>NC_092706.1:29036432-29371097 GCF_964275005.1 Diadema setosum
GAGATGTTGGGGTGACGTCAGACGCAACGGGTGCTCCTGGGGCACCAGGTACATCTATCGGGCAAACGATTTAAGAAAGTAAGAGTAATTTAACATGTCTAATCGCATGTATACTACTGGTTACTAGTATCTTAAGTTTTGTTTCTACAAGTGTGACAAAGTCATACAAATATATCTCCGGGCGTATTTTGAGGACAAAAGCGTAAGAGAAAATGGGAAGGCAACCACTTGAATTTGTTATATCAAATGTATTACAAAGCAAAAATGACTTGAGAGATATCTATCTAGCATCAATCACTTTACACAGAACTTTCTAAGATGCAATGGATTCTAGGACACGTACCGTAAGGAGACTTCGCTACAAATTTGGCCGAAGGATTACTGGGTGGCCCCAGTCCAGCCTTGTTTTCAGCTATCACCCTGAACTGGTAGTCGCTCCTCTCCACAAGGTCTGTGACTTTCATCGAGAAGCCGTCCACAGGTTTCCTGTTGACACGTACCCATCGGTCCCGGCCCTTCTCACTCCTCTCTACCACGTAGCCAGTGATGGTGCTCCCGCCGTCTGATTCCGGTGCGGTCCAGGTCACGGTTGCCGAAGTTTTGTCGATGTCACTAACTTCCGGGGTACCCGGCGCACTGGGCGGCTTAGCAGCAAGAAGGGTGACTTCACTTGGCTTTCCAGAACCAGCCTTGTTGAGGGCGGTAACTCTAAATTCGACATCCTCACCCTCCGGAAGACCCTTTACGGTGAAGGTGGTGTCATCAACAGTGTCAGTGGTTACTGGCGTCCAGCGACCGGACTTCTCTTTCTTTTCGACGAGGTAGCCAGTCACGTCTGACCCTCCGTCCGAGGAGGGCTTGTTCCACGTCAGCTTGACGGAGGTCGGGGAGATGCGCTCAACATCTGGAGCACCCGGGGCCGTTGGTGTGTCTGCAAGTTCGAAAAGGAAAAGAGTAATATTTCGTACATGCCCTTAACTGGTCATATTTTCCCGTTTACATGGCATCATACTTGATTTTATCCATCGGTACATTTCAACAAGAGATATTATTTCAATATATTTCTCTTCAAGCTTCTATCGAATTGTCATTTCATATCATATAATAATCTTAACATTAAAAGTTCAAATCACAAGATGAAACCACCTATTTTGGCATGCATTTCCCTCAGAATTGAATATTCAGTTGTATTGCTTAAATTTTCCTATACATTTATTGATTTAAACAAGAATGTAGAGACCTGCCTGTCTGTGATGTAAGATTTACAGCGTATTGAAAGCACGTGTATACACCACCATTCCTTCATGTGAATACTGAAAACGGGCAAACTTTTTTTTTTCAATGTTAAACATTTCATCTCTGTTGAAGGAAAGCAAAAACACTCACCAAATTCATACTTGGCCACTACCCTTGTCTCCCTGCTGGGTTCGCTCGGACCGGCTTTGTTCTTTGCTATCACTCTGAATGTGTACTCGCTATTCTCCTTCAGACCTTTGACTGTGAAGGTGAGGTCGGTGAGGGTGTCCTTCGTCACTGGACTGAAGCGGGTGCTGTACTTGTCCCTGGACTCCAGAATATAGCCAGTGATTGGACTACCGCCATCGGAGTCTGGCGCGGTCCAGGTTAGGGTGACGGAGGTTGGTGAGATGTCAGATGCCTTCGGCGCTCCTGGTTCACTTGGGACATCTGAGTGAGGAGCAGATAAAGTAGTGTTGAAAAGAACAAAGTATTGACATATAAAGAGTTGATATAATTGCAAGAGAGCTTAAAAAAGGTTTCTTCTTTTTCTTCTTCTTCTCGTCCACTTAGAATTGATGCAGTACGCTGCAGGTAAGTCAGACTCCCATACACTCTTTTTTCTTCTGATGTCTCTGGTGGTGGCCTCAGGGTGTTGTACATGGGAGGAATTTGTATGGTACCATGTGTATGGACTCGCACAGAAATGAACTCAAACAAATTATTTCACAAGTGTAATAAAAAATAGAATAAAGCCTGCTCAACGCTATCTGTGCCACGGACTTTGGACAATGTGAACAGTGCTACTGATTTTTTACTGTAGTAGTATGCACTCAAAGCACACAAAGTGTTAAGGTACGTCAACTGTCGGTATTCATTTTGCCTATACACTGCTCAAAGAAATTGGAAATGACAGCAGACAAAAGACGGTGTACTCTACGTTTCTTTCTCAAAGAATTCAACCACTACTGATTCTAAGGTATATGTGAAAGCGTAATGTTGTGTTGTGTTGTGAAATAACATTCAAGTTCTGTTACTTACGAAATGGAGCCTTGGCAACGAAGCTAGCTGAAACGGCACTGGGCTCTCCTGGGCCTGCTTTGTTTTCAGCTATGACCCGGAACTCATAGGCATTCTTTTCCACAAGGTCAGTCACCTTCATGCTGACTTCCGGTGTGGGTTTTCGGTTGACTCTGACCCAGCGGTCGCGACCCTTCTCCCTCTTCTCAACGATGTAACCCGTCACGGGACTTCCTCCGTCCGTTTCAGGCGGAGTCCAAGACACCGTGGCCGTCGTTTTCTGGACGTCGCTGACCTCAGGTTTGCCGGGTGCGCTGGGAGGCTTTGCAGAGAGAATGGTGACATCGCTGGCCGTACCAACGCCTGCCTTGTTGACAGCGCTGACTCGGAACTCGACGTCCTCTCCTTCTTTCAGTCCACGGATGACGAAGGTCGTGTCCGATATCGAGTCCTCAGTGACCGGTGTCCACCTGCCTGACTTGTCCTTCTTTTCTACGATGTAGCCAGTGACGGAGGACCCACCGTCCGATGTTGGAGGGGTCCAGTCTAACTGGACTGCTGTAGGAGACAGCCGCTTTACCTCGGGTGATGAAGGAGCTTTAGGAGCCTCTGTGAAAAAGGAAGGGGAAGGAAGGGATCTCATCAGATATGAAGTCATAACGTAATTATTTCCTCATCTCAACTACACTCTGTCCTTGCAAATATATTGGTTAACGTGTTGTCACATAAATCATTTATATTTTGTTATATATTGGAAAAGGCAAAATCCATGGTAAGAAATGAGAAGCTGTCAGTATGCGTTTCTCAGAAGATTTTCTTTTTTTTTCTTTTTATAAAAAGGTGTGGTCATTTAAAACAAATATTTGATCAAAAGTCTCTGTAACATAAAGCAGTGGGACGTGATTAATCTTTCGAGGCTACATTAAACCGCGTTTTTCCCATAAAATTGATTTGAGAAGGAAATTCATGCTTTGACTTCATTCCGTATCATTCTGTATCACAAATCTTTAAAATCATGTTCATTTCATTCTTCAGAAAGGAAAGCGGATTGACACTGAAATGCATAATTTCTGACACGTGATTGGCTAGTACTACCCAACACAGATGTGTAGTGATGATATTAATTTTTTTTTTATGAATGGCACTCTCCTTTAGTAAATATTTCAATATTGACCAATTTCACTTAAAAATCCATAGCTTGCACTGTTACTCCGACAAAAATATTGATATTTGACAACGCATACCATGTTCATGCACTCATGAACCAAACCAACATGATCATATGAGATGACTTTCAAATGTAATTATGTTGTGAATCTGGGAGTTGATTTCTGGATAATCTTTTTCACAACAATGGAAAAATAAAATGATATTTCACAGTACGAACATGACAAAAACACAATAAGGGTGATTGGGAGGCCTTGTAGTTTACCAAATGGAAATTTGGCAGTCACTTCGATGGTAGGGCTGGGTTTGCTCGGCCCAGCAAGATTGTGGGCCACCACGCGGAATTGGTAGGTCTCATTCTCCTTGAGCTTCTTGATGGGCAAGGTGAGCTCTTTGATCGGTTCTTTGTTGGAGGGGACGAACCGCGAACTGAACGGCTCCTTGATCTCGACGGTGTAACCGGTGACTGGACTTCCGCCATCGTACGGTGGCGCTGTCCAGGTCACAGTACACGAGGTCGGGGTCATTTCGGAGGCAGTTGGCTTACTTGGTGCCTCGGGAACGTCTATTTTGTTTGTTTGTTGTTCGTTGAACGTTTCGATGATGAGGACGATAAGGTGATAATGAGAGGAAATGGAATTGAGAGAGGATGCATGTAATCATGTGCATGCATGGGAGAACATCTTATGACGAAGGGTAAAACCTGACTGAAAGGAGGGCAAATGCATTTGCAATTTTTATGTGAACGATTCAGTAACCTTTAAGCGCACTTTACAGTGCTTTCTTCGCCGACAGGAGTAGGTGTCTGGAAACTGATTGTTGATGTACAGAAACTACTTAATCTCCCTAATCCCTATTGTGTTATTATGGCCTTCCTGTTGAACTTAAGTACATTGCTAAATCTCGGTGGGCTTGCTTTACTTTACAATCAGGCCAAGTTTGGATCAATCACAAAATTCGTTGTACAGAAACTTGTCAATTATTTTCAAAACCTGAAACATTTTCTGTGAAAAGAAATTGAATTTGCAATCTTTAACACAATACTTGATTGTTCGCTGGACAATATGATTTGAAAGTTAACTGGTATAAAATCACAGGTAACTATCTTAACTAATAATGTATCTCGAAAAAATGTAATGACTTTTTCAAACCCATGACTAGTGTATTACATTCATGTCAATGGACTAATCATGCAGGAATCAAACAAGCAGTCTTCAAGTGTAAAGTTTCAAAACAGATGAAAAGTCACAATGACTCGAGAAGAAGTCATGCCGCTGTAGGTAAGTGGAAGATAATGCTATATCATTTCCGGCTTACCGAACTGATGCTTGGCAACGAATTTGGTCTCGTGACTAGGTTGACTCGGGCCAGCCTTGTTGACTGCGATGACTCTGTAGTGGTACTCGTTGTTTTCCGTCAGGTTACGTACGCTGAAGGTGGTCTCCGAAATGGGTTCCTTGGTAACCTTGGTCCATCGAGGGCTGTACTTGTCCTTGACCTCCAAGATGTATCCGGTGACTGGGCTGCCTCCGTCCGAGTCGGGTGGTGACCATGACAACGTGGCTGATGTTGGCGTAATGTCGGATGCCAAAGGAGCATGTGGGGCCTCGGGAACATCTTTAGGGTATTCATAGTGAGATTTAAAAAAAATACACACATAATCATGTTCGAGGATTCTGCTCATAAAATTGTTAGTATCGAAATGAATGCGATAAAATCAGATCATTAACATGAATTCTACAAGAGTACGAAAATTCAGGAAGTTCTTTTCAAAACAACGACGACCATTCTTTGTAGTTGTTTGTCTAAAGTAGAATGAGTTGAACCTGGTATGAACTTATTTGACTAAGCACTGAACACTAGATATTTTCTGTTGTAAGTTGGTTAGGGTGAGAAAGACAAATAATATTGCGGTATCTTTTGCAGAACTATTCTTCTTTGAGTTTCACACATTTTGTTTGTTTCATAACGCTAATGACAATACTACGGATGTTTAGTCAAGATATTTTTCCCTTACCGTATGGTGCCTTCGCGACGAACCTAGCAGACGGACTGCTGGGCTCACCAGGTCCCACCTTGTTCTCGGCAATCACCCGGAACTCGTACTCATTCCTCTCTATCAGGTCATTAACCTTCAACGTAGTCTCGGCCACCAGAGCCTTGTTCACCCTCGTCCACCTGTCTCGTCCCTTCTCCCTCTTTTCCAACGTGTAGCCGATTATTTGGCTACCTCCGTCCGACGTAGGGGGCGTCCAAGTCACCGTCGCAGAGGTCTTGTCGATATCGCTGACATCAGGGACGCCGGGGGCACCGGGCGGTTTGGCAGCAAGAGTAGCAGATTGGCTTGGCTTGCCGGTGCCTGCCTTGTTGACAGCGCTCACTCTAAACTCCACATCCTCACCCTCTTTTAGCCCCTTGACAGTGAACGATGTCTCTGAGGTGGAGTCGGTGGTAACAGGAGACCATCGGGAAGACATCTTGTCTTTCTTCTCCAGGATATACCCTGTGACTTCGGAGCCTCCATCTGACTTAGGAGGTGACCAGGCTACCGTGGCCGAAGTTGGGGACTCTCGAGTGACGCTCTCAATAGTGGGTGGTTGGGGTGTATCTGTTATACGAAAAAAAAAAACCAAAACAAACAAGTATTAAGATATGTACTAATTAGGCATATCTCCGCGAGACTTATAGAACATCCAAACTGAAGTGTGTTGTGTTGAGTTAAATGTCGCGACAGTTGGATTTGGCAACTGGCACAGATGGAAAATCAGAATAGATGTTAAGCCTAATGCGTAACTGTCCTAAAAGGAGAGGCAGAAAAAAATGAATTCGATCACTGTAATAACTTCGAATATTAATAGAGTAACAATGTACATACCGAATGGATACTTGGCTGTCACGCTGACCTCCTGGCTCGGTTTGCCCTGTCCAGCCTTATTCTCTGCAATGACTCGGAAGTGGTAGTCATTGTTCTCCTTCAGGTTCTTGACGGTGAAAGTGAGGTCTGTGATGAGATCTGTGCTGACCTTGGTAAAGCGGGAGCTGAACTTGTCCTTCATCTCAACGATGTAGCCCGTTAGAGGGCTCCCTCCATCGGAGTCTGGCGCAGTCCACGTCAATGTCACTGTGGTTGGAGTCGTGTCTGAGGGAGTTGGCTTGCCAGGTGGACCCGGGACGTCTATAAGGCAGGTGGAGAAATGCACATTGTCATGCTGTTAGTCACAACTAGGTATGGTTACTAACTGTGACGTAAAAAAGGTCTCACCATTACTGCCTCCAGCTGAGTTTCTTACCTTCGCCGAGGGAATATTTTTGCCGGCATTGGTTTGTCCATTTAGAAGAAAATAGTTCAAAAGGTTATGGACGGATATGAATGAAATTTTCACGAATAGTTGACAGTGGCACATAAAATAGAGGATTAACGTTTTGTTGTGATCTGGATCGCCGTATGGATGGCGGACTATAATATAATATAATATAATATAATACAATATGATATGGTGGAAATCACAATATGCGTGGAAATGAGCAGCTACTTGGCAGAGGTCTGTACGTGCTCTCTGGGTGCATTTTACAGTTTTTATCTAATTGGAATTACTCAAATGTGGGGTATTTTGTCCTCGAAATAAAACATTTTGGATGAACATTACGTAACTGACGTTACTATTCTACGTGCAAATTATGTGAGAATCATATCGAGAGATCCACATGGTGCGGCGGTGCATGGTGGTGCATATGTGTTTGAATGTTTATGTGTGTGCGAGCCTGTGTCAGAATGTATTCACTGTAGCGTTGGAGTAATGTATCTTCAGAGCTTTGTAACATTCATCCTTACCGTAAGGCGGCTTGGCGACAAACGGCTTGCACGCGTCGCTAGGTTTTCCTGGGCCGGCCGGGTTAACAGCCGTCACACGGAACTCGTACTCGTTGCCCTCCTTCATATCCTTGACCGTGAGAGTGGTCGTGTCTGCGCTGACCTGTCCGGATTTGGTCCAGCGAGTGCTAAAGCGATCCTTCCTCTCGATCACGTACTCGGTGATATCGGCACCACCATTGTTCTCAGGGGGTGACCATTCCAAGTTGACGGAGGTCGCCGTAATGTCGGACGGTACCGGGGTACTGGGTGGTCCGGGCACATCTAGTTAACACAGACAACATTTTGAACATTGACTTACAAAGGGATCTGTCCATCGTGTATGCATGCAGAAGGGTTAGAAAAAGGTAAAATATCGGTTTCTATTTTCTTGCTTTCAGTCTCAGATGTATGGATGTCGTCAAAAGTACATATCTTTCGTTATACAGACGTAAAGATTTCCAACACTTCGCACGGTCATACCTTGCCATTCTTTATGCAGCAACTTGCTACGAAATATGATATCTAAATACACCACATACATAGGAGATATATCTACGCCTTGCATTATGATTGCAATGCAACTGATTGCAGTTGATAAACGTTTTTGTTGTTGTTGTTTTTGTTTGTTGTTTTCTGGTGCAGAATTTATGATCGCAACTACGATGAAAATGCATTCGATGAAACAACCAGAAATTAAGTCTATCATAGACTTACCAAACGGCAGCTTGGCCTTGAGAGCGTCAGACGGAAGACTGGGTGGTCCTACTCCAGCCTTATTCACAGCACTGATGCGGAAATCGTAGACGCTGCTCTCGGTGAGACCAGTAACTGTGAACGTAGTCTCGGGAACAGGCTCTTTGTTCACTTTCGTCCACTTGTCGCGGGACTTGTCTCGCTTTTCGATGACGTAACCCGTGACCTCTGACCCACCATCGTCATCAGGTGGGGACCACGTGAGACTGATAGAGGTTCGGTCCACGTTGGTCGGAATAGGAGGAGGAGGAGCTCCCGGTTCATCTATAGAACATGTTGTAATGAGGAGCAGTCAGAAATCGGCATCGTGTCAGATCATAAGATCTACTACACTTAACAACTTTACAGTTATGCAATTTGCAATTCTAATATGTTCCACTGAATCGGATTGACACCTAAATATTTCGTTAAGTATATTCTAGGACCAAGTTGTGTTTACGGTTGAAAGGTGTTACACCATTATTACAAGGAGCTTAATGTTGAAATAGAGCAAACTCATCACACCAATTATCCGGATGAGTTTAAAGTTCAGGAACTACCACCAAGATACTACTACGACATGTTATAAATGCGGTCTCACCGTATGGTGGTTTTGCTTTCTTTGGCTGGGTAGCGGGACTGGACTCGCCAACACCTGCGGCGTTCTCTGCGCTGACCCGGAACATGTAGCTTGTGCCCTCCTTGAGGTCATTCAGGGTGAGGGTCAGCTCCGTGACCAGCTCTTCCTTGTGGGCCTTGGTCCAGCGCTTCCGGTCAGCGTCGCACTTTTCGACGATGTAGCCGAGGATTTCGGCTCCCCCGTCATCTTCGGGCGGAGTCCACGTCAGCGTCATACGAGTCTTGTCGACGTCGCTGATGTCGGGAATACCGGGCGGACCAGGAACGTCTGTCGATATCAATGACATCGGCGTTATCACCATTACACTGGTAAAATCTCTATATCCCTATTTATAAAGCCATCACACAACATTTCAATCAATAAATTATTTTGTTGATCAGAAAACTTAGCAGAAAAAGCAGAGTGCTGATTTTGAAGAAAGTAATCATTTAATCCATACATGGAGATGGTGAGTCGGTCGTGTCGCTGCAAAGACCATGTGCCGTTCCATACATGTCGCGGTTGTTATGATTAAAACAAAATTACCTACGTATACTTGACTAAGAACATAAATATCTCAGTCTAATTCTCACATTTACATTTTTTATTACAATAAAATAACTCTTTTTCTCACAAAGATTTAGTATAAATACTCTGAAAATACCAAGGAGATTACTGCATAGAAGCACTTGCATATTTGTAATGGTACTTCGGGTAAATAATAATGGAATAGTTGCTCACCGTATGGTGGTTTGGCTCGCCGCATGTCAGACGGTTCGCTAGGCTTGCCCACACCGGCCTTGTTTTCGGCCGACACCCGGAACTGGTAGTCGTTGCCTTCCTTGAGATCAACGACTGTGTAGACGACCTCCTCGATCGAAGTCTCTTTGACCTTTGACCATCGTGACGAGGTTCGGTCTTTCTTCTCCACTATGTAGCCGGTAACAGGGGAGCCACCATCATTTTCTGGGGGTGTCCAGGTTATTGTCATGGTTGTGCTGTCCACTTCCAAAATGGTAGGTCTACCAGGCGGTCCTGGCACATCTGTTCACAAACCAGAGAGTTACGTCAGACACGCAGCGATTTAAGGGACGAAGTTTTTGGTGTTAAGCAAGACTTGATAACGGAAAGGCATTTCAGAACACTGCATTTCTTAAAAGTTTTAGCGAAATAAGTTATCATAAATATGATGTAATGGGAAGATTTATCATTTATGGTATAACATGTGATAACAACATCTTGATAGGTTTTCATGTCACGTTTTACTGTGGATCTTACCGTATGGAGCTTTGGCAATCTTGGAATCAGAAGGCTCGCTGAATGGTCCGGTACCCGCCAGATTCGTGGCAGCCACGTGGAACTGGTACTCCTTTTTCTCAGTCAAACCAGTCACGGTGTGCGTGGTCTCTGTGGTGTTTGTCTTGACAACCTTTGTCCATTTTCCAGTCTTTTCTTTCTTCTCAATGATGTAGCCGTTGACTGGACTTCCACCGTCTGAATCCGGCGCTGTCCAGGCAATGTCCATTTGGGTCTTGTCAGCTGACGTGACTTCTGGTTTTCCAGGAGCAGAGGGAGTATCTGCGAGGTGAGCAAAATGGATACCAGTGTTATTTCGTTGATGTACATTAATGATTTCTGTACTTTGCTTGCATGAGCTTGTTAAGAACGCGAATGTGTAATTAAGGTAATTTCTCAAAATGATTCAAAATATCTCACATTCTGAACGTAAAAGTTATATCTTGTTTTTTTTTTTTGTCTGATGACTCTGCTTTTACATGTATGTTCTCTGTAAGGGAATTATTTTTTGCACTGACTAAAATGGTTGCCTTACCGAATGGCAGTTTGGCCTTCTGTAAGTCTGATGGTTCACTAACTGGTCCAGGACCTGCTAGGTTCTCTGCAAAGACCCGGAACTGGTACTCCGATCCCTCGGACAGACCAGTGGATGTGAAAGTAGTCTCCGTCACCAGCTCCTTCGTGATTTTCACCCATCGCGATGAAGTCTTCTCCTTGCGTTCGACGTGGTAGCCGGTGATTGGACTGCCACCGTCAGACTCGGGAGGAGTCCAAGTGATGGTGATCTTGGTGGTGTCGTACTCCGTGACCTCTGGCTTGCCTGGAGCACCAGGAGCATCTATGTTTTCAAGGATTTAGATGCCAAAACAGTCCCGTTCAGGAAGTCTTTAAACTAGACTACTATTGTGACAGCTGGCTGCTGCCAGTGAAGTTTGTGATAAGGTACGTGCAATCTACAAATAATATTACTTAAAATGACATCATCGGCCTCATGCCAAAAGGGCCCTAACAGTGTACAAATCTATGGTGTTAAGGCTCTTCTGGCATGAGGCCGACGACATGTTAATCAAAATGATGAAAGAAATGTTTTGTTCCATCTAGAAATTCTGAAGATATGTGTTTGTCATACCATACAGAAACACAAAAATCAACAGTAATATACATTATGCAGTAGCAAAGTCGCCAGGCATACTTCTTTTCTGTCATGATGATAAACAAGACAGTATGTGCCTCGAAGTCTGAAAGTAAAAACTCTCCTGAGTACAGAGGCAAATCAATAGAAAAGAAGCAAAAGTGGTACGTATTGAGAACTGGAAGATAGATCTATGAGGGGCTTACCGAAGGGAAGTTTGGCGGTGAAAGTGTCCGAGGCTGGACTCGGTGGTCCCACCCCTGCTAGGTTTGCCGCCGACACTCTGAACTGGTACTTGGTCCCTTCAGTCAGGTCAGTGAGGGTGATGGTGAGCTCGGTGACTGCATCGCGGTTACACTTCACCCAGCGCGCTCTAGCGACCTCGCACTTCTCCACGAAGTAACCGGTAACAGGGGAACCCCCGTCGTTGTCGGGCGGTGTCCACGTGACCGTGATGGTGGTCTTGTTGATGTTCTCACAAGATGGCTTGGCAGGAGGCCCAGGTACATCTGGATAATAATAGCAAGTTTTTTGTTTATCTTTTATTGGGGAAACCCTCTTCTTTAGCTATTCTGTCATGAAGTTTCTGTTTATTGTAGGATGATTGATTTTAGAGGCATTCATTGTTATAAATCATGACTTACTAGTTATGATGTATGATTTATCCACACATCAATTTCACTTTGCGGTTCATACCTCGTTGGTTCAATAAGAGTAAGAGCAGCTCTCTTCGGTAATATCAATACATGGCTATTATACGCATCAACTCCAGTTCTACTATCAAGCTTTAGCTACATCATTATCTTCTGTCTAAACCTTTTTCTAAACCTGTCCTGGTCCAATATTTGCCTTCTGCTTTTTGATAAAATCTCACCTATGAAATTACGTCATGACGCAATTACCAGCAGTTCGGGAATTCTATAATTCTATGAAATAAAAAAAATATTCTTACAAATCATAACACACAATGCATCAGATGTTTTATGAGAATCTAAAGTGAAACTTATACTCTGAACGTACCTACCAAATATATCTTTTGAAATAAAAGATTCAAATTCACTTGTCACTAAGCCCTTAAACAAAATGACGATGAATAAGTAGAAGGGATAAAACTGCTTTTAAGGTATGACGTATAGATGAAACTACGACAGGTTACTATAAAGAGCCGTCAAATCTCACCGTAAGGCGACTTGGCAACAGTAGAGTCAGACGGCTCACTGAATGGTCCGGTACCCGCTAGATTCATGGCAGCAACGCGGAACTGGTACTCCTTTTTCTCGATCAAACCGGTCACGGTGTGCGTGGTTTCCGTCGTGGTCGTCTTGACAACCTTTGTCCATTTACCAGTCTTCTCCTTCTTCTCGATGGTGTAGCCTGTTATCGGACTACCACCATCGGAGTCTGGAGCGGTCCAGGAGATGTCCATCTGAGTTTTGTCCACGGAGGTAACCTCGGGTTTACCAGGTGCTGCAGGAGCATCTGGGATGGGAGAACGGATAAAATGTGAAAGTTGGCCTACTCGTCAACGATTTTGGGGACTCCATATATTTTTACAATGTTTCCAAGGGATCGCTTTCATTATTCAACAAGTCACAAAGTGTTAAGGGTGATTGTCATAATTTTGATTGTTTTGTAACTTCTAGCAGAAAGGATGTTTTGACCTCTAATTTCTGTCTATACTCTGACTGGGTATACGATTACTGGTATAAGATTACTGGTCAAGGACGCCTATAAACCATCGTTAGATTAGATTGGACTCAAGCTATTCATGAGCATTTTTAGTTTTGATACAAATATTTGCTGTCTATGAAAACACACATTGTTCACTCTGATTTGCTCGAGATGGAAAGCTGGTAGGATGCTTTTGATTATTTGACTCATGTGAAGTTTCAGAAATGTAATCTGTCGTATAATGAATCGGAAGTCCTCTGGTAAAAATTGACACTGATATCCCAAGAATCAATACCTTACAGCTGTATGCATGCCATTTCCTGTCAAAGCCTGTGTTTCATGAGCATAAGAATTATTGGAAAGTTTTAAACTCGTCATTAAGGACATCGTTTCGCTCCAAGTTTGAAGTTGCACATTCCTTACCAAATGGCAGCTTGGCCTTCTGGAGATCCGATGGCTCGCTGGCTGGTCCAGGACCTGCTAAGTTATCTGCAAAGACCCGGAACTGGTACTCCGATCCCTCGGACAGACCAGTGGATGTGAAAGTAGTCTCGGTCACCAGCTCCTTCGTGATTTTCACCCATCGTGATGAAGTCTTCTCCTTGCGTTCGACGTGGTAGCCGGTGATCGGACTGCCACCGTCAGACTCGGGAGGAGTCCAAGTGATGGTGATCTTGGTGGTGTCGTACTCGGTAACCTCAGGCTTGCCTGGAGCACCGGGGGCATCTATGTTTTCAAGGATTTAGATGCCAAAACAGTCCCGTTCAGGAAGTCTTTAAACTAGACTACTATTGTGACAGCTGGCTGCTTCCAGTGAAGTTTGTGATAGGGTACGTGCAATCTATAAATAATATTACTTAAAATGACATCGTCGGCCTCATGCCAAAAGGGCCCTAACAGTGTACAAATCTATGGTGTTAAGGCCCTTCTGGCATGAGGCCGACGACATGTTAATCAAAATGATGAAAGAAATGTTTTGTTCCATCTAGAAATTCTGAAGATATGTGTTTGTCATACCATACAGAAACACAAAAATCAACACCAATATACATTATGCAGTAGCAAAGTCGCCAGGCATACTTCTTTTCTGTCATGATGATAAACAAGACAGTATGTGCCTCGAAGTCTGAAAGTAGAACTCTCCTGAGTACAAAGGCAAATCAATAGAAAAGAAGCAAAAGTGGTATGTATTGAGAACTGGAAGATAGATCTATGAGGGGCTTACCGAAGGGAAGTTTGGCGGTGAAAGTGTCCGAGGCTGGACTCGGTGGTCCCACCCCTGCGAGGTTTGCCGCCGACACTCTGAACTGGTACTTGGTCCCTTCGGTCAGGTCAGTGAGTGTGATGGTGAGCTCGGTGACTGCATCGCGGTTACACTTTACCCAGCGCGCTCTAGCGACCTCGCACTTCTCCACGAAATAACCGGTAACAGGGGAACCCCCGTCGTTGTCGGGCGGTGTCCACGTGACCGTGATGGTGGTCTTGTTGATGTTCTCACAAGATGGCTTGGCAGGAGGCCCAGGTACATCTGAATATCAATAAGAAAGTTTTGTTTTGTTTTTTTTTTGAAAAAACCCTCTTCTTCAGCAACTCTGTTATGAAGTTTATGTTTATTGTAGGATTATTGATTTTAGAGGTATTCATTATGGAAAAACCCTCTTCTTAGCTACTTTGTTATGAAGTTTCTGTTTATTGTACGATGATCGATTTTAGAGGCATTCATTATGTTATAAAGCATGACTTACTAGTTATGAAGTATGATTTATCCACAGATCAATTTCAATTTCTGGTTCAAACCTTGTTGGTTCAATAAGAGTAAAAACAGCTTTCTTCGGTGATATCACTTCATGTACATTACACGCACCAACTCCAATTCTACTATCTAGCTCTTGCCTCATCATTATCTTCTGTCTAAACCTTTTTCTAAACCAGAGCCTGTCCTGGTACAAGATTTGCCTCCTGCTTTTTTGATGAAATCTCACCTATGACATTACGTCATAATGGAATAACCAGCAGTTCGGGAATTCTACAATTTTATGAAAGCAATACTCGTACAGATCATGACACACATTGTATCATATGTTTTTATGAGAATCTAAAGTGAACCTCATACTCTGAACATACCGACCAAATATATCAAATTCACTTATCACTAAGCACATAAGTATACCAAAGATGAATAAGTAGAAGATATAAAACTGTTTTCAAGGTATGTCGTATAGATGAGACTACGACAGGTTACTATAAAGAGCCGTCAAGTCTTACCGTAAGGTGGCTTGGCAACAGTGGAGTCAGACGGCTCACTGAATGGTCCGGTACCCGCCAGATTCATGGCGGCGACGCGGAACTGGTACTCCTTTTTCTCGATCAAACCGGTCACAGTGTGCGTGGTTTCCGTCGTGGTCGTCTTGACAACCTTTGTCCATTTGCCAGTCTTCTCTTTCTTCTCGATGGTGTAGCCTGTTATCGGACTACCACCATCGGAGTCTGGAGCGGTCCAGGAGATGTCCATCTGAGTTTTGTCCACGGAGGTAACCTCGGGTTTACCAGGTGCTGCAGGAGCATCTGGGATTATAAAACGGATTAAATGAGTAAGTTCGCCTGATCGTCAACGATTTGGGGGACTACATAAATCTTTACAACCTTTCCGCGGTATCGCATTCATTATAAACATTAGTGATTGTCATCTCTTTAAATTGATTTGTAACTTTTGCTATCTATCAAAGCGCTCAATATTCACTCTGATTTGCCCGAAATGGAGAGCTGTTAGGATGCTTGTGATTACTTGACTCATATGAAGCTTCCGAAATGTATTCTGTTGTATAATATTTTCGAAGTCTTCTGGAAATGTCACAAGCAGTATGCATGCAATTTCCTTTCAAAACCTTTCGACCATGAGCATAACAATAACTGAAAAGTTATACACTCGTCATTAAGGACATCGTTAAGCTCCAAGTTCGAAGATTACATATTCCTTACCAAATGGCAGCTTGGCCTTCTGGAGATCCGACGGCTCGCTGGCTGGTCCAGGACCTGCTAGGTTCTCTGCAATGACCCGGAACTGGTACTCAGATCCCTCCGACAGACCCTTGGCCGTCAAGGTAGTCTCCGTTACCAGCTCCTTCGTGATTTTCACCCATCGCGATGAAGTCTTCTCCTTGCGTTCGACGTGGTAGCCCGTGATTGGACTGCCACCGTCAGACTCGGGAGGAGTCCAAGTGATGGTGATCTTGGTGGTGTCGTACTCCGTGACCTCTGGCTTGCCTGGAGCACCAGGAGCATCTGAAATAAGAATAAGAAACACTCTCGTTAAGGAATATCTTGGCAAACATATTGAGATAAACGTTCTACATAATCATATTGGCACTAATGACATTTCAGTCTATCATAGTTTAAAAAATCAGTATGTATTTGATATTCATATCCTGTATATTACATCATTTATAATGACATTTCAGTCTACCATAAGTACACGTAAAACATTAGTAAGATAGCTATATCCTGTATATTACACTTACTGATGACTACATATTTGTCCAAGGGATAATACGATAGGTAGAAAACATTATTAGGCTAGTTTTCTGACGATGAGCACGAAAAGCCGACAATCTGCACAAATCCTGTTACCCATCACATGAGAAAAGAGAGTTAGAACCTTTCCTCTAAACACTCAAAGAAAGAAAAGAAGAAACTAAACAGTCAAACTTCATACCGATCGAATTGACAGAGCAAAATGTTTGGGCGTCGTATGAATATACCACGAATATTCTATACGTGGAGAAAGTGACCGAAACTATGGCGCATTTGTCTTTCATGGGTTTGCTTTGGTTAGTTGAGAAATAGAATTGCCAACAAGAACGAACCAAGTGAGAAAATATTTCTCCATTCACCGTCTAAGGTGTACAGAGATTTTCTCAAGAAGAAAGTGATGACGTACAGGGAGCTCTACGTTAATAACCTCTTAGCTCAGACTTGGCCTGAAGACGTGATAGAACTAAATGAGAATCACTCACCGAATGGAAGTTTGGCGGTGAACGTGTCGGACACTGGACTCGGTTTACCGACTCCCGCTGCATTCTCCGCGGACACCCTAAACTGATACTGACTACCCTCAGAGAGGTCAGTCACCTTGAAGGTCAGGTCAGTGACCTTTTCTCGGTTGCACCTGACCCAGCGACCCCTGGCGACCTCGCACCTCTCGATGATGTAGCCAGTGACCGGGGAGCCGCCGTCGTTCTCGGGTGGTGACCAGGAGACAGTAATGGTGGTCTTGTCGATGTTCTCACAAGTCGGTTTCTCGGGTGGACCCGGGACGTCTGCAAAGAAATTGATCTTTCATCATCTCATACTCATTTCCCCCCGCCATTCTGAAGCGAGTTACTGGGCTTAGGAGTGATACATTAGGGTCGGAATATAGAAAGTATTATTTAGTTTATTTTAATGAAATGTTTATACCCAGTGTCTCCGAGACTATGTTTACACAAACTAAAATATATTACATGGGTCAAATAAAGCATGTGTACGTTCTGCTTGCTAGTTGAGACTCTGGTACCAATGCGAGTAAAATTAATATTATGGCATTTTTACTCCTATAGTATTGTACGGGCACAGTAGCCATGGAATGCATAATCAATAGTCTAATATGAACAATTTGGTATTCCACTGAGATTGCAAAATGACTAAAAGAGTAATAGACCTTTTACATCTCCAATAGACAGGAAGGCTCATGTAAGCTGATAATAAATACATATAATCAGTCTGATAATATTTCAATTGTCATCATGCGATGCGAAGAGTCTAGAAGACTCAGTTGCACGAAGATGGGCTGCCTCAGTATGGGAAGACTCGGTGTCATATTATAACAATAATGAAGGAAAGCATATGGCTCCTTTCGAAAAATGAAATAATTACCATAAGGTGCCTTGGCCTTGGTCGGCGTAGAGGGCTCACTTGGTTTGCTGGTTCCTGCCTTGTTGATAGCAAAAACCCTGAACTCATACACCAGACCCTCTATCAAGTCCTTGACGTGGTAGGTGAGATCCGTGACTGGTTCCTTGGTGACCTTCACCCAGCGGGTCTTGTCGGCTTCCTTCTTCTCGATGATGTACCCCGTGATCTCGCTGCCACCGTTGAAGTCCGGCGGTGTCCAGGTGACAGTCATCTCTGTCTGGTCAACGTCGGATGTCTCTGGCCGTCCAGGAGCATGTGGGACGTCTGAAATTGGAATGACGATATAGTTTTTTTTATTACTATTTTTCATAGAATTGAGTCATTTTGCTTCTTTATGAATGGATTCCATTGGAGATGGAATACCGGAATAATACCATCGGCGTATCTACACTGTAATTTGTTAGTTTGTGTTTTGGTGTTTTGATTTGTGTTGCTTCATTACTGCCTTTTATATTTTCAAGTAAAATCGACCTTGAATGAAAGAAAGAATATAACAACAAACAGTATAATGTGTTGTCATTGCTCCTATACATGAAACCAATAATCAGGTAAATTCTTAAAGGGCTGTTAACTTAGTTAACATGGTATGATAAACGCTTTTATGCCTTTGTGCAAGGTTTTTCATTTAGAAACATTTTGTTTTAAGCGATTCAAGCGTATAATTAAAAACTGTTAATTACAAAAAATTTGTTACTTACCAAACTGGTATTTTGCCACTATTGGTTCCGTGGTGGCGATCGGTTCGCTGGTTCCCAGCTCGTTGCGAGCACTCACACGGAACATGTACTCGTTGCCTTCGGCAAGCTTAGGCACGCGGAACGTGAGGTCCGTGGTCGTGTCGACTTTCACCCACGTGTTCCTCTTCATGTCACGCTTCTCGATGACGTAGTCGATGACGGGACTACCACCGTCATCAGATGGCGGTGTCCAGGTGACGGTCGCCGACTCAGGAGTAGTTTCGGTGATTGAGAGATTGGTGGGTGACTGTGGCTTGTCTGTTGAGAGGAATGACATAAAATAGATTACACTATTACACCAAACTGATTAGCAAAAGATTTAGGGACAGATACACTGTTGCACGATTTTCGTGAGCTTAACACTTTCGGTAATGAACGACTTTAATCGAAATACCAAAGGCACTGTTTTGGTTTGTTTGTTTCTTTCTTTCTTTCTTTCTTTCTTCTTAACCATTACACGACTTTCTCTTTCTTCCTTTCTTCCGTGGATTAAAGATGAAGTCTTACCAAGGACGGTGATAGCGATGATGGTTGTGTCGGTGCCAAGGTCATTGGCAGCGGTCAGTGTGTACGTTCCGAGATCAGATCGCTCCGTCTTGTCAATGGTGAGTCGGATGGAGGCCTTTGGACCTTTGCCCGCCTCGATCTTAAATCGCTCCGTGGATTCGACCGGCGCGTCGTCTTTGGTCCACGTCGTGACGGCCGTCGGCGAACCGGTGACTGTCGCCTCGATAGCGATCTTCGTGCCAGCTTTGACGGTGATATTGGTCAATCTCGGATCCACGTTGATCTTTGGAGGAGCTATGAGTGAAATTCAGGAAGAAGGATAATACGGAATGCGTGAAATTCAGACTTCAGAATTAATGTTGGAACCAAGTCGCACTCTTATACTCCAACTCATCCTCAACAACGTTCCGTTAAGTTGTAATCGGTAACATCATCCAACATGATTATCAAGGTAAGAAAGATAATGCTAGTGATGACAGGGATGACGACACGAGCACATTCACTTATTATATATATATAATTAGGCAATAATAAGAACGATAAGGAAGGAATGAACTTTGTTGGGTGGCGGGCGTGTGTGCGGCCAGCCTCCCGACCCCGTCCTCCCCTCATACGCACACGCATCCACACGCTTTTAAAACAGACCGAAATTAGAAAAATAGAACACAAGAAAATCCATTACTTTAGAGGGTTTCGCTAATAGAAAAAGGGGAAATTGCCTCTCCTGCCCTCCTCACACACATACTAAAAAAAAAATCCCGAAATAAAACAAAACAAAACAAAAGTTTCGGGTCTCTTTCCTGATTAACACAATGATACGTGTTTTGATTACCATTTTTATCATTGTTATAACGTTTTGAAAGTCTTTTTATGAGTCCCCATCCATTTCAAGCTTAATCGCTCACGACTGTGGTCTCCTACATTCAGTTATCTCTATCATATCCTGAAAAAAATAATATATATCTTATTGCATGTTTCTGTATATGTTTACTGCTCAATAAAATTACTTATGCGTATCTATTTGTGTAATGTTATATTATCGTTTTAAATCACTGCATTTGTGATTCTTTGTCTTTGTGTTTTGAAGTTGTATTCAATTTGTATTTGATTGAACGAGGAAATAAATCAAATCAAATCAAATCAAATAACTTTGAATCTTACCTTTGACCACCAGGTCGCAATGACACTTTTGATCCCCAGCCGTGAAACTGTACTCGGCGTCGTCGTCAAAGTCCACTTTCTTGATGATCATTTTGTGTTTCTTGCCGTCCTTGATGATCTTGACGTTGTCGCTGGGCTTGATCTCCTTGCCGTCTTTCATCCAGACCACGTCATCGGTGTCCTTGTTGAGCTCGAGCTCGAAGGTGATTTCGTCACCGGGTATGGCCGTCCGCTCTTCGGTCATCTTTACGACAAATTCTGTCGGTTTTTCTGCAAAGTCAAAAAATATCCAGCGGTATAGCAGGATCTCGTATGAATACAATCAAAAGAAAACGAAAAACATTCTAACAAACGTCAAGTTAGAACTGTCGTTTTCTCAGCGTTTACAGCAGTAATGTAGACATCTAGTATTCAAGTGTGATAACTGTAAAAGTTTACCTCAGTCGCCACGGCAAAACTTCATTGTATAATATAGACTGCCAGGGTATTATTCTTCTCTAAATTATTCCATCTATTTACAGATGTACTGAAATTGGTGCTAATTTTTCGTCTAAATACAAGACACAGTTACCTTAGGACCTTCTGGCTGTCAACGCTACTGTAACACTTCGGAGGTAAGTATCTTGCCTTGAGATCAAAAGTTTACCTCTAATTTCAGTTGAATATCCAATACAGATGAGCTTCTACTCTAATATTCGCAGGCATCTATTCATCATTAAGGAATAATTTCCTTCTCAGTATTAGATGCATTACAGATTTTCATGAATTCAAATCTGTTTAAAAACTCACCTTTTTGATAATTGTTAATTACATGTTTGAATAGAGAAATATGTGATAGATTTTGTTTTCATTAATTTTGTACACGCATATAGACTATTTTGTGGTATTACGCGTTCTAAGAACTGGCTATTATTATTATTATCATTACCAAGGGCGAAAGAACATTCAAAATCTGTCTATCCCGTAGTGATTAACGTCTTAAACTTTAACGAGAGGAAGACACGAACTACCTTTCTTATACAGTGTACTGATATTATGTAACGTTAGAATGTGTAGCAATTAATATCTCTATCCCCTATTTCTCGCCAAAGAAGTACATATTCCATATCAATGTGGACAATGGACATTGAATGATCAAAACACGTATGGAGTATTGACCACGTAGAACGTTATAAACTAAAATAGAATTTGAGGTGGTGATGAATGTAACCAAGAAAAATTAAATCAAATTAAGGGTTGGCATAACAAGTGAAATCATAACTGAAAAAGACCAAAGAAGAAATACATTATTAGAAATATGAAATATGAGATATGACCTTGTGCATGAACATTGGAGATGAAGATAGTTGGATCGCGAAGAAAGGTAAGTGGCAGAATGCAAGGGATGTGCAGGATGGAACTGAAAATCATTGGGCAGGACTTTTTGTGCATTATTTCTTCTTTTTTTTATGTGTGTCCAACAATGTACATAGAAATCGGTGAATTCCATTATTGGACTCTCATGAAATGGTTGTCAGACATTCCAAAGGATGCGTGTACGGATCTGAAAACCCCCACAACACCTTAACCCTTTAAGTTTGAGATACCGTTGGGCCCCATAGAGTTTGTACGTGACACATCAAGTTCTCGAAAAAAATGAGTTTACAAAACATCTCTCGATAGGAGTAGCAATGTCTACTCTAGTTTGTACCTGCGACCACAAGTTCGGCAATCGTCTCAATGTCGCCGATTTTGCAGGAGAACTGGGCAGTGTCCTCCACTGCAATGTCCTTGACAATGAGTGAATGGCGTCGGCCTTTGCGTTTGATGACGAACTTGGACTCGTCCTCAACGACCGTTTGGCCGTTGCGGAGCCAGACCACATCGGTCGTCTCCTTGTCGGTCTCGCACTCGAAGACGACTTCTTTCGAGTCTTCTTCGATCATGACATCGCGGAGTGTCATGGAAATGGAAGGTTTGGCTTCTGTGGGTCGGTGAGGATGTTAGAACGATGCAAGGGGGTGTGATGGTATGGAAGGGGTTAATGATGAATGTGTCGCAAAAAGATGGGTGCATTCGTCATGAAAATGTGATATCAGAGGTAAAGGCAGGTTGAACAGAACACCACAAAACAAAACATGTCATATACGACTTGCCCATCTTAAATGTCATGCGAGAATGCACCAGGATTGGACAGAATCTCTTCACTTTTACTTTTACAACCGAATCATCTTTAACAGCATGTCGTTCCACTATTACACTCTAAGAGTATTCTCTTAACAAATAAATGGATAAAGGAGGTCTTTGACACCCTTCTGTTCCACGTGTTTTGTCAGACAAGTATTATGTAACACAGAGAAAGACCCCAGTTATGCGCTAAATGTTGAATTCTCTTTATTATTACAAACTGGTGGCTTTAAAGTGTTACAGCCTTTTAAAATTAGAGAAAGTTGCACAAAGCAGAATTTCTTGTTGTGTGCTTTTTCACTCTCTTATGAAATCATGCCGAATTGATGATATTCAGCGACAAGTCCATCTTTTATATTAAGTCGGTAGTTATAATCATTTGTAAGTGCATGGTGAGAATCGGTCAAAATGTAAACTCAGAATACACTCTTATAGACCAGTGCCATCTGTAGATTTGTGTTGTATCATGCAGTGCGTGCACTGTAGGGTAGAAAGACAAAATAGACGAGCGGGAAACACGAAAGTGTTTGGAAATTATCTTTAACTGATGCGGATCGGTCAGAAGAAAATTGCATTCCTTCAGTTGGAATATAGGGTAAAAAAATTGGGAGAAAGTCACGGTGAAGTTATGGTGAAATACAGGTGCTGCACAGTGTGCTTTGGGTGGAACGGTGACCCGGAAACAAATCCTACCTGCAACCTTCAGCGTTGCCGAAGATGATTGGTCCTTAGTCCTGCAGGTGAATTCTGCCGAGTCAGAGACATCCGTCTTCTTGACAGTGAGGGCGCGCTTCTTACCACTGACGGTAAACTCGTACCTCTCGTCGTCCGGTTTGATTTCCTCGCCGTTCTTCAACCACGTGACGTCCGCGTTCTCGTCGGAGATTTCGCAGGTGAAGACGGCTGTCTCGTTCTCGACGACTTGGACAGGTTGGATGTCAGAGAGAAATTCAACAGGGGCGGCTGTAGGAGCGAATCAGCAAAGGAAGAGAAGGATAAGGAATGACTTTCCGAAGTAAACCTTCGGAAAAGAATCCATTTTTTTTTTCATTTTGATATGAAACATTTCACAATCGTTATCACGTCTTTATTGTTGGTTGTTTCGATTGTATTGACACTGTGATCATCGTATTTGCAATTATGTGTATAATATCCATCACGTCTTACTGTAATGTCGGTCAAGGACTAGAAGACCCCTAATAGAAATTCAGTGATTGCTTTATCCTCCAATGAAAACATGACAAAATGGAGTCCTGCGGATTCGTGGCATTTGTAAATGCTTACTGCTAATAATGCTACTGCAAGTACTACTACTGTGATGACTGCTTGTATCCTTACATATGATATTATTCTTCAAGAACGCTTATTGCAGTAATAGAATTAGGGCTATCGAAATTTTGAATACATCGATACTATAATTTCCTATTGTCACCATGACTACAAATGATAATGAAAGGCCACTATGAGAGAGGTAGGTAACTCACGCTCGACAGCGAGCACAGCCGCGGTCGTTTCGTCTCCCACCACGCATGCGTACTCTCCTTCGTCCTCGGGGATGGTGTCGAAAATGGTGAGGACACGCTTTCGTCCCTTGGTCTCCATCAGGTACCTGGGCAGGGCCTGGATCTCCTTGCCGTCCTTCAGCCACTTGACCGGCGCCTTCTCGTTGTCCACCTCGCACTCGAGCACGACGGTGGATTGGAAAGGAGCCGTCTGGTCGGCGAGCGGTGTGATGACGGTCGGGACTGCAGTGACAAATAACACCAACACCAAAGGTTCTATTAGTTTGAGCCACATCGTCTTCACTTAAGACCACTTTCATGATTATGTGCAAAAGAATCTGTTATGTTAGGGGCAGTGGCAATTGCTGAGAACAACTGGCATCAGAGCATTTTAACCTAATCTGAGGAAAATATTGACACTTTAAAATACTGGAAATGGATCAACGATGTAAACTCTTTCTCTTATCTTTCATTAAAAAAAAAAACACACACAAAAAAAACAACAACACCCAAACATAACATGTCTCTACTCTTCCTGTATCGAGAATAGATCTTATGAATAAGAGAAAAATCAGATATTTATCTGTACCGGTCTCTCTTAACTCTCGCAATTACATTTTATACTGACACGTCTCCACTCCGTCCGCCTCCCCGCCTCCCTCTCCCTTCGTCATGTCTTCCCATCTCTATCTCTCGCTTTCTCTCTCAAAATCTCTCCAATTCTCATGGGTAAGAGATATTTCTGAATAGTATGGCAAGTGTCGCATGGTCCTTTTCGTCACGAAATCAGTCATTTCGTCGACGACATGACTGATTTCGTAACGAAAGGGACCATGCGACACTTGGCACCCCATAGTGTACCACCATCTCCTCTTTCAGTATACTCAAACGTACCCTTCACTGTGACGTTTGCGGCAGTGGCGACCTCGCCGATCTTGCATGTGTATTCGGCCTGGTCGTCCTTCTTGACGTTGCGAATGACTAGCCTCCTCTTGAGGTCGTCGACCACGACTTCGTACTTGTCGCTGTCCAACTCCTCGGGCGAGAGCGGCTGTCCGTCCTTGAGCCAGGTGACCTCGGCCATAGGGTGGGAGACTTCACACTCCAGCACGGCAGTCTCGGCAAACTCGGGAGCAGTGACCTCCGCTAGAGGTGTCTTGAAATCAGATCCTATATCAAAAATGAAAAGTAGAAAGTTTCCATTTGTGTTGTCTCTCTCTCTCGTTTCTTCACTCATAAATTCCTGACACAAAGTTCTAAGTGATTAAAAGTTATGTGACAGCAAATTTCTACATAAAGGAAAATATTTTGGCCTGAACAGAAAGGGACAATTTATTGGAGTGCGCTGTGGAAAAAAAAAAATACAGAAAACTATATAAAAAGAACTATACAGTTCTCGAAAGAAAGCATACAGGCCACCACATATTATCCCGCTGCATGACATGCACATTAGATTTAAAGAGTTTGAGAGAATGATAAATGAAGACGGAGGATTAGTTAGTGTTGTATCACACAGATCCAGTGGGGTAATTTAGTCCCTACATATGTGACATTAATATTTTGCCTTTTTCTATTATCCTGTTCGGAGTTTTCCTTACCTCTCATAAGTGTATCTCTACTTTCAAAAGTCACTTTCAGTCAGCATGATCTTCAATTTGTTTTGCTTTTTTAGCCTAGTTCATAACATTTAGATAACATTGACTATAGCCACGGTATGGTTTGTGCAGCACATTGTATATCATACGAAATGAGGTCCAACTGACCTTTGACCTCAAGTGCAGCTGAGGACTCGTTGTCACCCACCACACAGCGGAAGTTCCCTTTATCTTCGGGCCGGACATCATGGATGATCAGCCGTCTCGTCTTACCGTCGTCGACGACCTCGAATTTCGGGCCTGCGGTGATGGGCTCATCGCCCTTGAACCACTGGCAGGGCACGAGCTCGTTGGATAACTCGCATTCGAGGACGACAACGTCGTCGTATTCAGCGGCGGTCGCGTCATTCAGGGGCTTGGTGAATTCGGTAGCTGCAGTGTGGTGTGTGCGTGTGTGTAGTTTTGCGTTAGAATTGAGGTCATTTTTCGTCAGTTAGTGCGGTTAATTTGGTTAGTTTGGTGCAGAGGAGGTAAAGAAATTTGGAAAAATCGATAGAAATGGGGGTCAAAACTGGAAAAAAATGGAAGAATTTGATTTTACACTCCATTGCTTCCCAGATCTGCTACTGCTAAAGTTGCGAGCGATTTAATGACGTCTAATCAGTACCTTACCTGGTGTTGCAAAGCTTGTGCCATTAGATAATTCGTACTTCGCCAGATCTTTTCGTCTTTGATCAAGATCAAACTACACAACGCTATTCTTCGATTGCTAGGAAAACGAAACAATGTTACCGTGAACTAAATTATAATAAGGGTGATCACTCTGTCTTCCGAGATTTCCTACATGTTTCTTTCGACACAGCTTACAAATTATTCTTTCATGTCTTCTAACACATCGCTACTGCTTGAAGTCCATTATACACTAGGATACAGATCTTCCAAAACTATCTATAGGCAGAGATTTACAGTCACGTATAACAACGAAATTCATGATAAATCATAGACAATAATACCAGTTAAGGGTATATATCTAAGATTATACGTTACTTTTCATTTTCTGAGAAGAATCAAATATTGTTTTATCTTAACGCTCCTTATTTTGTCATTAGAACACTGAAATCTTTGTCTTACTGCTTCTACAGTATCTTTGTTAGTGTAATTCATAGGAAGAGTATATAAAATGGTGCTATTTATATGAACTTAGTTTCAGATATTTCAAATTGTTATGAAATATCTAAAACGTATCGTCTCTACAAATTCAGATATCATACAGAGTTAATGTCAGTACCTCTTAGAAAGAAGGTGACGCCCTTTTAATTGGAGACATACATAGTGTTAGTTATAATTTCTTTTTAAAAAAAAGAATCAAAATATGACTCAACGTGACATTTGAAGCACAAGTATGTGCGTTGAAGTATACAGGAAGTATTTTAGGGACGTTAGAGCGGCGTTAGTTTCGCTAACGACTAATCGTATAAGCCCATTGCTTCCTGATACCAATCGACCACTTTTATTCGGCGCACACACATGCAGTTCCAGGAAGCAATGGGTTTACCACATTTCTCAGTGAAAGTAAATCGCTAGCGTCACTATTTCATGGGATCGGTGCAGTCTTAAATTTATGTTTCGAAAACCTTCTCGTTAAAAGAAATATCATCAGATTAATCATAGGAACTTGGGAACTGAGATATTGCGTTTGTTTAGCGTTTATTTGTTTTGCTTGTTATGTTTATCTGAAGGGACGCGTCTTAGAGAATAGTGCATAGGTAAGGCTGGTATAAACCTTGAACGTTGAGGGCAGCAGTCTGCGTCTTGTCCTTGACCTTGAGGGTGTACTCGCCACTGTCGCTGGGCGATGTGTCCTGGATGGTCAGCGAGACGCGGCGTCCGTCCCGCTTCATAACGAATTTGTCGTCCGGCTTGATCTCCTTCCCGTCCTTCAGCCAGACGATGTCCTTGTCGTCGACGTCCGCGGACACGTCGCACTCGAATTTGGCGGGAACCTTCTCTTGCACTTTGATGTCATCGAGAGGGCTCAATTCTATATGTCATGGTTTTAGAATTAAAGATTATTGTGGCTGAGTTAAACATATATATGTATATTATATATATACATATATATATGTATATTATATATATATACATATATATATATGTATGTATATTATATATATATATATATACATATATATATGTATATTATATATATATATATTATATATATATATATATGTATATATATATATACATAAATCAATAATCGTAATGGTAATTTTCATCCCTTGTACGTGTTACGATACAACCAAATCAAATGTTTTTATTCATACATCATTATGTCGCTCATCAATCATATCATTCGCATATATTTTATCTCCTATGGCGACCAGTGATGACATCTCATAGCGCTTTGTATCCAGTGGAAAAGGATCTCTAACAACAGCAATTATTATAATCATTGTTATTAACATAAGTTACAAAACGTACAATAATGGTATGTTTTAAAATGAATTCTGGTTTTTGTCTAGGTGCATCACAACTATATCCTGTCAAGTTTCTCGAAGTTTATACTTGTGTTAACTCAGATTATTTTTAACACATTTGTATGACAATATTACAGGCAATGGTATTAAGGTAGAGCACCAGAACTAGGAAGACATATATTCTGAAAAGCACTGAGGTGCTTCAAGGGATTTACTTATGCTAAGATATAAAATGTCATTTGATATCAGGAATCGGTCACTACAAGTATAACAGAAAATGTTGGGCAATTGTTGCAAATAACCATACTTACGATGCAAGTGAAATGGTGGGAAAATAATGAAATGTAAACTCAAAGTGAATATCACATAATACCAACTACGATTGATAACAATGGTTGAAATGCTTCAATAAACGTGAGGAAAGAGCTAAATGAATGCATTTCAGTACTGACGTGAACTAGAGAATTCTGTTTTCTTCCCTTAGTCTTATGGCAAAAGTAAATGAGGACTACATGCAGCAATTCAAGCAAATTGAGACATTTCTTCCGTCTTGTGGGAATGAAAAATCATTTCCAGTACCAAAGGATGTTAACCCTTTCTGTGACAGGCATTTAAAAAATGTGTCCAGTGCTACGAGGTTTTCTGCACCAATCGGTACTCACACCACTCTAAGGGTTAAGTATGTTATCTTGGCTTCATTCACTTATGTGTCATCGCCAGCTCAGAAGCTGGCACAAATACGGTGGAAATGAGATGATTACAAGCGTTCAAGTTCAACTTTCTACATTATTATCACAGAAAGTCGCGATGTAAAATTCTTTCTTGCAGATCTTGAGAAGACGTTGGTGGAAAACTACAAGGTTACACTGGGATAACTCGATGGGTTTCATCAGCTAAACAAATTTTCACATGGAGATAAGCTTCACAATGGAGTATATTATTTCATATCTACGTTAGATACTGAAATACGAATATAGAGCAGGTGAAAAAAGGAGTCGCAGCGGTATGTTTATCTGAGCAAAATTATGGTAATCAAATCAAAACAAAGTGGACCGTATCTTAGAACACCCTTCCCCTATGAAATTTTGCAGCAGCTAGCCTGTGAAGCTGGTCGCAGCAGCAGCAGATGGATGGTTTACTTGTGTCAAATTAGAACTCGAGCTAGACTTTGAAATGAAAACATGCGTACCAATACTATTTCAAAGCATGGCACAAATCTTTCTTCCATCTTTCATCAAAATGCAAAGTTCAATGAAATGAAATGACATGATAGTTATAACAAAAGGTCAAGAGGGAAAGAACCAGATTCATCAGCGATCAATGATAAAAACATACCATGACATTTTCACTTATCATACATGACACCATGGATGGCAATTGAACATTGGTATCAGCTTCAAAGGAATAACAAAGCATGAAGTGGCATGACAGAAGATATGGTGTAAGAAAAAAAATGGGGTTCGGTGACCGGTGACGAAACAAACCCAATTCTATACCTGCCCGCTCGGCCAGCATGACTTCTTGAGTGGTCATCTGTAAATTTTGAGGCTCGCCGACCACCTCCTCAACAACGGCCTCCTTGTCATCCTCCTGACTTGCTCTCTGCAACTCTTTCCTCTCCACGGGAAGTATCTCTTCTTCCGTTACTGGTTTGGGAAGGGCGCCCTCTTCCACCTGCTCAACCTTGGCTACTATTACCTCTTCTTCCGGCTCCTCTTTCGCTGCTCCCGTCATCTTGGTAGCGATACCCAGTAACGCATTGAACATCTCCGTCTTCACGTTTCGCTCTGGTGAGCGTGAGCGAAAAGGGAAGACCATTTGCACTATGATTTCTTTTCTCCTTCTAAACAGAAGAAATTATATATTTCTTGGTGGAAATAATATAGCTCAGGTGACTTCCATGTCAAATATAGATGATGGAGAGGTTCCGGGCAGGAAGTGAGGTCAAAGTTCATGACGGGCACGTGATTTGAGGTGGGAAAGAAAAAAACGGACTTTGTGCCAGAATGGAGAACGGGTGCAGGAGCGGAAGTGTGCAATGGAATCGCTTGAAAGGTATACTTACCGTAACTTTCAAGACGAAGGAAATAAATAGAACGAAGGTGACGAAAGTCTTTATGGGAGGCGGGTGAGAGTGACGTGGAATCGTGTGATTGGTCCGTCTTTATGGTGGGATGACGCAATGTTTCATGGGTAGAAGTGAAGACTCACAGGTAGATTGTATGGTAGAAGTGAGAACTCAATGGGTAAAACGGTCCAGACAATGTGTGTACCACATAAACAGACTCATGATGACCGTATATTATGTTCAACAAGTATAATGCATGTTCACGTTGCGACTATCCTGCATAGTTTCATCCCAGTATAGTTTCTTGGAGCTGCGAGAGGGATTACAGTATCAAGTATCAAGAACCTGCAACTCATATCTGAGTTATAATCATGTTTTGCGATGTGTACTGCTCACGTAATCTATATGATTTTCACCATTCATTACCTCTATGCTTATATACTTCTCTCACAATATGAAAGTATTACGTTGCTCACACTATGCACATGTTATTACGGTCGTCGGCCGCTACACATGTCTCCGTTCTACTCAGAATGTGAACTATACTTATCAACTACATAAAAGTGAGCATTCTAACGTGCACACTAATTCTATATCATTCTATGATCTGACAAAATGATCAATTTCCCTATCACAATCTATCTACAAATTGTAACTCTAAGAGGACAAGTTGTATCATACTACATGGCTAGAGCATGAAATGTTCGGGTATTCCACACTGACGTCTTTTGCAAAGAGAATATGAAAGTCATAATTATATTATACAATGCTTCCTAAAGTAGCACAAAGCTTCATGACATACATAGAAAACATACAAGTACGTATTCAATGCGTATAGAACAGATGGCCGAATGGTTCTCTGATGTCATTGGATGTTGTCATGACAACTAGATAGATAGGCGGGAAACGACAATAAAACAAGGAAATGAATTGAACTTCGTAAACCAAACTCCCATGCTAGAAGAGCACAACCCAACTGGAACTTATTTATTGTTACAAGATCAAAACGTATACTGATACAATGTTGTTGTAGTAACTTATGGAATGCGTGCTATTAGGCTATCTCTGTTAACACTCTGGCTTATACTGTGTACCGGACAATTTGCATTCATTTTCCAATTTATGTCAAGAGAGGTTTTGCTGAGAAAGGGTTAAAATCAAAGATTCCCGCGCGCAAATAATAACAATGAAGTCAAACAATTCGAATGCAGAGTCACGCCTCTACGCTTCTCTTTCTTGCTCTCTCTCTCTCTCTCTTTCTCGATATATATACATACATACACACACACACACACACACACACATATATATATATATATATATATATATATATATATATATATACATCACTTAAATTCCCTCTGAATTAATGTTTGCACTTATGTCTTTTTGTAGCTCAGCTTTTCTGCTGTCCATTGTGATAAATAGTGATAAATAAGATTTTACCTTTATAGACAACATTCTTACACGAACAAGAAAAAAAATATTGGTAAAAAGAACAGCAACAACAACAACAACAACAAAAGAAATCGCCTTATTTGATTCCAGAGCGGAAAATGGTAGAATTGTTGACATCAGCGCTCATACTTAGGAATGATGTAGATATGAAATGACGCTTGTATGTCACACTGACGTGGACAAGTGGGGAAGAAAATGCAAGACAAGAACACATATGCATATGAACATGTTTCTTGGTCGTACACGTTGATGTTGACATGTACATATAGAAAACCTTACATGGGTAATAGTACATCAAAATCCGTCTTAAGTTTGTAAGTTAACATATCTCTGAGAATGCATACAATATTAATGTCATATTATTGTATTACATAAACCAATAATACACAGGATATACATATTACGTCATAATATCACATCTTGAAACTATTATCGGGGGGTTGGGGGCCATGAGGTCAACGAAATCCGGCATGGGGTCACAAAAACTCTCATGTACAAATATGAAGGTAAATGAATGTGCATGGTGCAATGATTGGGGCGGATACTAACACCAGGTGCCCTGTTGAATAACGTAATACAAATGATTGGACGTCCACATAAAACAGAAGTAGTCATCCAAAGACAGCACGACTGTGGAGTTGTATTTTTTTCATTTGTTTTGTTTTCTTTACTTGTTTGTTTGTTTGTTTGTTTGTTTTTTGTCTTGTTTTGTTTTTGCTTGGGTTTGTTTTGTTTGCTTTTTCGGTCACAATATTTTGTGCCGTCTTCAACAGGGCCCTGGAGAATCCATGAGCGGAATCCAGTGGGTATTTGCAATGATGGTAGATGCTGGCTCGAAAAGGGGGCAATGATTTTTCTTTTCTTTTCTTTTCTTTTTTATAGAGACATCAGCATTTGAATCATACATAATAGATAAAGACAAAAGATATTAACAAAGGAACAATAACATAAATACGGTTGTATCCAATACACTGTGTGTTTCGATGTGATAGTCACTACACAAGCCATCAAACACCACTTAGGCCTACAAAATTTGTAACACCATACTTTCGATTTCATCTAAGATTTATAATGATATCATTTCTGTCGTGAGGAGGTATAGTACATTCCTTTCATTTCAAACTGCATATTTACTGTCACCTGTATCTAGAAGCTTCTCTTGGTAATATTGCAAAGTCATGTTATTTTCATACAAAGAACTCCCACACACAGCTCATGAACAGCATCAGGAATTATTACAAAATAAGAATATAAATGAATAGACTAGAATAATAATATTTTGATATACACTTGTACACAATGATATGAGTATTATGTAGGGGCCTACATTGTAGTATAGAACTTTTCATATGTGCATAAAAATTCTGAATGGACATCCGACATGTGCTTGTATTTGTTTCGGTACTATAGATGTAATCGTTTCGATTGTCATTTCGCTCTGAAAATAAGATACAAACCTATAAACTTGGGAGGCAAGAAGGGGTAAAATCAGCCACCTACCTGGCTCTGTAGGTCCCATGATGGTCGGGGCCTCGGCCATCTCAAAGGCGGCAAGCTCCAGGGATTCCAACTCCTCCGGTATCTGTTCAGGCTCCTCCAAGAGGGTTGGTAGCTCTTGCTGGTTTTACGACAATAATATCAACGAGAATGCAATGAGGATTCAAACAAAGATGTGACATTATCGATGGTTATCATCACGTGGGTTGTACCACGTGACACTAGTCTGGCTCACAATCGTTTGTACTTATACAACTATAAATCCCATGGATGTGATTCGATAATGTTGAACTGCAATGTGTGGTTTGCCTTGCATGAGATACATGTGGACATATGAAAGAAATACTTTACAGAAACTGCGAGTCAAATATAAAGCTAATTTACTAGGAACAAAATGCAAGATGTCTCATCAAATATGGACAGTGAATAAGACAGTTGTGGAATTTGCAATTATCACTTGTTTCACGGAATGGTAATATCATTTTCAACCACAAACGGAATTAGCTGAGGTGATGTTTTGGAAACATGAGCAACTTTGAAATTCATATTTTTCTCTTTTCATATCTGTTGTAGTTGAAATTTACTTTTTCTTCTCCTCGTTTGCATTTATTCTGTTTATCATAGCCAACTTTCAAACGAAAGAGAAATAAAATACAGCAAGAAAAACAAAATCAAGAAAAACGGGAAGACATGGAGGTAATATTGAAATGATAGCAGGAAGAAAATAAGATATTGAGAACGCGGAGGAATAAAAAATCATTCCAAAGTATATCAGGGATTGCATTTATTCGGGTGCCGTCCATTGACTCACCTCTTGCTCCTCGTGTAATTTCTTCATTGCCTGCAGGGTCTTCAGGATGACACGGAAGTCGTAGATGCCATGTTGCTTGAGGACAGTTTCGTAATCCTTCGGGTCGACATCCCTTAGTATTTCAGTGATGTCAATTTCCTCCTCGGCTTTTTGCATCTCCTGCGATCCGCGTCTAGGCGCAGAGAAATGACATTTTCGTTAATTCGTTAACTCTTTCAGCACCAAGGACATTGGACAGGATGTGCAATGCTATAGGGTTTTCAATGCCAATCGACATTCAGAGTATACAAAGCGTTACGTCGTAAAGCAGCGAGCTCCGACAGAATAAGTAAATAATGCAACTTTCTCAATGTAGCATTTGGAGGTTGCGTATGACCGTTGAGGTCGTGGTATAGTTAGTCCTATTATTCATGATATTTTATAAAGTCTAATGCACATGTAGACATATCTTCTTTTCCAACTTGATGGGCAACTGTTCCTTATAGTCGCAAATGTACAAATATTATCCATTGGGTTCGGATGATGATACAGGTAATGTCTTTACAGAGGCTACAGCAAGCGCTTACAGTATTGAGATTAATATCAAAGACCGATGACAATGTCAGAAATTGTAATAATCAGGATAATTTCTTAATGACGACATCAACAAAAACACGCATTTATTTTCTTTCCTTTAAAAAATTGCGACAGGAACACCAATCGCCAGTGTGTTTCTCTTTAACCTCAGGCTCGTTATCATGTCATATAACACTGATGGTATAATAATACATATTATTGATAATTGCCGCCATTGTTTCTCCCGCACTCAAGAATCATTATGAATAGTTATATTCATGATAACTCGACGACTCCAGCTACCACCAGAAGACAAAATGATAATGATAATGATGATGATGATAATGATAATAATAATAATGATAATAATAATAATAATAATAATAATAATAATAATAATAATAGTGATAATGATAATGATATAATAATAATGATAAAAATAATGATATTGATAATCATAATCATAATCATGATCGTAATCTCAATCTCACTGTCTGAGGGACATCTTCCTCTTCATCAGCTCCTCGGGCGGCTTCGGCGTGACCATCATGGACACGGCCTGCTTCGCCTCACCGGCCTCGTTCTTCGCAACGATGAGGTACTTGCCGGCGTCCTTGGGCGTCACCTCGTGGAAGACGACCTTGTGCTCTTGGGTCTCCTCGTCGAAGAGGAATGAGATGTCGGTGTTTTCCTCCGTGATCTCCTTCCACTCCTTGGTCCACTTGATCTCCGGGGTCGGGTACCCGGTGACTTTGTAGCGGAAGATTGCTGACATGCCTGAATGAAAAAAAAAAGTGTTCAAATTAAAACAAGTGACCAACTTCAGGGTTCTGTTTCATAAAGAGTTGCGATGGATGTTATCTAAAATCCTCTGAATGCGCACATCTCTCCCCCAGGAGGTGAGTCGGGATAGCGGACGTACCAACTTACATCTCTTTTCGCACCAGAAGAAGATACAAATGTAAATCTATTTGGTATGGTTTGACTTCAAAGGTTGAATCTTCTACAGCCAGTACAGAAAAAGGGGAAAATGACGTGTCCACTGCGTATGGGTATATTTCATGTTATTAGACATAATAGCTCCAAAGTTTTAACATTGTTACAGTGATAATAGACACTTTGAAATGAAACACAGTCAAGGGTGGAGTGAAAATCAGTAAAGTACAATTACAGACATACCTTCTGACGTGTCAACCGCTTTTGGTCGTTGTGTAAAGACTGGTTCCTTGAGCGCGTGGACCACGAGTTTGACCGGTATCTCTGTGTCGTCCACGATGACCGTGTATTTCCCGGCATCGGAAGCGACGAGGTCTCTGATCTCCAGCTCGGACACCAGGCCCTTGTTGGTGATCTTGTGTCGCTTGTCCTTGCGGACAATCTTCCCGTCCCTCTTCCACTTGACATCGGCCTTTGCCGCGTCCCCGCTCAGCTCGCAGACAAACGTGGCCGTTTGCTTCTCTCGTGTCTCAATGTCTTCGGGTTTGGTCACCACTTTGATAGTCTCTGTGAACAGCCGTTTATACAATGATATTTGCATTAAAAACCAAATAACGCATCGTTTTCAACAACCTAGTAATGATCTATGGAAGTAATGGACTCGATAATCGCCATTACCTTATCCTGGAAGAAAAGTACGGATAGAAGTTTAGAAAATTAATGCAACATCGGAACATAGATATCATTGATCTATACATAAAGATATATTTACAGATAAACGAGCAAGAGAGAAGAGAACATTAAATATCTGGTAAGTTGAAAATTATGATGATAAAACGGTCGAAATTTACCACATATCTTCCTAGACAGTTCCTCCGTTTTGCACAAAAAACACAAAATAAAAAACAAAACAAAACACAACAAAAAACGCAACATCTGAGACCAATAAATGACAAGAAATGTATGACGTAATATACATCGTCATCACTATTATCTATGGAAACAGAACATAGGTATAAGTCTTCATGAAACACAAGAGTTTACAATTGATATTTTGTAATTAAAGCTCTTCTCCATCAGGCACATGTTACGACGAAAATCATGGTTGGTTTCTAGCATGCTAAGAATATCCATCTAAACTACAAAGAGATAATTGATACACAGTTATCATCAATTCTCGACATGTTCTTCAAGTTAATATTGTCTTCGAACATAACATTGATAAGTTTGGTTAAACAGACATTCTTAGTAAAGCGGTTTGAAGTACTGAGTCAAGTAAAGTCCTACGTCATTGCGTATGCATATAATAGGCACATTGCAAAATAACAAACAAGCAAGTGTAAGAGCATCTAAACAAAACAAAGTTAAAAAAAAATTAAGACATGAGCTTGGAGTACATCATTATTATACCATCAGTTTGTGAGAATTGCATTAGTTGCCAATTTTTCGTGTTATTTGCCGCTATGAAATCAGCCAGCGCGTGTTGTGCATTATAGAGTCAATATCGCCCTAATTTCAAACACATCATACAGGGTGTGAGTCAGTGACACATTGCACAGACTTCACTTCCTTTGCTTAATATATGACAAAGAAAATGACACTCTGCGCAGTAGAGAATAATACACTTTGTTTAGGAAATGCCCATTCTGTTTAAACACACAGCTATTCGCACTTTGTAGGCAAGAATTATTTCTTCACACAAAATTAGGTTCACACGCTACGTTTTACATACGCTTAGTACTTGCTTTACAAATGGCATTACATGTAACAACAAAACAGAAAACATACCGAGCCCTATTTCAACAAGTGACTTTGCCAGATAAACAGCTGCACAGATACTCGCAGCCCATTGGTCATTTCTACCTGCTACCATGGTAACTATCATATTGTATATTTCAGTTGTGGCAAACTGCCTTATGAAACAGGGCCCGTGCGTCGGAGTTTGTGTGGAGCGCAGTTAGATTTGTGAGGCAGGATTACGGTCAGTGCAAATCCGTAATTACAAGAATATATATATTCAGTGGCCATATTGCAGTGAAACCATTAACAGTTTACACTAGATTTTCCCACATCAACCTTTGAAAACGAACTACGTTCTAACTACGAGAATTTCTGTGACAATTCACTTCATTCGTTCTTAATTCTTTTACAGGAAGAATTGTCAGTCGTCATTCTTTTCATTAATTTTGTGACCAAATTGGGTGGAGGGTAGAAAAATGGTTCTTCTTTTCATTTCTTACATTTTAAGTAATTATGTACATGCGAAAGCTCAGCATCAGTTGAGTATGTGAGCTCCACTTGTTCATGTCATGCAAATGGCATACATCATTTATTTTATGAATCTGCGCCTGATACAAGTACGTGTATATTGACATGTTTTCTTTCGTTTTTACATTATAAAGCAATTGGCGTCAACGAAAGATGATAAAAACAAGAGACCGGATTAATAATATCGCAATCATCATGAAACTCGTACTTACTCGTTCTACCATCATTTACTCCGTTTACAAATGCATACAGGGATATCAACATTTGAAGACTAAAAAAAAAAAAAAAAAAAAAAAAAACACGAAAGGCATATTGGCGTTACGCTAGCTGTTAGCAACTGAAATGTTAGCTGTACAAGATGTGCAAGGTCTGATGTTAGTGCACAGGTTTACAGCGATACGACAAGACACGTGGTCAAAAAGTTAGATACACGTGGAGAGGAGATGTTAATGCTCCCTAGACCCCAAAAGAAAGTGAATGAAACATCATATGGAGGTTTGTGTGGAGAGTGAAGAGGGTGCGGTGCAAGTACGTTCTTTGGTCTAAGCATACAAGTGGTGTCCATGTTCTATACACCTGTATCTTTTTCTTGTAACTGAATTTAATGGCTAGCGGCAACAGCATTCCAAAGATTACCACATACATTTTGCATGTTTTGAGGTCAGTCTGCTTTCAGTTGGGGGTACAGGGTGAACAATTTGTATTGCATTTTTACGAGAATTTTTAGCTTGCAGTGTACAGAGGAAAGTGCAAGGAATAACATTTATGTTTTTTTTTTGTAGTGCAAGGGAAGGGGACGGCCGCTGGAGAAGGGTTTTGGATTCATTTACAAACAAGAAAACAGGAAAGTGGGGTATGACATGAATATTTTGTTTGGGCCAGCTTGCAAAATTGAACGGGCATAAGCAAAAGGGTCAAATGAAGAAACTTTCTTCATATCAAAGATATAACTTTTATTGAAGTATGTAAAAACAGTGTCACTTGATTGATATGGTTCATTACATATCGTGGTTTTTTTTTTAAATGTTCCGCCTTCGTTCAGACAGGGTATATCAGAAAGCGTGATTTACTCGTCAATTATCTAGGATATATTAGTAGTAGTGTATGATACATACATGATATATATTAATACAGAAACATATTCATTCATACATACAAATAACCATACACAAGAGTTATAGTAATGTATTACTAGTATGTTACTTACGCTGATTAGGACATCTGCTATTAACGTATGCTTTATTACACCCGTATGAGCACAACAGATCTCTTTGCTTATTCTTCTCGATTTTATGATCTAATGAAATTTGTGATTGTGAGTTGTAAACAAAAAAGGCAATAACTCACAACAACTAGAACTTTCAAAAGTTTGGATTAACCGTGAATGACATTTAAGAAATTTTGGAAATACCTTTGGAGAGAATGTACACATTTTCTTTATTGACTGTTCACTTAAACCAGCAAACAGTGGAAATTCCGTCAAAAGGAGATTTGAAGTGTTTGTCAGCTCATAATCTTCTAAAACTTTCAGCAAAGTTAAGCGCAGTTTATTATCACACACTAGTTATGTTTACACTTCTGTTGAAAGAGCGTGTTATGAAACCAAATTAAAAGCTTTTCGTTTCTGTTACAGCGTTAATATGTAGTCATTTTGAAGCGGATGGAGTGTGATCTCGGTATACATGTAGAATGTAGGCAGTGACTTCTGGCCAACGTGCACTCTTTTTCTGGGAAATCTAGATTCCTTGGGAAACTCAGTAAGAGAATGAAATGACAGAAAGGACTTTTGAGATTGCGTGCTTTAAAACCTACTGTTGAAACATTTCAAGTGAGCAGCTCGTCGTATCTTAGATGGAGTTATGGAGCAAGAATTAAGTATAATTTTCTATTATTCCGCTTCAAAGTGACGATTACATACCACAGCGAGAATGCAAATTAATGATTCTCGCGTTGTGATACTTTTTATTGCAATTGATTGACAGTAAGAGATTAGGGTCTTCACTGGCTATCAACCTGGCGGACGCTCGGTAGTCTATAATGCAGTGCTTCTCAACAAGTGGGCCGTGGGAGCTCTCGCAGATGGCTTCCCAAAATGAAACGATCGAAAAGATTGTATCCAATCTATTCATGTAACTGGGCTTCAAAAAAAAAAAAAAAGAAATCTGTAGAGCCAGAGTTGGCTTCGGGTTAAAAAAAAATAGGGGGGGGGGGGCTTGAGAAGCGTGGGTGTAGTGGATATGACGCCTGTCTGTAGCAAACAGAAGGTTGTGAGTTCGAGTCCCATTAGAGTATGTATGCATGTGATGCTTTACCAGATCTATTATAATCTCAGATACTGAATAATCGATGCTTATTTACGTCGAGGAATGGCAACTTGTCAATCAATTGCAATAAAGCGAGAATATTTTTTCATCATTACGTAGGTTAAAAGAGTCGATACATACGTGTACATCTACTGAGACATTAAGGCTTACCTGTGATGGTATGTGTGAGAAAATGCGTTTAATTACCAAGGGTAAGTAAAGATGCGTAAGTAATGTGCCATTACATCTTCTAGAGTACAAACATGTGATATATATATTCCAAGTATGATAAATATATGTTACACATTACAGCACGTAAGCGGAGTAAGCACTCAGTTGTTACGAAAAAAAGAAAACTAGTAATGCTGCATAATATTCCTCACCTTAATGGGGTAATACTCATTAAATTTCTTACTAAACCAGTAAGACGAGCGATAGTGTTGACTTGACAAGTAGAAATAGGCCATTAGATTGAGAAGACACGGTAAGAATAACAAGAGGAGTTGACTGAGAGAACTGAAATTTTGTGAACACTGTTTACGTAAATGAAAAGGTTTAAACCATTGAACAGCGAGTTTCGACTTTGATGTGGCTTGGAATGTTGAGCAAATTCAAATACGTTCAATGGTTTTCTTTTTTTGTGGTTACATTTTTCTTTTTTTTTTAAGAAGTGGACAAATAAAGACGATCTCTATACAAATCACATGAGGTACTAGCATTACCCCTTTAAGGTGGAGGAATTGTTAGCGCATGAAGATAAACTCGCTACGTGAATGAGACACACCGTATTTTGCGGATAAATACTTGCTGAAATTATTATATTGCCGTGAGTAGTTGAGAGGCGCGCGGTATTAGTGCATCCACCACCAAAATAGTTCGTGTTATGACACGTAAATATGTCACCTCTCAACGTAATACTGCCCGCTGAGGTTTTGTCCCTAGCGCTGATCGTGAACTCCGTCTCGTCCTCCTCGTCGATGTCGTGGACGATCAGCCGCCTCGTGAGCCCGTCTTCTTCGATCTCGAATTTGGCGGAGGGCGTGAGCTCAGCGCCACGCCTCCGCCACGTTACCTTTGCCCTAGGATTGTTCACGCTGCACTCAAACACGGCGCTACTTGAGCGGCGTGCGTACATGTGTGAGAGGGGAGTGATCTCCATGGGGATTTCTACGGGCAATCATGGGGGGGGGGGGAGAATTCTTAAGAGTATGCTGGAATGCGGCAAAATCGGTATATATGTAGTCTTACATTATTAAAGTACGCATAGAAACACGTTCTAGTCAAGAGAATAGTAAGCCACATAGAACAAACAAACATAGGCAAGAATTTGGCCCAAATCAGAGGCTTCAATATACAAGGAATCTTCAATGAAAGACTTTTTCATTACACATCTGAAAAAAAAAAAATAACAAAAAGGTCACTCTGCTTAATACGTATACTGTGATAACGAATGCCATTTCACTCACACTTCTCCTTTCTCTGAAAAAAGATCTCTGCAAATCTAATAAAGTCAAATAAACGTCATATAGATGCACGGAATATAACATAGAAAGGAGTGATAATGGAGGAGTAGATCAATGCTTTTATAAGTTAGCTTGAAGTCACACTTTATAGTATTCCACAAACTTGTACCAGCATTTTTTTTTCTTTTTTTTGGGGGGGGGGGGACATAACGAATTCCAATGGGTTTCAAATTAACAGAAAAATAGAAGAAAACCACCCAGGATGTTGATTTCGATTATTCTAGCTATCTATTATTTCCACTTTTACAGGTATCACATTTCTACACGCACACATCTGATATTCAGTTTTGATCATATTCGTCCTGATAGAATGCACTACTACACTCTGTACACGGAGACATGTTGTAAACCAAGGGTGTAGTGGAGATGAATTTTTGTTATGATTATTCTTTTTTGTTGTTGTTTTTACCTCGTTCGAGCAAAAACGGTTTACGGTATCATACCTGCCATCCTGGGCGCATAGCAAATGATTTCAATGCTAGAAAGTTTTGCTAAACCGGGAATTTCAAGCAGTCTCCCATTCTTCAATCTTAAATCTTTTTCGCAAAAATGGGAAGTCAAGATTTTCTAAAGATACACAAGGAATAGCCCAACTAGCATAAGAAAAATCGACAGGTGCACCTCCGACAATACACGCAGTTGCTATCAATCTTTTAACTGCAGCACATATACTGATGGTTGCCTTGTTGTATACTGTGTAAAGTGCAATTTCAAACGATGGCCGAGAGGGGTCAAAACATGAGAACTGTACGAGAGTGGCCAATGGGCGTGCACGCATTATCTCACCTGTAACGGAGAGCTGCATAACGGACTTATCGCGCGGTAGTACGCAGGTGTACTCGGCCGCATCCTCCGGCGCGATGTTCTTGATGATGAGGCGACGGCGTCGCCCGTCCGTCTTCACCTCGTACTTGTCCTCCTGGGTGACGTCGATGGGCTCGCCGTCCTTCAACCACGTGACCTCGCCCTTGCTGTGGCTGAGCTCGCACACGAGCTCGGCGTTCTCGTTCTCGGTGATGGTCAGTGGCTTCAGATGACCGGCGAATGTGGCAGGTACTGGACAAAAAAAAAAAAAAAAATCCGACCAACACTTTAAACATTATTTTCACTTCCTCCTGAAAATTTGAGGAGAATGAGTTTGAGTGTGAACAAATCCTTTGTCAAAATCGACTTCTCTCTGACTAATATTATACAGATATTGCCTCTTTAGAGGTGTAGGTCTAACATTATAATACTTGACATCCCGAGGGGAGTTACGTTTCCCCAAGAGATTATAACTTCCCGAAGAAATGAGAGAAGAGGGAAAATAGTCTTCTCGGAGGAAAAAAAAATCCCAGATGAATGTGATACCTTATATTACAACAATAGACCAAATAATACTTATTTTATGATGGTCTACATCAAATATTTATCTTTTCATTTCAGCAGCCAGTTAAAATCTGGAGTTATATTACCTTACATGACGTCACTGCAAGCAACATAGGGCATTACGATTCAGTCCTCGATGTATTATTCACGTGATTGCAATGTGACCAATTACCGACCAGTATTTATGTAGACCATTAATATGTAAATGGATGTAGCACAGGAGGTTATGGGGACATCTCACACATATAAGCTGGACGTAGCACAGGAGGTTATGGGGACATTTTACACATATAAGCTAGATCAAAGGCACTGTTTGGCAGTAATGTTTGAGTAATCACATTTGATGCATACGTGTAGGTCAGATGTATCACAAAACATCCTACCATATAAAAATATTGCAATAAAACATAAAATATAAGGAGATACATGTATCACTATTTTTCTCAGTAAACCATAACTGCATAGGACATGGTTTATTCTAGAAACAATATTTATACCTATTGCTTACATTTTTGTATATTTAACTATACTTAACATTGATATATTGATTATATACTGATTAACATTTTTACATTGGTTGTTTCTATCCCTAACTCATATTTTAGAACTATTTTGAGGCACTAAAGCTGGGTTTTTGTTTCATCTGCAAATAACAAATAATGCCTTTAAGACTCACTTTGCACTTCCAGTGAAGCAGCGGTCTTGTCCTTTGGTAGCTGACAGGTGTACCTGGCTCCGTCGACTGGAACGGCGTCGTGGATGACCAGGACTCGTCTGGTCCCGTCTTCCTTCAACTCGTACTTGTCGCTGGGAGTGATGACCTTCCCGTGCTTGACCCATTCCACCTTGGCTTCCTGATCATTGACCTCGCACTCTAGCTCGACGACATCGCCCTTGAAGACCTTTGCTGGTTTGACTTTCTCGGTAAATGCCCACTCCTCTGATGGGGGAAAATTGGACAACGAATTGACACACGTAAAAGTTAGCAACAAGACATAACTATCGACCTTTCGCACACAGCTTTATGAAGAGAGCATCGAATTAATGTTGTGACAGTCTTCTGTTATGTGTAGCTTGGGTTGGAACCAGGTGCGAGCATAGTTAGCAACATTATAGTCCACGGACCTGGTAAGGTGAGGTTGTTCAGAACCAGTTTCCATGGCGATGAATTGATATGATATCATACTTTGGTACTTTATAACTTTAAGCGTTCTTGTTATTTTTTTTTTGCAAACAACAACAACAACAAATAAGCAAACTGATTTCCATCTCCAACATGTTAAATGAATGACACGAATGTGCATCAAACGAACGAATACATGTGCATTTCCGCGGACTATATCAAGCTGTATATGAATAAAGAAGATAGATGTTTTTGGTGCACTAAGTGGGTTGGGGAGGATGGCCTGAGGGACCAAGTCATTTAGTTGGCTCTTTCCAGACCCGGGGTTGCCCAACCTGGTGCATCCATAACTCTTCATTGTGTGTTCTGATTTGGAATATTGTAATTTTGATATTTGTGACTGAAAGACGAATAAATGATGATAATGATAATTTTAATGATAATAATAATAATGAAATAATAATAATAATAATAATAATGATAATAATAATAGTAGTAATAATAATAATAATAATAATAATAATAGTAATAATAATAATAATGATAATAATAATGATAATAATAATAAAATTAATAATAATAATAATAATAATAATACAACACTCAATTTGACTGTCTTGACCAGACTGTCGGTCAGTGTATCACAACTGCTAGTAAAAACCATGCTAAGTTAACAAGAACATGACAGTGAAATAATGATTGCTAATTTCTCAAAAGCGCCATATCAAACATAAAACGTTTTTACCGGCATTTTTCATTAACAGGAAAAAGCCATATCAAAGAAAATAGCTTTCATGCAGCGGCATATTATGTGCGCAATTTTTAAGGTCACTGATGCCGGATACGTTTCATGTCCATTCGAAATTTGAAAAAAAAACAACAACAACAACAACGCTGTATTCGTATCAGCTCACGTGATGGTACTTCCACACACAATGACTTCGTAGTTCTGTCTTTTCATGTTCTGCGTCTACCAATGGCTTACAGATACAGAGCACTATCGTGTAAAATGACAATATTGTTTTGAAAAATTTTGCTCGGTCCGGCAATTCACATTTCTTCCGTTTGATTTTTATGAGAATTGAATAGGAAGGTTCCATAAAATAATGTCCGATATATATATATATATATATATATATATATATGTACATTTTTTTTATATAGAATTGATATAAATGTTTGAATGTTTGAATGTTTGTTAGTGTTAAATATCATTGTTGATACTGGCGCATTAATCTCACGGATGTTATTTGTATTGTATGTTCTTAAAATTGTGATTTGTAACTTTCGATGTATACCTGCAACTATCTAAAGGGATAATTGACCTGGTTATGCATAAACATTTTCTTGAATAAAGAAATGATTCAATCAAAAAATGATATGTAATGAATAACTGAAATTATCAGCATGGCAGTACATTTGCTCTCTCAGCCTGGACTTCTCATACACATTGCAGACTCTTTGATGAATTTGATTTAAATTTGAATCTGAACTAAACTGATCTGACCCAATACTATTTGTGTAGTTACCGCCTTACATGAATATGTAACTCCTTATATTGAAATAGCGGAAGTTAGAGTTATTCTATTTTTGGCCTTATTTACCTCCGCATGTTTGTACTGTTGTGTTTCATAACCTTTTCCAAGTTGGTGGAGTTGTCTGCCTATGACGTCACTCACCTGGTTTGAGCTTTTGAACAGCGGCAACTTCGATGGGAGCAATCTCTGTTGGGGCGCCCTCTACTGGTGAGATCTCCTCAGCCTTGATGGGTGCTACCTCGACCAGAGGCTCGGAAGGAATTTCGTCAGCTCGCTTCAGCGTGACTTCCGTCTCCTGAACGTCAGCTTTCGCCTGGAGAGCACAAATTTTCATCTAAAATGTAAGTTTTTGCCAATGATACCTTACAGACTTTATACATTCATCAAGGGTAAGATCAGGAGGACAGGAAAAAGGAAATCGCAAAAAAAAGAGACTACAGGCCTATCTGGAGTCACATTAAAATGGAACATTGCCAACAATCTTCATAATGACATGATTGGACGAATTATTACATGCATAAGTGACAGCAAAGTTTTCCCATATGTTTAAATACACAGTGGTATCCGAATTTCTTCTTCCACCTGTTGGACTGTGTTATCATTCTTCAACCTTCGCAAATGCATCTAGTACGTGTATAGGTCGTTGTATGGAATCACACGAATAATATGACACAGCCAAAGACTCCAACCCCAAGCACCTTCTGATCTGGAGATTCTCCCGCCTGAAACCCCTTTAGCGAACGGGAGGCTCCAACTTGATGTGCGCGAAGCGCGAAGTTCTAGGGTTCTGATAGATGCTCTCTCGTGCTATCTAAGGCTTATTTTTCAACATACGATGACACTATAAATAAGAAGTCATTTCAAGCGTCTTGAAATCTCAAGCGGGAGAACGGGAGAATTTGCAAAAATGGGCTTTCGGTAGGGGATCTCCCGTCGAAAGCGGGAGAGTTGGAGTATCTGCACAGCTTGCCATGAGAAGAAACACACAGTGCAACATGAAAATATAGCTGAAGTAGATTATTATCTTCTTTTAAAGCAAGTGTTTAAAATCGTCAAAGTTTTGGCGGGTAAATTAGTATCGGTCTCGAAGAGTTGATAACTATGGTTATATACATTGTGCAAACGGGAAATACGAACATAAATGGATGGGTAACTGTAATACATTGACTATCAGTCACAAAAACGTCGCACCAGTCCAGACTAATAAGAAAAATAGTCATAAAAACATATGGATATATATATATTTTTTTTTTTCAGTTTGTTCTTTCAACCTTATTCCTTGAAAGAAATAAACCTTACATAACAGACGAATGACTGCGTATTTGGGGATAATCCGTCACAGACAACACTGTTGTAAGTATAATGAGCAAAAATGGAAAAAAAAAAACTAAAATCAGCAAATGAGTTCTTACCACACTCGTTTTTTTTTTCATGTCAATCGTCATACGCTTCGTTACATTGATATGATTCACGTTTAAGTAAGAAATTCTGAACGAAGCATTAACATGGAACATAAAGATTATTTTTACATTTGCATGAATATGCAAATACTATAGAAAATGAATAATAACACCTATTCCCTTCCTCAATAGATACTATCAGTGAAAGGCAATTAAGAAGATAACGTTACCTCGGCTAATTCCTCACTCTTGCGTTTCTCAACCATTTGAATGTGCTTCCTGATCTCCTTGCTCTGGATGATACCTTTCTTTCTGAGAACCTTCTCGTAGCTCTTTGGTTCAGTGTCTTTGAGGAGTTCGAATATTTCTTCCTCCTCTTCTTCCTCCTTTGTAAGTGGACGTTTCTTCATGGGTAATCTCATCTCAACGGTTTCCTCCTGCGATTTTTCTTTCTTCTCAGGCTTTACTTCGTCTTTCTCAACGGGAGCCTCATCTTCAACATGCACCTGTACAGGTTTTTTCTTAAGCTTCAGCTTAACAGGAACCTCTTCAGCAACTTCAGGAAGTTCAAAGGTCAGTTCTTCTTCTTTCTCTTCCTTGGTTATGGGTTTCTTCTTTTCCAGAACCTTTTCTTCTTCTGGGGCCTTCTCTTCAGGCTTCTTAGGAGCAATCTTTAAAACAACTTCGCTTGGTTCGGCTTCCTCGGGTTTAGTTGGAGCAATTGTGATGGCTACCTCTTCGGGAATCTCCACACCTATTTGCTCCGGTTGCTCAAAGACCTGTTCAGCCAAAGTCGCTTCTTCGGCCTTTCGCTTCTCTACCATGGCAATGTGCTCTTTGATGACTTTGTATTGCGTAACACCCTTTTTGCGAAGGACTTTTTCATAATCCTTTGGCTCTTCGTCTTTCAGCAACTCGTATATTTCCTCCTTCTCCTTTTCCTCTTTGGTGACAGGTTTGACCTTTTCTGGTCTCTTGATCGCCACCGTAATTTCTTCGGGAGCTTTCTCTTCAGGTTGGATTGGCGTGATTTCCATTACAACCTCCGTTGGCTCAGAAACTTCCTCAGCCTTTCGCTTCTCGACCATTTCAATGTGTTTCCTGATGATTTTCTGTTGAATCACACCTTTCTTTCTCAATACCTTTTCGTAGTTCGTGGGTTCTTCATCCTTGAGCAGTTCAAAGATCTCTTCTTCTTCTTTCTCTTCCTTTGTTAAAGGTTTCTTCTTTTCCGGAACCTTTTCTTCAGGCTTTTTGGAAGCAATATCTACGACAACTTCGGTTGGTTCGGCTTCCTCGGGTTTAGTTGGAGCAATTGTGATGGCTACCTCTTCGGGAATCTCCACACCTATTTGCTCCGGTTGCTCAAAGACCTGTTCAGCCAAAGTCGCTTCTTCGGCCTTTCGCTTCTCTACCATGGCAATGTGCTCTTTGATGACTTTGTATTGCGTAACACCCTTCTTGCGAAGGACTTTTTCATAATCCTTTGGCTCTTCGTCTCTCAGCAACTCGTATATTTCCTCCTTCTCCTTTTCCTCTTTGGTGACAGGTTTGACCTTTTCTGGTCTCTTGATCGCCACCGTAATTTCTTCGGGAGCTTCCTCTTCAGGTTGGATTGGCGTGATTTCCATTACAACATCCGTTGGCTCAGAAACTTCCTCAGCCTTGCGCTTCTCGACCATTTCAATGTGTTTTCTGATAATTTTCTGTTGAATCACACCTTTCTTTCTCAATACCTTTTCGTAGTTCGTGGGTTCTTCATCCTTGAGCAGTTCAAAGATCTCTTCTTCTTCTTTCTCTTCCTTTGTTAAGGGTTTCTTCTTTTCCGGAACCCTTTCTTCAGGCTTTTTGGGAGCAATTTCTACGACAACTTCGGTTGGTTCGGCTTCCTCGGGTTTAGTTGGAGCAATTGTGATGGCTACCTCTTCGGGAATCTCCACACCTATTTGCTCCGGTTGCTCAAAGACCTGTTCAGCCAAAGTCGCTTCTTCGGCCTTTCGTTTCTCTACCATGGCAATGTGCTCTTTGATGACTTTGTATTGCGTAACACCCTTTTTGCGAAGGACTTTTTCATAATCCTTTGGCTCTTCGTCTTTCAGCAACTCGTATATTTCCTCCTTCTCCTTTTCCTCTTTGGTGACAGGTTTGACCTTTTCTGGTCTCTTGATCGCCACCGTAATTTCTTCGGGAGCTTTCTCTTCAGGTTGGATTGGCGTGATTTCCATTACAACATCCGTTGGCTCAGAAACTTCCTCAGCCTTGCGCTTCTCGACCATTTCAATGTGTTTCCTGATGATTTTCTGTTGAATCACACCTTTCTTTCTCAATACCTTTTCGTAGTTCGTGGGTTCTTCATCCTTCAGCAGTTCAAAGATCTCTTCTTCTTCTTTCTCTTCCTTTGTTAAAGGTTTCTTCTTTTCTGGAACCTTTTCTTCAGGCTTTTTGGGAGCAATTTCTACGACAACTTCAGTTGGTTCGGCTTCCTCGGGTTTAGATGGAGCAATTGTGATGGCTACCTCTTCGGGAATCTCCACACCTATTTGCTCCGGTTGCTCAAAGACCTGTTCAGCCAAAGTCGCTTCTTCGGCCTTTCGTTTCTCTACCATGGCAATGTGCTCTTTGATGACTTTGTATTGCGTAACACCCTTCTTGCGAAGGACTTTTTCATAATCCTTTGGCTCTTCGTCTTTCAGCAACTCGTATATTTCCTCCTTCTCCTTTTCCTCTTTGGTGACAGGTTTGACCTTTTCTGGTTTCTTGATCTCCACCGTGATTTCTTCGGGAGCTTTCTCTTCAGGTTGGATTGGCGTGATTTCCATTACAACCTCCGTTGGCTCAGAAACTTCCTCAGCCTTTCGCTTCTCGACCATTTCGATGTGTTTCCTGATGATTTTCTGTTGAATCACACCTTTCTTTCTCAATACCTTTTCGTAGTTCGTGGGTTCTTCATCCTTGAGCAGTTCAAAGATCTCTTCTTCTTCTTTCTCTTCCTTTGTTAAAGGTTTCTTCTTTTCCGGAACCTTTTCTTCAGGCTTTTTGGGAGCAATTTCTACGACAACTTCGGTTGGTTCGGCTTCCTCGGGTTTAGTTGGAGCAATTGTGATGGCTACCTCTTCGGGAATCTCCACACCTATTTGCTCCGGTTGCTCAAAGACCTGTTCAGCCAAAGTCGCTTCTTCGGCCTTTCGTTTCTCTACCATGGCAATGTGCTCTTTGATGACTTTGTATTGCGTAACACCCTTCTTGCGAAGGACTTTTTCATAATCCTTTGGCTCTTCGTCTTTCAGCAACTCGTATATTTCCTCCTTCTCCTTTTCCTCTTTGGTGACAGGTTTGACCTTTTCTGGTTTCTTGATCTCCACCGTGATTTCTTCGGGAGCTTTCTCTTCAGGTTGGATTGGCGTGATTTCCATTACAACCTCCGTTGGCTCAGAAACTTCCTCAGCCTTGCGCTTCTCGACCATTTCGATGTGTTTCCTGATGATTTTCTGTTGAATCACACCTTTCTTTCTCAATACCTTTTCGTAGTTCGTGGGTTCTTCATCCTTGAGCAGTTCAAAGATCTCTTCTTCTTCTTTCTCTTCCTTTGTTAAAGGTTTCTTCTTTTCCGGAACCTTTTCTTCAGGCTTTTTGGGAGCAATTTCTACGACAACTTCGGTTGGTTCGGCTTCCTCGGGTTTAGATGGAGCAATTGTGATGGCTACCTCTTCGGGAATCTCCACACCTATTTGCTCCGGTTGCTCAAAGACCTGTTCAGCCAAAGTCGCTTCTTCGGCCTTTCGTTTCTCTACCATGGCAATGTGCTCTTTGATGACTTTGTATTGCGTAACACCTATCTTGCGAAGGACTTTTTCATAATCCTTTGGCTCTTCGTCTTTCAGCAACTCGTATATTTCCTCCTTCTCCTTTTCCTCGTTGGTGACAGGTTTGACCTTTTCTGGTTTCTTGATCTCCACCGTGATTTCTTCGGGAGCTTTCTCTTCAGGTTGGATTGGCGTGATTTCCATTACAACCTCCGTTGGCTCAGAAACTTCCTCAGCCTTACGCTTCTCGACCATTTCGATGTGTTTCCTGATGATTTTCTGTTGAATCACACCTTTCTTTCTCAATACCTTTTCGTAGTTCTTGGGTTCTTCATCCTTGAGCAGTTCAAAGATCTCTTCTTCTTCTTTCTCTTCCTTTGTTAAAGGTTTCTTCTTTTCCGGAACCTTTTCTTCAGGCTTTTTGGGAGCAATTTCTACGACAACTTCGGTTGGTTCGGCTTCCTCGGGTTTAGTTGGAGCAATTGTGATGGCTACCTCTTCGGGAATCTCCACACCTATTTGCTCCGGTTGCTCAAAGACCTGTTCAGCCAAAGTCGCTTCTTCGGCCTTTCGTTTCTCTACCATGGCAATGTGCTCTTTGATGACTTTGTATTGCGTAACACCCTTCTTGCGAAGGACTTTTTCATAATCCTTTGGCTCTTCGTCTTTCAGCAACTCGTATATTTCCTCCTTCTCCTTTTCCTCTTTGGTGACAGGTTTGACCTTTTCTGGTTTCTTGATCTCCACCGTGATTTCTTCGGGAGCTTTCTCTTCAGGTTGGATTGGCGTGATTTCCATTACAACCTCCGTTGGCTCAGAAACTTCCTCAGCCTTGCGCTTCTCGACCATTTCGATGTGTTTCCTGATGATTTTCTGTTGAATCACACCTTTCTTTCTCAATACCTTTTCGTAGTTCGTGGGTTCTTCATCCTTGAGCAGTTCAAAGATCTCTTCTTCTTCTTTCTCTTCCTTTGTTAGAGGTTTCTTCTTTTCCGGAACCTCTTCTTCAGGCTTTTTGGGAGCAATTTCTACGACAACTTCGGTTGGTTCGGCTTCCTCGGGTTTAGTTGGAGCAATTGTGATGGCTACCTCTTCGGGAATCTCCACACCTATTTGCTCCGGTTGCTCAAAGACCTGTTCAGCCAAAGTCGCTTCTTCGGCCTTTCGTTTCTCTACCATGGCAATGTGCTCTTTGATGACTTTGTATTGCGTAACACCCTTCTTGCGAAGGACTTTTTCATAATCCTTTGGCTCTTCGTCTTTCAGCAACTCGTATATTTCCTCCTTCTCCTTTTCCTCTTTGGTGACAGGTTTGACCTTTTCTGGTTTCTTGATATCCACTGTGATTTCTTCGGGAGCTTTCTCTTCAGGTTGGATGGGCGTGATTTCCATTACAACCTCCGTTGGCTCAGAAACTTCCTCAGCCTTGCGCTTCTCGACCATTTCGATGTGTTTCCTGATGATTTTCTGTTGAATCACACCTTTCTTTCTCAATACCTTTTCGTAGTTCTTGGGTTCTTCATCCTTGAGCAGTTCAAAGATCTCTTCTTCTTCTTTCTCTTCCTTTGTTAAAGGTTTCTTCTTTTCCGGAACCTTTTCTTCAGGCTTTTTGGGAGCAATTTCTACGACAACTTCGGTTGGTTCGGCTTCCTCAGGTTTAGTTGGAGCAATTGTGATGGCTACCTCTTCGGGAATCTCCACACCTATTTGCTCCGGTTGCTCAAAGACCTGTTCAGCCAAAGTCGCTTCTTCGGCCTTTCGTTTCTCTACCATGGCAATGTGCTCTTTGATGACTTTGTATTGCGTAACACCCTTCTTGCGAAGGACTTTTTCATAATCCTTTGGCTCTTCGTCTTTCAGCAACTCGTATATTTCCTCCTTCTCCTTTTCCTCTTTGGTGACAGGTTTGACCTTTTCTGGTTTCTTGATCTCCACCGTGATTTCTTCGGGAGCTTTCTCTTCAGGTTGGATTGGCGTGATTTCCATTACAACCTCCGTTGGCTCAGAAACTTCCTCAGCCTTGCGCTTCTCGACAATTTCGATGTGTTTCCTGATGATTTTCTGTTGAATCACACCTTTCTTTCTCAATACCTTTTCGTAGTTCGTGGGTTTTTCATCCTTGAGCAGTTCAAAGATCTCTTCTTCTTCTTTCTCTTCCTTTGTTAAAGGTTTCTTCTTTTCCGGAACCTTTTCTTCAGGCTTTTTGGGAGCAATTTCTACGACAACTTCGGTTGGTTCGGCTTCCTCGGGTTTAGTTGGAGCAATTGTGATGGCTACCTCTTCGGGAATCTCCACACCTATTTGCTCCGGTTGCTCAAAGACCTGTTCAGCCAAAGTCGCTTCTTCGGCCTTTCGTTTCTCTACCATGGCAATGTGCTCTTTGATGACTTTGTATTGCGTAACACCCTTCTTGCGAAGGACTTTTTCATAATCCTTTGGCTCTTCGTCTTTCAGCAACTCGTATATTTCCTCCTTCTCCTTTTCCTCTTTGGTGACAGGTTTTACCTTTTCTGGTTTCTTGATATCCACTGTGATTTCTTCGGGAGCTTTCTCTTCAGGTTGGACGGGCGTGATTTCCATTACAACCTCCGTTGGCTCAGAAACTTCCTCAGCCTTGCGCTTCTCGACCATTTCGATGTGTTTCCTGATGATTTTCTGTTGAATCACACCTTTCTTTCTCAATACCTTTTCGTAGTTCTTGGGTTCTTCATCCTTGAGCAGTTCAAAGATCTCTTCTTCTTCTTTCTCTTCCTTTGTTAAAGGTTTCTTCTTTTCCGGAACCTTTTCTTCAGGCTTTTTGGGAGCAATTTCTACGACAACTTCGGTTGGTTCGGCTTCCTCGGGTTTAGTTGGAGCAATTGTGATGGCTACCTCTTCGGGAATCTCCACACCTATTTGCTCCGGTTGCTCAAAGACCTGTTCAGCCAAAGTCGCTTCTTCGGCCTTTCGTTTCTCTACCATGGCAATGTGCTCTTTGATGACTTTGTATTGCGTAACACCCTTCTTGCGAAGGACTTTTTCATAATCCTTTGGCTCTTCGTCTTTCAGCAACTCGTATATTTCCTCCTTCTCCTTTTCCTCTTTGGTGACAGGTTTGACCTTTTCTGGTTTCTTGATCTCCACCGTGATTTCTTCGGGAGCTTTCTCTTCAGGTTGGATTGGCGTGATTTCCATTACAACCTCCGTTGGCTCAGAAACTTCCTCAGCCTTGCGCTTCTCGACCATTTCGATGTGTTTCCTGATGATTTTCTGTTGAATCACACCTTTCTTTCTCAATACCTTTTCGTAGTTCGTGGGTTCTTCATTCTTGAGCAGTTCAAAGATCTCTTCTTCTTCTTTCTCTTCCTTTGTTAAAGGTTTCTTCTTTTCCGGAACCTTTTCTTCAGGCTTTTTGGGAGCAATTTCTACGACAACTTCGGTTGGTTCGGCTTCCTCGGGTTTAGATGGAGCAATTGTGATGGCTACCTCTTCGGGAATCTCCACACCTATTTGCTCCGGTTGCTCAAAGACCTGTTCAGCCAAAGTCGCTTCTTCGGCCTTTCGTTTCTCTACCATGGCAATGTGCTCTTTGATGACTTTGTATTGCGTAACACCCTTCTTGCGAAGGACTTTTTCATAATCCTTTGGCTCTTCGTCTTTCAGCAACTCGTATATTTCCTCCTTCTCCTTTTCCTCTTTGGTGACAGGTTTGACCTTTTCTGGTTTCTTGATATCCACTGTGATTTCTTCGGGAGCTTTCTCTTCAGGTTGGATGGGCGTGATTTCCATTACAACCTCCGTTGGCTCAGAAACTTCCTCAGCCTTGCGCTTCTCGACCATTTCGATGTGTTTCCTGATGATTTTCTGTTGAATCACACCTTTCTTTCTCAATACCTTTTCGTAGTTCTTGGGTTCTTCATCCTTGAGCAGTTCAAAGATCTCTTCTTCTTCTTTCTCTTCCTTTGTTAAAGGTTTCTTCTTTTCCGGAACCTTTTCTTCAGGCTTTTTGGGAGCAATTTCTACGACAACTTCGGTTGGTTCGGCTTCCTCGGGTTTAGTTGGAGCAATTGTGATGGCTACCTCTTCGGGAATCTCCACACCTATTTGCTCCGGTTGCTCAAAGACCTGTTCAGCCAAAGTCGCTTCTTCGGCCTTTCGTTTCTCTACCATGGCAATGTGCTCTTTGATGACTTTGTATTGCGTAACACCCTTCTTGCGAAGGACTTTTTCATAATCCTTTGGCTCTTCGTCTTTCAGCAACTCGTATATTTCCTCCTTCTCCTTTTCCTCTTTGGTGACAGGTTTGACCTTTTCTGGTTTCTTGATCTCCACCGTGATTTCTTCGGGAGCTTTCTCTTCAGGTTGGATTGGCGTGATTTCCATTACAACCTCCGTTGGCTCAGAAACTTCCTCAGCCTTGCGCTTCTCGACCATTTCGATGTGTTTCCTGATGATTTTCTGTTGAATCACACCTTTCTTTCTCAATACCTTTTCGTAGTTCTTGGGTTCTTCATCCTTGAGCAGTTCAAAGATCTCTTCTTCTTCTTTCTCTTCCTTTGTTAAAGGTTTCTTCTTTTCCGGAACCTTTTCTTCAGGCTTTTTGGGAGCAATTTCTACGACAACTTCGGTTGGTTCGGCTTCCTCGGGTTTAGTTGGAGCAATTGTGATGGCTACCTCTTCGGGAATCTCCACACCTATTTGCTCCGGTTGCTCAAAGACCTGTTCAGCCAAAGTCGCTTCTTCGGCCTTTCGTTTCTCTACCATGGCAATGTGCTCTTTGATGACTTTGTATTGCGTAACACCCTTCTTGCGAAGGACTTTTTCATAATCCTTTGGTTCTTCGTCTTTCAGCAACTCGTATATTTCCTCCTTCTCCTTTTCCTCTTTGGTGACAGGTTTGACCTTTTCTGGTTTCTTGATCTCCACCGTGATTTCTTCGGGAGCTTTCTCTTCAGGTTGGATTGGCGTGATTTCCATTACAACCTCCGTTGGCTCAGAAACTTCCTCAGCCTTGCGCTTCTCGACCATTTCGATGTGTTTCCTGATGATTTTCTGTTGAATCACACCTTTCTCTCTCAATACCTTTTCGTAGTTCTTGGGTTCTTCATCCTTGAGCAGTTCAAAGATCTCTTCTTCTTCTTTCTCTTCCTTTGTTAAAGGTTTCTTCTTTTCCGGAACCTTTTCTCCAGGCTTTTTGGGAGCAACTTCTACGACAACTTCGGTTGGTTCGGCTTCCTCGGGTTTAGTTGGAGCAATTGTGATGGCTACCTCTTCGGGAATCTCCACACCTATTTGTTCCGGTTGCTCAAAGACCTGTTCAGCCAAAGTCGCTTCTTCGGCCTTTCGTTTCTCTACCATGGCAATGTGCTCTTTGATGACTTTGTATTGCGTAACACCCTTCTTGCGAAGGACTTTTTCATAATCCTTTGGTTCTTCGTCTTTCAGCAACTCGTATATTTCCTCCTTCTCCTTTTCCTCTTTGGTGACAGGTTTGACCTTTTCTGGTTTCTTGATCTCCACCGTGATTTCTTCGGGAGCTTTCTCTTCAGGTTGGATTGGCGTGATTTCCATTACAACCTCCGTTGGCTCAGAAACTTCCTCAGCCTTGCGCTTCTCGACCATTTCGATGTGTTTCCTGATGAATTTCTGTTGAATCACACCTTTCTTTCTCAATACCTTTTCGTAGTTCTTGGGTTCTTCATCCTTGAGCAGTTCAAAGATCTCTTCTTCTTCTTTCTCTTCCTTTGTTAAAGGTTTCTTCTTTTCCGGAACCTTTTCTTCAGGCTTTTTGGGAGCAATTTCTACGACAACTTCGGTTGGTTCGGCTTCCTCGGGTTTAGTTGGAGCAATTGTGATGGCTACCTCTTCGGGAATCTCCACACCTATTTGCTCCGGTTGCTCAAAGACCTGTTCAGCCAAAGTCGCTTCTTCGGCCTTTCGTTTCTCTACCATGGCAATGTGCTCTTTGATGACTTTGTATTGCGTAACACCCTTCTTGCGAAGGACTTTTTCATAATCCTTTGGCTCTTCGTCTTTCAGCAACTCGTATATTTCCTCCTTCTCCTTTTCCTCTTTGGTGACAGGTTTGACCTTTTCTGGTTTCTTGATCTCCACCGTGATTTCTTCGGGAGCTTTCTCTTCAGGTTGGATTGGCGTGATTTCCATTACAACCTCCGTTGGCTCAGAAACTTCCTCAGCCTTGCGCTTCTCGACCATTTCGATGTGTTTCCTGATGATTTTCTGTTGAATCACACCTTTCTTTCTCAATACCTTTTCGTAGTTCTTGGGTTCTTCATCCTTGAGCAGTTCAAAGATCTCTTCTTCTTCTTTCTCTTCCTTTGTTAAAGGTTTCTTCTTTTCCGGAACCTTTTCTTCAGGCTTTTTGGGAGCAATTTCTACGACAACTTCGGTTGGTTCGGCTTCCTCGGGTTTAGTTGGAGCAATTGTGATGGCTACCTCTTCGGGAATCTCCACACCTATTTGTTCTGGTTGCTCAAAGACCTGTTCAGCCAAAGTCACTTCTTCGGCCTTTCGTTTCTCTACCATGGCAATGTGCTCTTTGATGACTTTGTATTGCGTAACACCCTTCTTGCGAAGGACTTTTTCATAATCCTTTGGCTCTTCGTCTTTCAGCAACTCGTATATTTCCTCCTTCTCCTTTTCCTCTTTGGTGACAGGTTTGACCTTTTCTGGTTTCTTGATCTCCACCGTGATTTCTTCGGGAGCTTTCTCTTCAGGTTGGATTGGCGTGATTTCCATTACAACCTCCGTTGGCTCAGAAACTTCCTCAGCCTTGCGCTTCTCGACCATTTCGATGTGTTTCCTGATGATTTTCTGTTGAATCACACCTTTCTTTCTCAATACCTTTTCGTAGTTCTTGGGTTCTTCATCCTTGAGCAGTTCAAAGATCTCTTCTTCTTCTTTCTCTTCCTTTGTTAAAGGTTTCTTCTTTTCCGGAACCTTTTCTTCAGGCTTTTTGGGAGCAACTTCTACGACAACTTCGGTTGGTTCGGCTTCCTCGGGTTTAGTTGGAGCAATTGTGATGGCTACCTCTTCGGGAATCTCCACACCTATTTGTTCAGGTTGCTCAAAGACCTGTTCAGCCAAAGTTGCTTCTTCGGCCTTTCGTTTCTCTACCATGGCAATGTGCTCTTTGATGACTTTGTATTGCGTAACACCCTTCTTGCGAAGGACTTTTTCATAATCCTTTGGCTCTTCGTCTTTCAGCAACTCGTATATTTCCTCCTTCTCCTTTTCCTCTTTGGTGACAGGTTTGACCTTTTCTGGTTTCTTGATCTCCACCGTGATTTCTTCGGGAGCTTTCTCTTCAGGTTTGATTGGCGTGATTTCCATTACAACCTCCGTTGGCTCAGAAACTTCCTCAGCCTTGCGCTTCTCGACCATTTCGATGTGTTTCCTGATGATTTTCTGTTGAATCACACCTTTCTTTCTCAATACCTTTTCGTAGTTCTTGGGTTCTTCATCCTTGAGCAGTTCAAAGATCTCTTCTTCTTCTTTCTCTTCCTTTGTTAAAGGTTTCTTCTTTTCCGGAACCTTTTCTTCAGGCTTTTTGGGAGCAATTTCTACGACAACTTCGGTTGGTTCGGCTTCCTCGGGTTTAGTTGGAGCAATTATGATGGCTACCTCTTCGGGAATCTCCACACCTATTTGTTCTGGTTGCTCAAAGACCTGTTCAGCCAAAGTCGCTTCTTCGGCCTTTCGTTTCTCTACCATGGCAATGTGCTCTTTGATGACTTTGTATTGCGTAACACCCTTCTTGCGAAGGACTTTTTCATAATCCTTTGGCTCTTCGTCTTTCAGCAACTCGTATATTTCCTCCTTCTCCTTTTCCTCTTTGGTGACAGGTTTGACCTTTTCTGGTTTCTTGATCTCCACTGTGATTTCTTCGGGAGCTTTCTCTTCAGGTTGGATTGGCGTGATTTCCATTACAACCTCCGTTGGCTCAGAAACTTCCTCAGCCTTGCGCTTCTCGACCATTTCGATGTGTTTCCTGATGATTTTCTGTTGAATCACACCTTTCTTTCTCAATACCTTTTCGTAATTCTTGGGTTCTTCATCCTTGAGCAGTTCAAAGATCTCTTCTTCTTCTTTCTCTTCCTTTGTTAAAGGTTTCTTCTTTTCCGGAACCTTTTCATCGACTCGGGCCTTTTCTTCAGGCTTTTTAGGAGCGATTTCTACGACAACTTCGGTTGGTTCGGCTTCCTCAGTTTTAACTGGAGCAAATGTGATGGCTTGCTCTTCGGGAATTTCTATTCCCATCTTATCTGGTTGCTCAAAGACCTCTTCGGCCAAAGTCGCTTTTTCTGCAATGGTCATCGTGTCTCCCTCCTGTGATTAAAGATAATTGATATACTGCTGTCGTCGTCTTTGCAGAGCACGTAAACACGATGCCAGGCAGAAGATAAAGGAAGAGTGCTCATGCAATCCCCATTGATTAAATCTGCATACCGAACACTCGAAGGTGCCGTTGAAGAAAAGATATGTGACATCTTTCTTCGTCATGCAAATGTTCTGTTTGTGTGTATTTTGCAGATATGCAGACAACATCATCAATTTTCCATCTTTCCTGGCTTTTCACATTCGAGAACGCAAGTACTCTGAATAAGGAGCCTTAGGAATAGATGAAGGTATGATACTGCTGATATGCATATTCCTGCTTTTGTCCATGCAAGCAACCAGTCACATTGTCAGGGTCATTGTCATGAGCATATGCCGACATGGTTTCTCATATGCACTTGCTCGTAATTCACATGCATAACACATAACATTGCAGGGACAGGCCTTTGTGAATCACATCCAAACACCACACCCTTTTCCTGCTGTCAAGTTCCGTCTGAATGAGACATGTCGATGACGTTGGGGATAAGGTTGTGCAATCGAGAGAGACTTAATACATTACAAGCTGACTAAGATGCGTCAACAATTTTAAGTTGTTTATTACTTTCTATAAAATCAAAAGAAATCCTGTCGAAGAACAACACCAAAGGAAAAATCACATCAAATCAGCCTTAGTTTCGTTTGAAATTGAACAACAAAATAAAAAATGTGATGCTGGCATGCATCAACCCGGGCATTTGAAGATATTTCAATACCAATGATCTTCGAACACTCTTGAATAAAGATGCAGTCGAGCTTTAAAGAAAAAAAAAACAAGGCAAACAACTCATGCGTACGGATTAATTCAAGGCTAGACATCTCAGCCGTATATCGACCGATTTTTATCTGCATGGTCCGTATCGTCACTTTTCCTGGAACTCTGTGCTGATTAGGCGGCAGAAGGACACAATCCTTGTGTCTTGCATGTTTTGTTTGCTTATCTGTTATCACTTGTATTGTCTTGCGAATTCCGAATAAATAATAACAATAACAATAATCACCCACAAGTGTTGTAGCTACTTGTGATAAATAGCGTACATCACTGCGAGTTCGTATAAGTTGTCTAGCAAAACAAGTTCTTGTTTCTTCATGTACACTGGGATGAACTACGACGATCACAGGTTTGATACAAAATTTCATTTGTGGCTGCATATCTATGCATACATACATTGCTATAGTATTAAAGCGAATCCCATTGACTCACTGGTAGCACACACAATGTTAAAGTACTTATAACTCATTAGTGTCTTGTCCGTTCACACGGATCACATAATAGTGCCGAAAGTATATGACACTAAGGCCTGTTTTTACGAAGACAGTGGTCCATGATCACAGTAGCCTTTTGCAAAGGCAGCTCCCTATAATTTCAGCACACGCACACACAGCGCGCGACCGACGAGTTGCGAGAGTAGCAGCTCGCTCCCGTTCGATCTCTGTGGGCGCGAGTCCATTGCAAGCTGCCTTTGCAAAAGGCCCTGCTCACCGCTGTACTCCTCAAAGTGTTAAATGTGACAGATCTGTTAACGGAACACTGTGAAATATTCACGACGCAAAAGACGGGGAACATATCTGGATCTCTTAATTTGGCACATTCAGTTGTAGATTGTACAGGTATGCGTATAATTTCTGGTTTCTTTTGGTCTGCTATAGTCGTTTCAGCATAATATTTCTAATTTCAATTGTTAGTCATGTCTTGATTTTGATGCGGAGATATCATATCAATGTATCTTTAGAACAACCTTATGGTAAACCAATGATGATGATGACGAAGATTAACTATACAATGGCTCGTACTATACCATTTTTATCTAATATTGAAGTCATCACAGTAATTTTCAGCAAATGATGGAGCACAGCCATTGGTGCTGTTCCCACCAATATCATTCATTTGCTATTGATGATGATGTTCTGGTACAATGATTTCCCACGAGGTGGTAAGAGCATACGCTCTGAGATTTTGAAGGTTAAAATATAAATTAGCATTGCCATTCTCGTGCACAGGTAAACAAATACATGCATGCTCACAAAAAATATACATTAGTAGATGGTATGGGTCGCGGAACGGGGGAGGGGGGCGAGAGAGCAAGTGTGTGTTGTTATCGCACATATTTGGCTAGAAAGAAATAAATCAATAAAAATATAATCTTACACACTCATAAAAATCAAGTGTTTTTTTTTTACTCTTTTTATTTTATGGGGTGGGATGGGGGGGGGGGGAGGGTTTGTGTTTCACCACCCTCTGGATCCTTAAAATGGACCGTCTCCCACTGGACCGGTAGCCGTCCCGCGGCCCTTGCATTGGTTCTCTTATCACAACATTTTTAATGCAACTATTGTTACACTTATGGAACAATTTAGCCATATCCAATGCAGTAGAGGTGTTAATTAAACGTAACAAAAAATATAGTATTTTCATCTTTAATAACAGCGCTTATCTTTTTGATCACCAGAAAATGTATTGAAATAACGCATAGAATCTATGATTCGCTTTTGCATCATTCTATGCAATGAACGATATAGACATATGCATACCAATGAAATCGAATTTGATTTAGCTAGGATAGCACACATGAAAATGTTCACATTCGTGGTATCTACATCTACGATGACAAATTCAAATGACTGTATTCTAATTGGACAAAATTTACACGTGGCATAAAGAAACAACAAAAACACGTGACACACACTGACCTGTAATGGTGCCTCAAGCTCAACGACCACTTCTTCAGGCAAGACCTCGATCTTCTCCTCAGCTTTCGGTCTGTAAAGTCAAATCAGGTAATCATCATTAGAGATTTGGGTGGCCAAAGGATCCGTCTTATTTCATTTCATTCATCATATTATTTCTCAAAGCGTTGTTTCAGTCAGTGACGACGAAAAGGGAAAGGTTGTGGGTTCTTCTAGTCTTCTATGGTGATTTAATGTTCGGTGCGAGTTCTGGTGCTATTGCTATATCACCACAAGCACGAGCGACAATCTTAAACCTGGAATCACTCTGCGTTAGCAGATTGACCTCAAAATTATGACGTAGTTCCGGTAGCTGGTGTTGGGCCTGGTGTTGAATCTTGTCTACTGAACCCACTTTCAATATTCCCATTGGCGTGCTATATCCCCAAAGGCTAACATCAGCCCCCAAGGGACTGTCAAATTTGTCATTTCAAGTGTGATGTTGGTGCTTAAATTTGTTACTTATGAGACTCACGTACGTCAAGTACGTGCATAGCCTATTCTTATAGCGCCTTGAGCATTTAATCAGAGTGGAAAATGTCGCTACAGAAATTGTATGTATTGTTATCATTATTGTATACAACCTCAGCCTGCACGATTACAAAAAACTCTTTAGACAGGGACATGATTGTAAGCATTTGCTTGAGAGTAAACTCGAAAGCGTTCTATTTTGGAGCTAGGTCCAGAAATTTGTGGCATTCAATCCTTTTTTTTTCTCAGTTTGTCTCAACACCCCCCCCCCCAAAAAAAAAGAAAAAAAGCGTATTCATGTTTGAATCTTCTCATATTTAATACCAGCTAAACGTGATCATTTTTTTCGTCCGATATTTGAAGTGTAAATCCGCGGGACATCGCGGTAGTATGAAGATAACACTATGCTGGGAATCGATATCAAAGATCAGTTTAACTCAGCTGTTGGGCCATAACTCCAGTAATGGCACTAGCACCGAACAAGAAATCGCCTACTATCATTTGTAAGAACAGCACCCAAACATACAATAACAAGTTTAAAAAAATGACCCTTTCTTACTTTTTCAGTTTGGCCTGGACAGACTCTGGCTCTTCCTTCGGCCTCTCCTTGACCACGACAGTGACGGTCAGTGTGACTTCACCTTCCCTGTTGGTCAGTCGACAGGTGTACTTTCCCGCGTCGCTCTTCTTTGTCGCCACGATCACGAAGATGTATTCACCCGTGGACTCGTCGATCTCGATGACAAACTGAGCACTGGGTTTGATGGATTTCCAACCCTTGTTCCACACCGCAGTCGGAGCGGGGAAACCCTCAACCACAAAGCGGACTGTCGCATCCTCACCTTTGGCGCAACATTCGGGAGAACAGTAAGGAGAGTACTTTCAATCTATGCTTTTCGTAACTAAAAGTGAATCAGATGGTCTCATCAATGGCCTTTTATTTACCACCTGTACTTTATCGTAATACCAAATTGTAATAACTGTTGCTGTTTGTGTGTGTGTATGTGTGTGTGTGTGATCATAACTTAAATAAGGCGTTGTGAGCTGCTCCTATCACATACCTCGTATAATCCAAGATTTTGAAATGACTAGTTTAAAATCTATATTTTTTTTCATTGCTAATCGGACCAAAATGATGTTCTCAATAATAATTATAATCGATACTGCAAATCTTGTGCAGAACACGAACATTTCAGATGGATTTTAGGAATTGATCGTGACTCAGGTAACTAAACATTTTGTAGCACTTCATGATTCTTGGTTGTTTGCAGGTTAAAAAAAAACACACACACACACCAAAATATACTTTCAAAAACAGGAAGTGTAACAGACTGATTTCGTTAAAAAAAGGGTGTCCCGCCAAGAATGACACATGTTGTGTAGGTCAAGGCTCTTTGAAGTTTTTTTTTTTCTTTCTTTTGTAAGACATCTAATCAGGGTTCTGCTTCTTTTCCCCTCATGCTTTACACTATCTTTCTAAAGTCCCCTTTTTATCAATGACACTCTAATCTTCTTCTTGTAATACACTTTTCCAGGAATCCATATAATTTCCGTTCATATAGTAGGCGTTTTCACATCAGGCCGATAAAAATCCAAGCTCGAAATATTTTCCGCGATTGCGAATTAGAGCGCTATTTCATTTCTTATTCACATCAGCCCGAAGAGGGGGTAGCCCGAATAGTTAGAAATTTTGAAATAGCTAATTCGACAGCTGAGTATGTGCAAACAGCATCAGTAATGTGTGTGCCCTCTCAAAAATTCCTCATGATTTGTGTGCAGTGTGTCTCGATCGACCGGGTCACACACGCTAAGCATGATGGGATTCATCGCGCTAATTTGTCGGTATTATTTACCTGACGAGTTTAATTCAGAATTTTCTAGCAATGAACATTTTCTCAGTATATTACACGTTAATGCTCGCAGTCTTCAAAGAAATTTCGAAAATATGCAATTATTGTTGTCTGCGATAAATATGAAATTTTCAGTTATCGGTGTCACAGAAACATGGCTTAACGACAAATCTCCCCCTTTATATAACATTGATGGATATTCTGTTGTCCGGTCTGATAGAAAATGCGGACGAGGGGGCGGAGTTGCTTTGTTCTTATCACACTCGTTATCGTTTAAAGTAAGACCTGATTTGATATATAACGGAAATGAATTTGATTGCATGTGTGTTGAAATTAATATATGTAATAGAAGAAATATAATACTTTGTGTTGTATACAGGCCCCCTCATACAGACAGTAATTTATTTTTGGAAAATTTGGATGTTTTATTAGAGCTGATCAATCAAGAAAACAAAGATGTTTACTTGATGGGTGATTTCAATATTGATCTTTTGAATCAAGGAAGTAATGCTAAGAATAAGTTTTGCAATATTTTGCAAGCAAATTTCTGTAATGTCACTATAGATAAGCCCTCGAGAATGACGGTTAACTCATCAACATTGATTGATAATATTGTTACTAATATTGACACAGATCATTCGAAATCTGGTCTTTTGTATAGTGATATATCTGATCATTTACCTATATTTTTTATCTGTGACGAGATACAACATTCCCATGTCAAGCAAACAGAAAGTAAGAAGAAGCGCAAATTCACAACAGAAAATATATCATTACTCAACGACGATTTAATCTCGGAGACATGGGATGATGTATTGCTTTGCGCAGACCCAAATATTGCTTATGATACGTTTTGGAATATATTCCTTTCTTACTTTAACAAACATATCCCCGCAATTGAAAGGAAAAGTAATAGAAAAATTAAAAATCCATGGATAACAAAAGGAATTTTCCGATCAATAAAGAAAAGAAATATGTTATATAAATGCAGTTTACGGTATCCTAATAATGATAACGTTAATCGATATAAATTATATAGAAATAAATTGACACAAATTATAAGGCTTTCCCGTAGGATGTTTTATACAGAAGCCTTTCAAAATGCTACTGGAAATATGTCAGCCACTTGGAAAGTTATTAATGATGTGATTGGTAAGCAAAAGAATATGTCAACATTTCAAATTATGCGTGACGGTCAAACACTCTGTAACCCAAGGGATGTAGCATGTTGTTTCAATGAGTATTTTGTTGCTATAGGTCCTAGTCAAGCTTCAAAAATAGATCCCACACAAACTGATTTTTCGCAGTATTTAGGTGCGTCAAATGATAAATCATTATTTTTTAAACCAACAGATTATGGTGAGATTCTTGACATTGTTCACTCATTAAAATCAAGTTATGCAACTGGTCATGATGAAATGAGTACGTATTTTTTAAAACAGATTATTGGTAGTATACTGACACCCTTAGTGTACATTTGTAATTTGTCACTCTCAACTGGTATATTTCCGAATGCATGTAAAATTGCTAAAGTTATTCCAGTATATAAAAAAGATGACTCTTCTTTTGTATCAAATTACCGTCCTATTTCTATTCTTCCTAGTATTTCTAAGGTAATAGAAAGGCTTGTATATAACAGATTGTATGATTTTTTGACACAATATGATATATTTAACCAAGACCAGTATGGCTTCAGGAAATTTCATTCAACAGATATGGCACTAGCCCAATTATACGATAGAGTGTCGACTGCCTTAGCTGAACAAAAACATGTCATCGGTGTTTTCATGGACCTAAGCAAGGCATTCAACACTCTTGACCACACTATCCTCATACGTAAATTGCAGTCCTATGGTGTTCGTGGTATTCCACTTGAATGGTTTAAAGATTACTTGTTAAATAGAAAGCAATATGTGTACTATGAATCTGTTAACTCTGAAGTATTACCTATACAATGTGGAGTCCCACAAGGATCCATATTGGGACCGTTATTATTTCTAGTGTATGTAAATGATATTTCAAACTCATCTAAGTCACTGCAATATATTATGTTTGCTGATGACACCAATGTATTTTGTTCCAATTCTGATTTTCATTCGCTCCTAAGAACTCTTAACACTGAATTACCGAAATTATCTATGTGGTTTAAGAGTAATAGATTATCACTTAATCTGAAAAAGACAAATTTTATGTATTTCTATAACAAGAAGCACAACATTGAAATGCAACATTTAAATATTTTGGTGGATGGTGTATTATTGGAACAAAAAGAGAGTATTAAATTCCTCGGAATATATATAAATGAAAATATGAAATGGAATGTTCATGTACAATATATCTCTGATAAAGTATCTCGTAATGTTGGTATACTTCAAAAGTTAAAGTATTATGTCCCTCAGAATATCTTATTTATGTTACATAATTTATTGATATTATCGCACATTTCTTATTGCAACATTGTATGGGCAACATCAAAGAGCCACATTGATAGTATATTACTTTTGCAAAAGAAAGCAATACGTATATGCACCAACTCAGGTTATCGAGACCATTCAGATCCTTTATTCGCAGAATTAAGAACACTTAAGGTAAATGACATTAATTTTTTGCAAAACTCACTCTTTATGTTTCGCTTACATAATGGTCAGTTGCCATCTTCTTTTTACTCATTATTTCAATTAAATAAGGAAATACATTCTTATCCAACAAGACAATCTGATAAGTTTCACTTGTATAATCCCAAAACAGTGATGGCTCTGAAATCTGTCAGACACACCGGACCCGATGTTTGGAATTCTCTTCCTTCTGAAATTCGAAGTTTAAAGTCCACGTATTCTTTTAGGAAGGCTGTAAAAACGATGTTGTTATCTGAATATCAGTAATTCCATTGTCATTGTTATATACACGAAATTCTTTTGTACAAATATCGACACAATTAGTCTATTATGTAATAATGATTATGTAACCGACCATGACCTGTATCAACTGTCCACCTGTACCTCGTTGAAGAAATATTTTGTCATGTCTTGCTAATCAGTGATACAGGTGATTTTATTTTGTATAAACCTTTAGTGAAAGCAGACAAACCTCTCCCTTCCCCTTCTCCTTTCAACTATCCTATCTCTATGCAAGTCATCCCTCCCTCCTATTCTCCTTCCGATGTACATTATAATACTATGTTATGCTACGGGGGCTGCACGCAAATCAAGCTACGCTTATGCTGTAGCCCCTCTGTATTATTCATTGTAGTATGTTTTGTTGTACTTTTGCTGTACATTGTACACAGGCAATGAACAAGAAAATACTTATATATATTATCATATTTATGTTTGTACATGAATGTGTATATGTACAATGATGATACAGAAACCAATAAATCAAATCAAATCAAATCAAATCAAATCAATTTCTCGAGTCGTTTTCACATTATCAAATAGCGCGCTACTATCCCGCTATTTCAGAAATTTCCAGAGTTGGAGTCGAGAAATTTTCTCGATCAGAGCGATACAATTAGCGCGCTAATTTGTGTTCACATTATCAAATAGCGCGCTATTTCGCTATCGGGAAAATTTCCCAAGTCAGAAAATAGCGCGCTATTTTGAAACATGGGGCTGATGTGAAAACGCCTACTGTCTCTCTTTTGTCTGGAAACGTCAAGTTTAGGATGATTAGGGAATATATGAATAAATTGAAATCCACCTCGACTGTAATCGCATACACCCAATTTACAATGCAATACGAAATGTGACAGACTGACTATATCACATCGACTTAGATACAGTGCACTCCCGTTATAACCAACACGGTTATAACGAAATTCCGGTGACATCGAAGTCAAAATTTAGGCCGCAAGATTATCTCCACTCTGTATTGTTATTGTTTATTTGTTCGGTTGTAACGAAACGAAACATAACGAAAGAAAACTGCCAGTCCCGAAGACTTCGTTATAACGGGAGTTCACTGTACAGCTTTGACATGGTGGTACCGTTTTGTGAATCGTGTCGCGTGTAAAGATGACTCACCTTCAAACACTTCGATAGTGATGGAAGACTTTTCAACTGACGGTCTTGCTGGTTTGGGCTTGACAGCTGTAATCATCAAGCATGACAAAAACGATAAAGAATATTAACATGTTTTTGAAATATACAAGAAAAAATTATATATATTTTTTTAATTTTCACACAGCAATTGGCTTCAGAAGTATTACAAGAATAACATCGTTGCTTACACGTTCAATTCTCTTTATTCATTTTGGCAAAAAAAAAAAAGAGTCAAATATTTGCCCTCCGGGGTTCACAATCTCATGTGTAATCACATTCCTCATTAATATTTGTAAACACACATGTTAAAGACGCTACAATGCAAATAGTTCACAGCGTTTCATTATGGCATTCAGTTTGAAGACAATGAGGATCATTACCAAATTACAATGATGGTAACAAGGAGAACAAAATATAGTATGATGGTGATGGTGATGGACATGATAAAAGTTTATACCCTGCAAGGTATTTTTGTTGAACTCTCGGTGGCTTTAAACAATGTTTTGGGCTGAATTTTCATAAAATATAGCAATGATGATGGTGCTGCTGGTGATGGTGTTCAAAACAATGACAACAACAACAAGCACATGAAGAGCCAATGAAAATAACGATGGAAGTGGGAACAAAATGGGAAGAATGAATAGATTTGAGTTCCGATACAGATAGACGATACACAGAAAATGTAATGAACACGGAAGGGTGACTAAATTTTGAGTCAAATACATTAAATATTCGACCTTGCCTTACTCTTTGACATGTCAACGCCTGGTTGTAATTGTATTCTGTGTTTAAACCTTTTTAAACAGTAAAACAAATAGGCGAACTTTGGTAATCAGCATGAACTAGGAAAATGAAGACAATGAAAAACTGACAAATATCAGAGATGATGATTTATTATACCAAGATGCAATTCGTGAAGTTCCCAATACATCATGAGCACATATATGAATTATTTTCGTCAAACATGGAGACGATATGAAATGCTTAAAGGAAACCAAAACAAAACAAGAAATGTGGATTGAGCTAAAGCAGCAACATTCGTAGAACACATCAGTATGTTCTTGTGACCGCTGGGTAAAGAGACTATACTTCAGCGAATGACATCATGTGTGGACAACAATATAAAGAAAATACAGTTCAACATATTTTCACTTTTCAAACACACTTGACTTAACTCTCAGAAAGCAAGGGGAATGACATAAACCTTTACATGATTGTGTCAGTAACAAGTTAATGGAATATGAAAAATGAATTTTTGTGGAATTCTCCTAATATTTTCTTAATATTCTTGTCAATACATGACGTCATGAACTCTAGTCGTCTTCTACGCCAGGGGATGCCAGCGCCGAAATTCCTCAAACTTTAATCGATGTGTTGTACTAACTAATTGCTTTCACTCAATACACATTTATATTTGGGCTTTGGTTTCCTAAAAAAGAATACACAACTTGAACAGATGCTCCAAACACGAAAAAAAAAAAGCATTCCATAATTAATATTTCGTGAGACATGATTATCGGTAACGAGATACATCTGCATTATCGCTGCTCCACGTTAAACTTGCTAATTGAGCTAAAGATCCATAACTATTGACATGACTGTAAGGATGAAATGGACAATGATAGTTTCGATGATGAAGTCATGCACATGATAAAAAATTATTAGAAAAATGATGAAGTTTTAATGGCAACACTGATGCCCCATCTGTCTTCTCATGCATGTATTTCAAAAGCACTTTTTGAAATTGTGAGTCCCAAAGTTGATAAAAGAAATAGATTTGATAGCGTCAATCCGAAATAAAGCGTTATAAATGTTGTTACGTTTATCTCCACTTTCTTTCATGCATTTTAAGTGCATTTCAATACCTTGTTTAAAAAAAAAAGCAGATGAATTGCACGATAGAGATTTCGTCAAAATATGACTTGTATATAAAGGATGTGGAATTTTCAAGTTTCGTACTCGTCATAATCTCCGATGCAAATTTGAAGAGGAAATGATCTGGTCACCGCACTTGTAGTCTTCTATGAACATGTATAACAATTACAGTGTATGTGCAACTTCTTTCGTTCGTTCTCTTTTCATCTATTTCTTTTCTTATTCACTATATGTTGTGTGAATAATTTTTAGTGCCCTTTGAGCACTCAGAAAGAGTCGTAAGGAACATCCTAAATACCCCTTTTATATATGTATATGATTCGTTTACACATCTTCAAAAAATTCCTTTACTATGAAATCAATAAAACGAAATTATTCTGTTCGCATCGAATTATTGCAGTTGTTATAAACTTTAATTATGACTTTTTGAGAGGAAAGAGTTTGTAGTATAAAAAAACTAAATCATCGCCTGTCCTGATTCAAATTGCATGAATGGTTGCCTTCTATATTCCTTTTAACTCTAAAGTTCCAAAACTTTCTTCACTTCTGTCCAACTTCGATGAAACCTTTATAATTCGGTTCGACTGATTTTGATCTAAACAGTAAAGTCAACCTCAACGTGGTGTGGAATGGCACTCTACGAATCGTCAATGAATGGAGTGTTTGCAAAAATCAACGGCAGGCATTTAGTGACAATTACGCTGGTGCAGGGGTCAGTTTGAATGGTGATAAAAGTTGACACGACTCCATTGTATTCTTTGATGTGTACATGCTTTTAAACGTTATCGTTGTGAAATACTCCCTTATGATGATTTATGAATTGAAAACGTATCATGCACAATATAAACTATAATCATTCCAGCATGTGGTAATATATCAAATGAACTGGAGTCCAGAGCCCTGTTGCATAAAAAGAATCAATCACACATAAGTCAGAAATCAAATGTAAGTCGGATATCAGCCAATCAGAATTGAGTATTCAGAGACTTATGTTTGATATTCTGATTTATGCTTGATCTCATTTTTTATGCAACAGGGCCCAGGTCTACTATTCAAAGATCTAATTAGGAAGATCATAATCATTCCAGTTAGTTCTTTGTTTATATTTATCTTCTTTAGTTTTCCCCGTGTATCGTGTTTTCCAAAGAAAGAACATTCACTGTGTAGCTAGCGGATGGGACGTTCCATGCATCATGGCATCATGACTTTTCATAACTTGCAGCGAGTTAAATGATAAGTGATGAGTTCCATGAGATGAGATGATGTTGCTATGGTAACCATGCAAATGAGATCATCCATGACAGGTGGTAGGAAAGTCATCCATGACAGGTGGTAGGAAAGATGGCCTTGTGGAGAAGGGCGGCATTGGACGCCAGTACCAAACCATGCCAGGCAACGGGCATTCGAAAGTGAAAGTAAAAGAGGGCCTACTTTTAACGGTGATGCGAGCTGATGAGACATCCTCCCCGACGTCACTGACGGCCATGCATTCGTACTTGCCCTGATCGGCGGGTTTGGTTTTGGGGATCTCGAGAGAGGCAACGCCGCCCTCATACGTTTGTTTGTGGTCAGGCGTAGGCTCGATCAGTTTGCCATCCCTGTGGAGCGCAGAGCATAACAAAACTTCAAACACTAGACCATGACACACATTTCTCATATTCATCGTCCTTGATATGTCATGATTATGTATTCGTTGTCTATTAGCACGTTGCTGTATGACTAATACAGTCAACCATGCACAAATCAAATCTACTTGAACAAAAGAAATAGCTTCGACTTAATAGAGAACAATCAAACTAAGAGCGATTAAAATCAATAGAACATAAAAAGAAGAGTATTTGAAAATACCTTATACTTAGGTGATTATTCAATTCATGTGAGGTCGCCTAAAGAAAGGTTGACTGTCTTTGCAAATACTAGCTGTGGTATAATTCAGCATCTCGAAGCATTTTAGCATGATTTGACATGAATGTTTTCATATAACGCATTCTGTTCGAATGTGGTATACGATCCGGTACAATACGCATTTTGAATGGCAAAGTTTTGTTAATCCATTGCCAACCGGAATGGACATGCGAAGAATTGTTTGTTGGAAGCAATGGGTTAAAGCTTTAACTCTATATTGACGTGTCTTTTACTAATCCTGCTGGGTTTTGAAATTACGGTCGGAAGTAATTTCAATAATCCAATAACAGCGAGAAAATAGAACTACTCAAAATAGTACAAGTTTATAATTGCACGTATAGACAAGAATTATCAGAGAAAGATAGAAGCGTGTCAGTTTCTTTTATCTTTTCTTGTCGAAAATCATTGGATCATTTTTTCCAACTCCTTAATGAAAACTATTGCAATAAATTGACATAAATAATCAACCTTACCAAAAATATAGCAACTGGTGCAAGCAAGACACTTAGTCTTCGTTAAATGCCGTCTGTGCCAGGGACTTTGGACAATGTGTACACCATTATGGGATTTCCGATGCCAAATAGTACTCAAAGCACACAAAGGGTAAAGGAGATCATTATTCATTCAGAAAGTCCTGGTATACTCACTTGTACCACTCTATATCCGGTGTAGGCTCCCCTGTCACTGTACAGGTTAGTTCAACTGGGGCACCAGCCTTCACAGTCTGAATAATGTGAGAGACAAATTTAATGTCATGTCGTCGCCACAATGTCTTAGCATTATGTCTTGAATGCCGTTCGTATGTGAATATCATGCCAGTCTACATATGACAAATTATCTGGATTTGTCTCACATAACTGTGTAGTTTATGTGAACATCTTCAATTCAATTCAATTCAATTCAGTTTTATTGTCCGTTTCTGGAAAAGTATTTCCTATTTTCTGATTTTTTTTTTGTTGCCTGCTTCAGTGCCTCATATTAGCAAAATAGGCAAACAGCTATTAACTAAAAGCCACTCGTCAAATATTAAAACAGTTTCCCAAAAGCTTTTCTTCACTATTTAAATGCTGCATTGATTTGCCTGAAAGTGACATCTAGCGATCAGTGTCACATTGAAAATAATCAAATTTCACAGTCATTAAAAAGAAAAAGTTTTGCTGCTGTAAAGTGAATTCTCATATCTGTGTACAAAAGGAAGCAATATTGGAAGATTCAATTCAATTCAATTCAATTCACAGAATTCCTCCAGCAGCAAATCTGAATATGAAAAGGTATTTGACTGTACTCCCCCTTGTTTTACACACACGCGCCAAAGTGTATTCATATACACGTATGTGTGCATTAAGGATTAGACATTTGCCTCAGGACTAAAATCCCCCCAAGGTCTTCGTGCCAAATGTTTGTCAACTAACTAATGGTAGGCTCCCTTGAACACCAATAAGGCATATTGACGGTGACGATTACCTGCAATGATGTCTTCACTAAGTTGTATGTATTTTGCGTTTGTTTGTTTGTTTGTTTGTTTTTTGCATGCTTTGTCGAAATAGAAACAAAAAAAAAAAACATATTTTGATGAAGAGATCTCCAACGATTTTGGAAACGTAAGTTCTGTGGAGTTCTTTCCCAAATCTAATCTTTAAATATTGGCATGAAGAAACGTTGCGTCGAGTATATCTTTGTTCAGAAAAAGTGACAGAACTAGATGATGTATGATGTATCTTTTTTTTTTTTTAATAGCAGGACTCAATAAATTTACCCTACGACGTTAAAGATAATACTACTATGAAATTATATTGAACGTTGTTTTTTTTTTTCCTGATGCACGTTCTCTTACATCAGTTTGAGAATCATTTTGAAAATCTGGGACACATTTGTTTAGTCATATTTGCTTTTCCTTTAGTCGAAAGAACACCATGCTCTAAGGTTATTTCTTTATCTGCCAGGCCACAGTACGTCTGATCGATGAAAATGTTGCACCGAACATGAAAGTAAGAGACACAAGTAAAACATTTGTATACCACGGGAAGCCTTTCACTGAGCTTGTACACAATGTATTTTGCAGATACTTGCACCAAAGGTGGTGGCGGCAGTGGAAAAATGAGATGAAAATTATACTGCTGTGAAAACTTAATTCCCCCTTTCAGCTGACAAATATTCCCTTCCCCTTTTCTTTGCCTTTGACTTTACAGGACTCTACATAAATTAAAGACGAAATCCACCCCAAAATAAATAAACTTCAAAAGAAAGAGAAAAGTATTCCCTGCAGAATGATACAAAAAATGATATGAATTGGATAAGAAATAAGGAAGATATGACATTTTGAAATTTCACATTTTTTCGGAAAACATTTCTTGACCAGTCCTTATAAATATTCAAATGAGCGAGTTGATGATTTCATCCCCTCACAATATTTCACGGATATTATATATGAAATTCGGGGGGAAAAAAATCAGCTAATACAAGTAAAAGCATGTTTCCATACCAAGCTATATCAGAGTTAACATTCGTTCTTTTTCATTTTGGGTGGTTGTAAGACAAGTCTTGTATTTGTACAGCTGAAATATGAGATTTTTGTAAGAGCATGACATCGTCAACTTGATGATTTGAATATTCCCAAGGACTGGTCAAGAAATGTTTTCCGAAAAAAAGTGAAATTTCAAAATGTCATATCTTCCTTGTTTCTTATCCGATTTTTTGTAATTTTTATATCGTTCTGTAGGAAATATTATTCTCTTTCTTGATATTTTGGGGTAGATTTCCTCTTCAAGCAATCTGTGAATATCGGAATGGGTGGCGTCATATCATAATTAGACAATGTTGCACAAAGTGCCTCCAAACCTACGAGAGCAAAAGAACGTGACGGTAACAGCAATAGGCCAATGTCACTAAGTAAATACATACATGTACATGTACATGTACATACGTAACGTACATGTACATACCTTTCTGTCATTTCTTAATGTTTGTTTGTTTGTTTGTTTTGTTGTTGTTGTTGTTTGTTTGTGTGTGTGTGTGTGTGTGTGTGTGTGCTGGCAACGGACCGGTGAATATTTTCCCTTGCTGACTTGTATTAGTTCGTATACCCATTGTTTCTTCAGATTCAGAAAACTCATACCTTCACTCAGTTGATACCAACCAAATGTGTTCAGACAAACAACTTGCCAAATCTAGGCTGGACATGCCGACATATTCCAGTAGCGTCAATAATAACGCTGATAATGATGCTTATAATAATAATCATGTCGTCTTGTTTCAGGGTAGCCTCTTTCGTGTTGCCACTGCTCTACCAGAAGGCCCTGCCATTATTATTACCCTAGCAACGGCGTAAATCCATACTGAGGAGTGGGGGGGATGGTCACCATCACCACGATTACAAGCCCATAATCGGACCGGCGCAGCCTTTTTTTTTGGGGGGGGGGGGGTGGGGGGGAGAAGCTTTGTGCCCCCCTCCCCCCCCCCCCCCCACACACACACACACTTTACAGGGATCAGATGCCCCACTCTTTTGCATGAAATATAAAGTGGGAGAAAAGTGGCAGCAATTAACAACATAAAGACTTTTTGTTCTTGTTGCTTTTTTTTTTTGCTTGTCAGACGACTTTCGGCGGAAAATCAGACCTTAAAAGTATGAAAACATTTTTTTTTTTTTGAAATATCTGTGAGAGGGAGCGGAACGACCGAACGGGGGAAGGGTGTGTATGGGGGGGGGGGGGAATATCCCTCTCCCACACGAGGAAGATTTTGCATTTTCAGACCTGAAATTCAGCGATCTGGTGCTCACTTGTGGTGAAAATTTTCTTTTCTTTTCTTTAAAAAAACAATAAGAAAATGAAATATTCACAATATATTATTGAATGACAAAATCGTGGTATTTCAGCTCTTGCTGTGCGACATCACTGTGAAGGCCTACTAAATAATGGGGCCTATCATCGGAGTAGACTCACAGGATTTGATCTTAGGAGGAGCGGTTATGTGAGGGAACGAATCAAGCGAGGGGGGAGGGTATGGTAGGGGGGTTTCCCCCTCCTAGGGTGAAATCTCTTTGCGTTGAAAATTTTGACATTTTTCAATCCCAAAACTGCCGTTTGTAGCTATATTCTTCGCTTTGGAAATTAAGGGGGGCACACCAGGCGCAACTGCTGTCATTCACTGGCAACAACATCAGGAGAATGGCATAGCGATTAAATGCGAGCGAGCGGAGCGAGCGAGCATGAAAATTTTAACATTTTACAGTCTAAAAACTGCCGTTTGTAGCTATACTTTTTCGCTTTGGAAATTAAGGGGGCCGCATCAGGCGCAACTTCTGGCAATTACTGGCAGCAACATCAGGAGAATGGCATAGCAGTTAAATGCGAGCGAGCGGGGCGAGCGAGCTTGAAAATTTTGATACTTTACAGTCCAAAGACTGCCGTTTGTGGCTGTATTTTTTCGCTTTGGAAATTATGGGGGCACACCGGGCGCAAACTGCCGGCAATCGGGCAGCAACATCAGAATGGCATAACGATTAAATGCGAGCGAGGGAAGCAAGTGAGCTTGAAAATTTCGATATTTTACTGTCCCACATGTCCTTTGTGGCTGTACTAGTATTTTTTCCCTTTGGAAATTAAGGGGGGGGGGGGCGCACCGGGCGAAAACTGCTGGCAATTACTGGCAGCATCATCAGGAGAATGGCATAATGATTAAATGCGAGCGAGCGAAGCGAATGAGCTTGAAAATTTTGACATTTTCCAGTCCCAAAAACTGTCGTTTGTGGCTGTATTTTTTCGCTTTGGAAATTAAGGGGGCGCACCGGGCAAAAACTGTTGTAAATTACTGGCAGCAACATCAGGAGAATGGCATAATGATTAAATGCGAGCGAGCGAAGCGAGTGAGCTTCAAAATTTTGACATTTGACAGTCCAAAAACTGCCGTTTGTAGCTATATTTTTCGCTTTGGAAATTAAGGGGGCGCACCGGGCGAAAACTGCTGGCAATTACTGGCAGCACCATCAGGAGAATGGAATAATAATTAAATGCGAGCGAGCGAAGCGAGCTAGCTTCAAAAGTTTGACATTTTACAAGTCCCCAAACTGCCGTTTGTAGCTATATTTTTCGCTTTGGAAATTAAGGGGGGCGCACCTGCTCACAATCACGGCAGCAACATCAGGAGAATGGCATAGCGATTAAATGCGAGCGAGCGGAACGAGCGAGCTTGAAAATTTTGACATTTTACAGTCTAAATACTGCTGTTTTTTTATCGCTATACTTTTTCGCTTTGGAAATTTAGGGGGCACACCGAGTGCAACTGCCGGCAATTACTGGCAGCAACATCAGGAGAATGACATAGCGGTTAAATGCGAGCGAGCGGAGCGAGCGAGCTTGAAAATTTTGACATTTTACAGTCCAAAGACTGCCGTTTGTGGCTGTATTTTTTCGCTTTGGAAATTAAGGGGGCACACCGGGCGCAACTGCCGGCAATTACTGGTAGCAGCATCAGGAGAATGGCATACTGATTAAATGCTAGCGAGCGAAGCGAGTGAGCTTGAAAATTTTGACATTTGACAGTCCAAAAACTGCCGTTTGTAGCTATATTTTTGCTTTGGAATTAAGGGGGCGCACCGGGCGAAAACTGCTGGCAGTTACTGGCAGCAACATCAGGAGAATGAAATAATAATTAAAAATTTGACATTTTACAGTCCCCAAACTGCCGTTTGTAGCTATATTTTTCGCTTTGGAAATTAAGGGGGCGCACCTGCTCACAATCACTGGAGCAACATCAGGAGAATGGCATAGCGATTAAATGCGAGCGAGCTTGAAAATTTTGACATTTTACAGTCTAAAAACTGCCGTTTGTAGCTATACTTTTTCGCTTTGGAAATTTAGGGGGCACACCGAATGCAACTGCCGGCAATTACTGGCAGCAACATCAGGAGAATGGCATAGCGGTTAAATGCGAGCGAGCGGAGCGAGCGAGCTTGAAAATTTTGACATTTTACAGTCCAAAGACTGCCGTTTGTGGCTGTATTTTTTCGCTTTGGAAATTAAGGGGGCACATCGGACGCAACTGCCGGCAATTACTGGCAGCAACATCAGGAGAATGGCATACTGATTAAATGCTAGCGAGCGAAGCGAGTGAGCTTGAAAATTTTGACATTTTCCAGTCCTAAAGACCGTCGTTTGTAGCTATATTTTCGCTTTGGATATTAAGGGCGGCGCACCGGGTGTACCTGCTGTCAATCACTGGCAGCAACATCAAGAGAATGGCATAGCGGTTATGCGAGCGAGCGGAGCGAGCGAGCTTTAAAATTTTAACATTTTACACTCCAAAAACTGCCGTTTGTAGCTATATTTTTCGCTTTTGTTTGTCCCACTTTTATTTGGGAACCATCCCCCCCCCCCCATCGACGCCTCTATACATATTAGGTTGCTTTTGTTAAGTGAAAGATCTGCTGCACACTCTTTGATAAATTAGGGAATATACGTCTATGTCAAAAGTGTACAAAGTTTATCCCTTATCCTGTATAGCGGACCTTTTGCATGTTCATGATTGCAATACAACGATCTGGTGCATAGTTCTGGCGATATTTGGACAATTTTCCATTAAGAAAGTTCGAGATTTGTCCTCATCTCGGGAATTGCTTGGGTGATAAATGATTTGTCTGTCTAAACACTTCCTTTGGGGCGGGGCAAATGCCCCTTTGCCCCCCATAGATTCGACGTCCCTGATCTTCCCTTGGTATGCCCATAGATGTATCCTGACTGAGTCATCAGTCACTGTCGTTTCTCAGGAATGATTCAGGAAATGGAGGGGATTCAATAATTATGGCGATAAAGTTGCTGTTATTGTTTGTTTGTATGTTTTCGTACATATTTTGCAGATGGTCCCCAGTTACTCGCGTCATAGCATGTTTACATGTAGACCTATACTATTTAACGTTGTCAACGCCTGAGTCATACCTTACAGTGTATGTCGATGTTACTTTCTTCGCGAGCGAGCGAAGCGAGCGAGCGCTTGAGAAAATTATACATTTTCCTACAAGATAGAATACTGTTCAGCTCTGTTACCTGTCTGAAGGCCGGCGTACAAACGTCATGCAATATGCCAAAATTGATACAATCACATTTCTGCTTCCTCCATTTTTCCCCTCAAAATTCAGGGGGGGATGATTGTACAGGCCATCCCCCCCTCCTCCATTTCAGGGGGGGATATATCCCCCCCATCCCCCCCGGGATTTACGCCCATGTACCCTAGCGTTGGTACCCATTTATATACCTGAATCGAGAGTGACGTGGTGGGTTAAAAAACAAACAAACAAACAAACAAAAAGTCTGTCCAAGGACGTACGCCCTGGACAGGACTGGAATTCTGCTCCTCCGATTAGGAGTCTGGAGTCTCATCCACTACGCCACAGTGCCCCCACAATTATAAGCATTAATTTCACTATAGATCGTTTTTTTCCCCCGTCATATCTTACCTGATCCTTCAGTTTGTCCACAATGACTGGAGCTACTTCAGTCACTTCTGCTTTGTCAACATCATCCCGAGACACCACGGCTTCTTCTGGCTTCATTGGCTGAACGACGACTTCCACGCCTTCCTCCATCACGGCCTCGGCTTCTTGGGTTTTGGCGATGCTGAGAACTGCCTCCGTCTCCTCCGGAACCACTTCCTTCGGTAGGACAATCTCAGCTGTTTCTCGAGGTGCCTTGTCAAACTCAATCTCGATCCGGGTCTTCTGATCCTCCGGTGCAGGCTCTTTCTCCTCGGGAACAACTTCTTTGGGAAGGACAATTTCAGCTGTTTCTCGTGGGGCTTTTCCTGGCTGCAGCTCGACCATGGCCTTCTGGTCCTCTTCTTTTCCAACCCCAATGGTAGGTTTGGTTGCTTCTGGTTTGACCTCTTCAGGAATAATGTCGACGGCAGCCACCTCGCTCGGTTGTTGTGTTGGCTCCGTAACGGCCATTTCCATTGACACTTCAACGGGAGCAAGGTCCGCTTTGGCAAGGTCAATTTGGGGTTTCGCTGGTTCAACGGTCACTGCTGCCTCCTCGAGGGGAACCTCTTTGGGTTCAGCTTTCACCACTCCCACATCCGGCATGTCCTTCGGCATTTCATCTGATGGCAAAGCCTTTTCTTCAGGAAGTTTCTTCTCGGGCTCTCTTCTTTCATCGGGAGCTTTCTTGGTAGGTTCTTCGGGAGCTTTCTTGGCAGGTTCTTCGGGAACTTTCTTGGCAGGTTCTTCAGGAGCTTTCTTAGCAGGTTCTTCAGGAGCTTTGGGTCTCTTCTTAAGTATTGCTCTAGCCTTGGGCGACTTGATCTCTTCCTCTTCCTCTTCAACAGTATCAAGAAGAATTCTCCTACGATACTCTACATCTGGTCGTTCTAAAGGTCTGATCAGAACTTGAGGCTTCTTTTCCTTCTTCTTCTTCTTTTTCTTTTTCTTCTTCGCCTCTTCAGGTTCGGGCTCTTGGTCTAGGTCTGGCTCCTTACCCTCTTCGGCAGGTTGCTGTGGCTCGTCTTGTTCCAGGCTGTACTCGTCTTCCATATCCTCATCGGTGAATTCCTCTTCTTCCTCCTCCTCGTCCTCGAAGGGGGCACTGTCTGAAGGTGCCTCATCAACAGTGATGGATGAAGGCTCTTCTTCTTCTTTGTCATCTCCCTCTGGCTCTTTCTCAGGTCGAGGAGCCTCTACAGGGATCTCAGCAGCTGGCGGAATGGTCTTAGGTTTGTCCGCCACCTCGGCCATGACCTCTTGCGGAAGCGTCGTTGGCTTTTCAGGAATTTCAGGCTGTAACCCTGGTGGAATCTGAACGGTCACTTCAGGTAATTCTCCAGGAAGCGCTGTTTCTGTGGGCAATTTCGTCTCCGGTTCCTCCTTCGGTGCGATTCCAATTTCCACTGTGACCTCTCCAGCTTTTTCTTCCGGTATCGGTGCAGGTTCTGTAGGTTGAAGAGAGTCGGTACCAATTGAGTACATGACGTCAGAGACTGGATGGGGCCTGATAGTCCATGCAAATGATGGCCAAAACCAACACCTTGTGAACAGAGTAGTGACGGTCATGGCTAGCAGGATGAAGGTAATGATGATGAGGATGATAATGATGCACACGGTGCTCACTCAACCATGCAAGGAATGATGCCGAGGGATGGAATGTGACGTCGTGAAATGGGGTTCAAACAGGTGAAGAAAGTTCAGACGCAAGCACTGTTCTTGTGTTCGTGCCGATGCTTTTTCCTTTCCATTTTTTTTTTGTTACAATAAATCACTTTGCTGTTGTTGTTGAATTTCTAGTAGGTTGTATGTGTATTTTCCAGGTCTAAATGATATATATATATATATATGTAACTTATAGGAAGACGATGTGTCCTTATTATCATGTCCGTGTGTATCCAGATAATAATGTATTGATTTAGTGTTATTTAGTGTCATTTGAAAAGGTGACTTGTGATCGATTTGAAAGAAATTGTAATCGAATTTTAAGGCGCACAACTTTTGCCATGCAGAGTTGTTTACGGAAAGTATAGATTGATGAATGGTTTGGAATTCAAAAGGAAAGGGGTGATGATCGAAATCCAAACCGTGTGATCCAAACACGTGGTGATTGGTAGTCCAAGAACGTGCACTTCTCTGACAACGCACAAAAAGGACTTCAAACTCTAACGTACACATGTGAGAACATACATTATTACACACACACACATTTATACAAATGCAAACGCAAAACGCAGCACAAGCTCTCAAAAACGTAACACGTGACATCAAACAATGACAATGACAGACAAAACTAGAGCTTAACATAACAATACATGGTTCGTCATGCAGTGAGGGAAAAAATCCAACTCTGGAGAGTGATTAAAAGTCTTCTTTTTATGAAAGAGGAACATCTCACATACTGACACCACACACACACACACACACACACACACTGCCAGGAATTAACATCATCTATTCGGTATCGATCTCTCCCTCCCTGTCGATATTTCCTCCGCCGAAAGAAAGACGGAAATAGTGATCTTAATCACACTTTGCTCTCTTCCCAAGGGCTATGCATTACATACGCTCCGTATTCATTGAAACATTAGGGAAAAACCGTAATATTAATACATTATTATACAGTAATATATTGACATCATTTTTTCCCGACATGTAACATTTATGTTCTAATAAATCCGAAATATTTGCAACAAGTTTGAAGTACTTGCATCGAGCAATGGATTGCCCCCGAGAAGAGAACAAAGTGCAATATTTCATTACCAGTATTTGCTCTTCAAAATCACAACTTCCCGAATGTTAGTATCGGGTCACATCTCGCATTCAATCAAACATCATGCAAACGCATGGAGGAGAAACACATTTCCTAGAGAGAATTACTGCATCAGAATGTTTTCACTTTAAGGGTCCATGCAATGCAAATGCATGTTGAATCGACTTGATTCATGATATCGTGATCATCACTTGTATGGCCAAAGGAATATCTAGATATGTGTCATGTATCTATTAATAATACCGTAGTTCTACTAGTTTTCTTACTTCATATTACTTGGATACGCCCGCCAAAAAACCCTCTCAAACGAAGATTCTGCGTGTGACATCATCGGCGAATTATCGCTTAAGTGTTTATATGATTAACAAAAGACATTGAAACACACCCTCTCGTAGACTGTGTACAACTCAAATGTTTCCCTGCAATGTCTTCTTGTTACCAGTACTTAAAGGGAAATCCAGTCCAAAAACAAGTTAGTCTGATTTAAAAAAAAAAAAAGAAGTAAAATCTTACGAATTCAATGGAAAGAATTTGACTGAAATCTGAAGACAAATAGGGAAGTTATGAAATTTTACATTTTTGCTGCAAATGTCTGCAAAACAGTTCTTGTACAGTGAATATCAGTATGCCAATAAGTGAGATGACCATGTCATAACCTTACAATTTTCCTTTGTGTACAAAAAATGATGAAATTCAATGTTTCTGTCATTGAAGTCTGAAACATTATGTTATTCCTGGTTGAATAACTTCAGAATAGTGCTCCGTTAAATATATATCAGGATTTGAGCCTTGGGCATGATTGCTTTTGAATGAAAAACTGGAAATTTCAAAATTTTATGTACAAACTATATGGCAAGTTGTGAGGGTATGACATGCTCACTATGCCATTATTTTGCATATTCATTATTGACCGTTCAAGAACTGTTTCCTCAAAAATGTGCAAAACTTCAAAATGTCATAACTTCCTTATTTTTCATCCGATTTCGATCAAAATTTTAATGCTGAACGTGTAATATTTTACTCTTTCTTATCAGACTAACTTATATTTGGACTGGATTTCCCCTTTAAGCAATGATTGACAGATATTGTACCTGGCAGAATCATGATTGAGAAAGTTTTGCTTTTTTTATCATGGGTGTATCTGGGTAATTTGAAGAAAAATGATAGAAAAATGATTATAAAACATTAGGTACGTATTCAAATATTCATTTGGCCATGTAAATGTTGTTGAGGGTATCATGAATCAACTCAATTCAACATGCATTTGCATTATATAGTTCTTATAACTTGTAGCGATATTGATGATTTCCTATAAAGATGTGTGCATGCAAATGTATATTTATCCTAGCAAATCTGGGATTATGAAATGGCCGGTTGTTGGGGGTACCACGAGGACTGAATTAAAGTATGATCATACATAAGATCAAACAGTGTGAGAATCTAGCCTTGTCTGTAAATACCTTGAGCAAACATCCCTTCAGTGCGTGCAGAAAAGTAGTTAGATAAACTAGCAGAAAGAGCAGAAGCCACAATTGCTAATCTTGAGGTGGGAGGTGTGTATGTACACTAGTCCTGCTTACCAGTGAAAGCACTTAAAAGCCAAACATGAAAATCCCACATTACGCATAAAATCGTGACAAATCTAATTCATGTTAGATCACAACAGTTTATCTGACAGACATCCACCATCCCAAGGTGTTAACATACAGAGCCGGTAATTTCTAATATTTGAAAATATCAATTTGCCAATTTGCTGATTTCTAAGAAGTTTGTTTTTGTATTTGTTTTCTTTTTTGCCAATTTACGCAGATGCCTAGAAAGTGAGCTGGCACAAAAAAGGGCAAAGTTTTAGTCGAGTCTTGTGTGCTTTGTTGTTTTGTTTTACTGTTGAGTATAAAGTGAGGGGGAAAATGCAAGAGTGTGACAGACTACTTCTATTGGACCTGTGAGTACTTCCCTTGGATAATGTGCTCTTGTTAAAAGGGCTTGCTCAAAAACCTTAAAGCATGCTTGAAAGGTCAGTAAAGACACAACAAAACACAAACAACACGACAGACAGGCCAAATAAGATGAGTAGGCAACGTATCAATACATTCCACATGTACCATGTCTGTTATTATTACTGAACAAAAACGGTAAAAAGACATATCAGATGTTGTACACGCCATAGTACTGAAGCTGCAAACGGGCGTTGACCTCTGAATATACTGTTATAAATTTTGATGAATACAATGCCCTTGCCTGGTCAAAAGAGTATGTACACCTGTAACCATTTTTTTTATAACCCCTAATAGCCAGAGATTAATACTACAAAACATGAATACTGTGGATTGTACATTTACACAGATTAAGTAGAGATTTAGCGCAGTACTGCAATACCTTCACATTTCTCTAAAGCATTTGTATATCCTAAGCAACCATTTTGGCACATGGGCCTGTTAGAAATATGTATAGAATTATAGTTTTATATGCGAATCAGATTGATAAATATAATTAATATCTATATCTATTGCTAGAATATATATCCCAGTTTGCAATATGTACACACAAGTGAAGTCAAAACTATATGCCTAATTATATTACACACGCAGGTTTCAACTACATTTGTCTTTTGACATAAAAAAGTGCTGAAGAATTACTTCAACCAAAGATTCTTCTTAAACCTTCCTGAAAAGATTAAAGGAAGTGTAGGATTAAAACAGGGCAAGTTTTGCACAAATCTCTGCATAAGAGTACAGACCAGAGCTCTCTAAAATAGCAGCAAAAATAACCTACATTTGAATCTCAAATCTATCAAGCAGAAGGACCTTAAAAAATAAACAGACGGGAGTGGCACAGATTTTCCACCAACTGACATGATTTGATTGATAAGGTTTGAAAAGCTGACAGATAACGTGTTACAGGCACAAAAAGCAACAACTACACTCTAATCCAAAATTTTCCCAAATTTGTATCCAAGTCACAGTATCTAGACAGGGAGAAGGTGCTATAGAAATGCTCTGATAGACAACTACGCGACATAATCTTGTTGAGTTGTTAATATTACTGTCACATATAAAGAGAAGCATAAGGTGAGATCTCATTGTAATGTGCACATACCAAAATTAGTGGCCTTGCCAAAATATGTGAACAAGGTAAGAAATCCCCAGAAGTCATCTACAAGCATGCATTATAATCAACAAAATGCAGGACAGAAACATATCACTAAAGGGCTCACAGACTGCTAGAAATTACAGGAATGAGTTTGAGAGAAAACAGAATACAAAAGTACCTCCTACATAACAGAAATATTAACAATCAATACTGAAACATACATATAAATGACAATACTACATGAAGACAAGAAAAGATCATGAAACTACTTTTCAAAATAGAACAAGAACTTAAGTAGAGCAACGATCAATACCAGTCATTCACTAAACAAAATGAATACCTGCTTGGAACTAATCCAATTACAAATACACATATCAAATGCATCTTTACACATACATGTAGTATGATCCCAAATGTGTACTACAATCACAGATACAAGTTGCACATGCAAACATCTTTTTCATGGAATGGTGATGATTTTACAAACATTCATATAATGCTAACTAGCACTGAATTTACAACATCAGATTCAACGCTGGCATTCAACTATTACAGTACACCGAAGGACTTTCATAGGACAAACATGCTTTACAGTCAAAAACTTCACATTTGTTAGCCTCTGATTCACGACACTTGGATGCAATGTGAACGAGGCAGTCATGGTCAGAAAGGTCAAAGGTGAATTCTGTCACATCCATTGGTCACTCTGATGCAAAAGTGAACACACACAATACAACTGAGCACAACATTCATTAAAACAAAAAACATTTCCCTTAATACATTCAATGATATCAAATGCTACCACATGCTTCTATAAGCACATCAGGTCTTGAGTTGAAAAATGCTGAAGGTATTATAAAGCTGGCAAATATTCACAGGAGGAAACAAAATGCTATCTATACTAGTAGTCATTTAGTTTTGAATACTGTGGTACTTCCCTCCTTGGAAACATTTATCATAGGAGGTTAAAATTGACAGTCATGATTTGATAACTTTTGGGATGTCAAAATGATACACAAGTGACTATACGATCACAGATTAACTTTCAAAATTAAAGTGAAACATATCTTTCCTTCTGCAAAATAAGCGTTGGATAGCTGTCCATCAATAAATTCTTTAAAATTTAGTCAGCTCATATTTCATAAACTGATGATATGATTTTATCAAAACAATGATTTCACAAAACTGATTTTATGTGCTGCCTGTTTTCTCAAAAATGATATTTTGTTAAACATCAAAATGAAATTGTCATACTGAAGTGGCAAGTCACCTAGACCTCAGACAACAGCAATAACAAAGGAATAGAGCTTGGCTGTTGTTTGGTTTGATTGCATGTTATTTTAAATTTGTTAATGTCAATGATGTAACAGCATATCTTAATTACACTACACTAAAGTGACATTAACTCAGAATCTTTAAAGGAAAATGACTGCAGCATGAAATAAAATCTTTTAAGTATTCTTTCTTTATCTATTTGTGTATTGAATGCAAAGCATGCAAACACACACACTGAACGAAGACCATCCACATAAAAAGAAGGACATAATCATTTGTCACTAGAAAATTACACTATAGTACTCTAATCTTCTATTAGCATGCATGCTATTTATACAGAAAAAGTCTGTTCACAGAAATTCTACAATTCTATTAACAGCCATTATCTTTTCAAGAGATGGAATGTTCCCTTCATTAAACTATTAAAATCCTAGCACAAATATTTCTATTCTAGAGGTCCTCTTCCATTGTTCTCTTTATATGTTTGAAATGCGTATTTTGGTTCCCTGGTTCAGAGGTTGGTGACTGAAACAAATATAAAATTGAGGTGCAGACTTCTCTAATTCACATTTCAAGAAATGCCAGTTTACATTACTGACATTGTTTGTACAAAACATTGGTGTGCTTTTTCCTGGCATACTGAATCATTTACAGCTTTGCATAAAGCACAATATAATTCCTGAGTTATTTTGGATATTTGTGACTGTACACTTTGAACACAATATTGCCAAATTGTTTTCTGCAAGACAGTTGTATTAATGAATGCACATAGTAAATACATCCAGCTCCAAGTTTGTAATGCTTGTTTGTAGGAAGAACTACCAAAACAAGGACAGATTTATGTAAATGCTCTTCCTTTTTCCCCCCCATTCTTTATCAGTATGAGGCAGTCTGAAAAGGCAATATTTTAGCGACCATTTCAATAAAGGTTTCACATTTGTAGACATCTGTCATTCAACATTTTATTTCATATTTTGGAAGTTCACGACACAGACACAATTACTTTCAAGACATCACAGTCAGTGCAGAGAATACATCCACAGAAATAAATTCTACATGCCAGTCGTTTGTCATGCTTGCATGTTACTGAGTCCAATTACAGGTAGATGAGGGAAAAAAGAGGGAGGGGCCTATGGTGAGGTGGTCGTCATAGAAACAAGACCACATAGCACATGGCAATGAAGATAGCCAAGAAGGCCACCAGGTCCCATTCCACCAGCTGGGCTAGGGCCACCATACCTTCAGGCATCGAGGGCTTGGTCTCCAGGGTGGGCCGGTCTTCAGCCATCTCCATCGGTGCCTCTTCTAGCTCTGTGGGGTTTAACAAACACACAAGCACACACACACACACAGACAAACACAGACATTAACACAAACAAAATAAACAGAAATATTACAATATTCAGTTAGATCACTCCAGTTATTCCTGTAGTTTGCTATCTATCTTTGAGCGTTGCTAGCTAAGTTATCTTTTGACTATCTCATTCATCACTTTCACTGTAATAAGAGCCAAGTGTCTCAGAGACTGGGTTGTGAAATTGTTGAGAAGGACTACATCTTTGTTACCAGCCATAGTACTGTCACCAATAAATATTTCAGATTACACATGACAAATACAATTATTTCAGGATGTATATACTTATCAAATATGCCTAATGAAAAGTAACATCAAATATGTAATTATCAATATGATATTAATGAAAGAATTACTTGAATAATGTCCAGCATTATCACCTCATGTATCAGTACTTTGTGCAGCATTACTGCAATTTCAAACAGTTTCTTCTTTTGTTTTGTTTTCTGTTTTTTTGTAACCGATGTGTCTTGATCTGTCATCCATATGGCACAAAATGGTGGACCTGGGGGGCATTTCATAAAGCATTTTGGTCGGATATTTTTCTGACAAACTGTTACAAGCTACTGAAATCCTTGCGTCTGATTGGCTGAGAGCAAATTTGTTCGACAACTTTGTCGGACAAAATGCTTCATGAAATGCCCCCCTGGTCTCTGTATGCATAACTAATCTATGTTTAATACTCATTGTCTTGAATGTAAATAAAGTCATGATACTTCTTTATTTCTAACAGCAACATCTCGTAACTCACCCTTTTCTGTAGGCAGGTGAACCACCACCTTCTCTGTCGGCTGGCTGACCCCAAACTTGTTGGCCGCGCTGACCCGGAAGGAGTACTCCTCGCCCGGCCTCAGGTCAGCGATGGTGAACAGCGGCGCGCTGAGTGTCTCGGCGACAGTCCTCCAGACGTTGGTGCCCGCTTCCAGCATCTCCACCAGGTAGGAGGAGACTTCTTGCCCCTCCTCCTCAATGACAGGAGTCTGCCATGTGATGGTGGTGGAGCGAGGGGTCACTTGGCTGGGGGACAGGTTGCGGGGCGTGGCCGGTATGTCTGGTAGGGAGCCAAGATTACAGGGAAATGCACTTACCAATCTCCACAGCAGTTGCAGTGTAAGGGATGATTTAGCTGATGAATTATGCAGTTGGTAACTGCTAGAATGTTGCATTTAGTATTTGAAAGGTCAACTGTACAAGTCTGACACCTTTTTACTCCCAATAAAGGCATCAATTACACTGAATCACCTTATCACCTGTCATCTCACCAAGTAGGAAAATGCTTTTTATCCTTTTAATGTACATGTAGTTGTTATAATGGATATGTCATACACAGCATAACACACAAATATACCTACTGTATCTAGACAAGTATATATAAACATATACATGTATTCTCATAGTATATACAAATTTATATAATAGAGAGAGAGAGAAAAAAAAAACCATGGACAAGATGTATGTAGTGAGATCTTTTATAATGTATTCTAATGAGCAGATAAATCACTATACCATTATACTTTATTCTGAAGTCACAAATGTCATATAATACAAAGCATGAAAAAGAGAACTCTCTTTTACAATCTACTCAATACCATCTACAAAGAGCCTATAATGCGAGACGCATCCTCAGTGGCAGCTGCCTCATATCAGCTCTGCACTGAAACCAGCTCCTTAGACGGATTAGTTTCAGAAGGGATTTCAGTGAGATGTGACCACACTGCCAAACATTAAAACAGGATGCAAGTGTTCATATACTATTAGCAGTCTTGCACCAATTGTGGACAAGCTGCGCATCAGCTCCGGACTTGGTGTGCAACATGTGGCCAAAGCGAATGCAGTATTAGATCCTTGCACAATCTAAGAACAAGGAGGCTATCTGCTCTAAGAATGCACACAAATGCATAAGTCTTGCAAAAATGCTTGTCATAAAGAAAAGTGAGAAAGCTAAGAAATAGCAGGACTTGTACTAATGCTCTAGCTTGGCAGAGTTGAAAAAAAAACAACAACACACAACTGCTGAGAAATGTACAACATGTACTTGCAAATTCTGGAAACTGCTCAAAACCAATAAAGAAGGAAATATGAATCTCACACAGAGATGAAAAGATAGCGAGCCATTCATGATAAAACATGATTGTGGAACAACAATGCAAACTTTCTAAATTTTTCTTCGGAAATCATACGACATGAATGACATACTATACCTTTGTAAAGTCTTTCTCGGTGGCCTAGATGGAAATGAGAAAGCAATGGAGAAGAAGAGTGAGGTGAAAAGCACATTGAAGTGAAATTACCTATGACCGTGATGCTGACTTGGAGTTCATCCCGTGCCAGCTCATTCTCCACCACTACCGTGTATTTGCCCGCATCACTCATCTGGGCCTTGGAGATGAAGAGTTGAGTGGTCTCGCGTGTCGTTTCCACGGTGACGCGCTCTGTCGTTTCCACCAGCACTGAGTTCCGGTACCACGTGACCGTGGGCTCGGGGAATCCCGCGATGTGGATGTCGACAGAGACGGACTCACCACGTCGTACAGAGATGTTCTCGGGACCATCTCTGATTTGGGCGGGGACTGTTGCATGGCAACACGGTGAAAGAGCAGCGTGATGGCGGAGAAGATAAAATGAGGGAACAATGGAAGTGCATTTTTGTTTGCTTTGCTATTTTCATGAAGCAATGAAAAACTGGCAATTTCTTGTGGGAGAAGTAATGTCAGCATGAGCACGATTAGCAAAGATATTTCACAAATCAAAAATAAAGTCTCTAGTTACACACAATCTTCCAATATGGCTTCCTTTTGTACACAGATAATGCCCATGAGAATTCACTTTACAGCAGCAAAACTTTCTCTTTGTTTGTGACTGCATAATTTGATTATTTTCAAAGCAACAGTGAATGTTTTTCTATTTTGTTTATTAAAAATCTAGGTATGCTAGCTTCAGATAAATCAACGCTACATTTCAGTCGTGAAGAAAAATTTTTGGGAAACTGCTTTAATATTTGACGAGTGGCTTTAGTTGTTTGCCTACTTTGCTAATATGAGGCACTGAAGCAGGCAAAAAACAAAACAAATCAGGAAATAGGCACTGCTTTTTTGAAAGGGGAGCATATGGTGTATAAGGCAGATGTAGGTTGTGGCAACAGTTAATTAGAACTTAAAGAGAAGAAACTAAAGAGCAGCTGTAGGGTTGTTTGTTTTTGTTTTTTACTGATAGGAACAAATAAACTTGCAAGTAGCATTTTGCATGTGTTTATTTCAAAATAGCAGCATTATACTATAAGTCACGCTAGATTCATTTTTTTTCTCTATTATAGTAATCATCAATGTTTGGAAACATTTTTAAGTCTGTAGTCCCATTATGAAAATTGAAACTTCTGAAAAATGTTTTGATCGTACTACCAGTAATTGCCTCGCAGGAGTAGATGATAAATTAACTTATAATCTACTGAAGGCTTTTGTGTCTTGTGTTAAATCTATGAGGATGACCTTATAATGGATGCAATGAGATAATAATTTTAACCACTAACATCTTGAATTATTCAAATGCCATGATAATATGCAATGTTCAATGATTTTATCACTATTATAGAGTACAATACATTAACAGCTCACGTTTCCTCAGACTTGCTTTACTTATCTATATTCTAAACTAATCACATTGTAAATCTACATCCACATAATGACATTACAAATTACAAACATGAGAAGTTAGTTAGGATAGCTGCTCTGAATTAATGAAAGACTGCCTGGAAAGGACCGAACAAACCAATGAGTTGAGCGCAGTGTGTGTACCACTAGTGAGCTAGTCTACCATGAACCAGTGAGGAAGATGATACATGCATATCACACACCTCTTGAAAGCACACTGAACAGTGAAACAAATCAAATGCTGACATTAACTCACAACACTATCATGCAGTCATCGACAATTATTCTCACACATAAAATTCCACAGCTTGCATCATTTCACACATAAAAATCATTGATTGTTTTCAAAACACAAACAGACCTAATATTTCAATGAAACCAAAGTTCAATCATATGAATGAAATATTACAACTTCCATCATCTGTTTTAAAATCAAATATTGCTACCAACTGCTTATATGAAATGCAGGTGGTTATATACCAGATTAAGCTGTTTGCATTGCACTTATATGTCTCAGTAAATAATCCTGGCATATTAATGAATTCATCACAGTCTGACCATGTTGGTTAACACTATTGTATGTCCAACATTAATTTTGCATCCATAGGTTGTATGCATGTGAAATTTGTGCACATTTGATTCATTGACACACACAAGCTGAATTGAAGTATCGTCAAATAAACATTTTAGTAATAGAGCCGCAAAATGAGATATATGCTATAAAACCTATTAAAAGAAAAACCATTTTTCATTTTGCTAATCCCTGCCATATGCACTCTAGGTGAAATCCATGCATGCATTCACCACACACATATTCCTTGCAGCAATATTTTCATCTGATAACACATATACTCAATTGTTATAATCATTTCACATGGTAAGATAATGAAAGTTTGAAGGAATAAGTAGTAGAGGAAAGGGAATGATTTGATATTTTTATTTTTTTAAAAAAAGGTCAATGAAACAAAGAAACATTGTCTATGCATTCAGGACAAATTGCTCAAAGCATTCTCATTAGTAAAACATAATTTCACAAACAAACAAACATAACATTTCACACAATAAGACAAAACAAGCAAGGTGTATTCTTTCAGAAATTTTAATTTCTCCCTGATCCTGAAAACTTTTGTATAAGAGCTAAAAACCATCCTTTATAGTATACCATTTTACAGAAGGAAATGCATCTATACACCTATACAATAAAATGTATATGATATGATAACATTCATATCTTGCAATATACATGCAGATGATATACCTTACCGATATAGTGTCTAAATATATATTTGTATTCTCTTTACAAATCAAACTGCAGCATTAATCATCAAAGAACTTATGAAGAGCTAAGAATATACATGCATGAACTGCAGACATGTGTTGAATAACAAAAATCTTAAAAGAACAGCCCAATTACATCCCATTCTATTTCTTCCCCAGCAAACAAAATGAATCCATGTCTATTTTTCTCTTCATTTTATATCATTTACTCATTTTTATTTCAAGGAGAGAATAAGCTTATCATATTTTCCATCTTGGTTCAATTCTTGTCCTCTTCCTTCCTTCATTTCTGCCCAACTCAATTTCAGAAGTAAACACACGAAACACATAATTTATATGAGTGTATCTGTTTAAAATATTTATCAACTCATTAATCCTTTGATACAAAGCCATTTCAGGTGTTGGTTCTTATTGGAATTTACATGAGTTGGTAATTTGAAGCATTCAATCCTTCATATTTTGCTTTAAGTTATCTGTTTTCAACAACAAAAAAGAAAAGAAAAGATAAGAAGAAAGAACAGACTAAGACAATTTCTAATAGAGTAAAATTTCATTATTACTACTTTTACAGTACTGAGGCATGTCAAAGGAAAATGTTGGTATGCCTTTTTTACAATAAGAATCATGCAAATCTAAGGGTTTAGATATAAACCGAAGATTTCTGATGCAAACCTGGAACATAATTAGAGATTATGGTTTAACTTTCTTTGACACTGGACCAACTAACATCCATGTAAAAAGGCAATCAAAGAAAATGGACAACCCAAGCATGTAGAAGTCACTAGCATTTGAAGGTAAGGTATTCTGCATTTAGCAGATCAATTTTCTCCATGATCACTTGATTCACAAACATCTACGACAGAGCTGGTTATACCAACAGTACATCAATACACACAAAACAATGCATTCTGAAGTTTAGAAAGCACAACCAATTAAATATAGGCAGTTGTGACTTGGAAACAGAAGAATGCTATTATATGTGACTGCTTGATTTGAAGGAAAATAAACACTACAGTGCATCCATTCCAGTGTGATAATGGAAACATACTATCATGCAACTTGCTCTCTACAGTAAGCATGCACATTAAAGTCTTAAAGATGCATACCTAAACTCATGCAATTACGCATACCAGTACCACGTACAATGCATCATAAAGCACATTGACATATAATTATTTTAGAAAAAGCTACCCAATCATTGGTTATCGTCACATATTGATGAACAAAGAAATTCTGCCATCGTGTTCATGAGAAAGACATTGAATCATTTCCAATTCATTGTTTACTCAATTCACGAAGCACTGCTCTTCTAGATTCAACCTGTCATTGACCAAAGTAAGGTGTGGAAATATCAAAGATAATTTGCCTCATAAAAACACTCGGGTGTAAGTATAAAAATGCAGATTGTGGTCCATATAAAGCTTAATTTCATATCTGGTATTTTTGTTGATCTGGTGTCGGCAATAAAATTGTACTAAAATCTCTGCATAATTTTCCGTTCAGTAGAGAAGAAAATCACTTCGACCAAATATTTGATAATCAAATCTTTTTGGGGGACATACAAAGTGTATGATAGTAGGCCTAAGCATACACCTTCCACATAATGGTTTTGGATGTAGAAATGTGCCCGTTTTTTTTGTTTGTTTGAATGATGCCCAAAAGGGCAATCATGTCTTTTCATAGGTTTTCACATCCTATTAATGTAAACACTACAGATTCGTATTAGCTACGGTGATATTTCATTATTAGAAATAAAGCAAAGTGTGAAACATACACTGAGTGTACGTATAATCAAAGATGCATATAAATATGATATGTAACAATGGGTAAATATCATCAGTGAAAGTAAAACGTATGACCATCCAGGTCCATGGCTGAGGGACCATGTCACAAAGTTTTAAACTGGCAAGAAAAATCTCATGTTGAGACTCACATTTGATGAAAAAAACTGTCTATTTGTTAACATGTGAATATACATGTACTGCTCTTTTTGGTAATGAACATACTACATGTAGTTTCCACTACAAAATCTGTGTATACTCCTATCACTGATTTAACTGATATGTAGTCCAACAGTTTATCCTAACACCAGCCATTAAGCATCTGCTTGAGAAGAAACTGCAGTCACTAACAAGTAGTTACGTAAGTCTTGGTAAGTCACTTGTTCTGTTGATACACGTATGTCATAAGTGGACATACATAATGTATATTCGCTTGGTAGCACAAGTGTCGGGTCAAATATAAAGGCAATTTGCCGACATTCCATAAGAGCTTAAAATATCTCGGAACGAGGGGAAGCCACAATTCTTGCAATGTGCAGGGGGCTCGTTACACGACACCGACATCCGACTACACGCGGGAGCGCGATAGACACAAACGACACAGTTTCATGCTTCTACAACAGGCTTTGCCTAGAGGAAGATGCGGTACACACTGTTCCTTTTCTGAACAATGTGATGAACCAGCGTGCCTGTGTTAGGGGTAAGGGGAAAATAAAACACAAGAGAGGAAGGGGGGACAGAAAAATCAGGCAATGTAACCAAACCACACTGAACGAGTCATTCCATTCCTTATGTTACCACGAAGAGCAAAAAAACATTCCTTCATAGAAATTTAGTGAATGTAATGTTTCTTTTGCAAACATTTCCATCCCATCCCACCTCACCTCCATCACGTCAGACATTATTATGCAGCACATCAACTAGTTACCCTGATAAAATCACAGATATTATAGGCGCGAAACAAAACTGCAAAACAATGTAAATCACCTTTAAAAAGCATATTGTTTGTTAACAAATTAAAAGGTTGTTACAGAAATCAAGATTGAGTGAAATTGACAGATCTAGCACACATTATCTGTTTATTTTTGGGAGTTTTTTAAGGGGGAGGGGGCATGTTGCTATCATGCTCTGAAATAAATGCCTAACCTCTAACATGCCTAAAATCACTTCTAGACATCAAAGTGGATAGTCACTTAACCATTTTCCCGGTCATCAGCTATCTCACCTTTTTATGTGGTACAGTGTATGTTATAAGTTCTACACTGGTATAACTTATTTGAAGATGGAGGGCTTATAAATTTGACACTATTAAAAGTGACACACATTTCTTGAAATAGAGATTTTATAAGTCTAGATTTAAAATGTTCATTACTCACACTATTTGAGTTTTTAAAGAATTGTTTCATTTTATTATTCATTACTTAAAGGGGAAGGCTAGTAACTGATCAGTGGGAATCAGTGGAAATGCTGGGAGATGATTGTTCCAATCCTTATGGGATTCATTCAAGAGTTCATTGTATATCTATTGTTGTGTGAAAATGATTTGCTTCAGAATGGTCTCATATTCAAGTAATGTGCAGTTTAATGCTTCCAGGTTAGCGTCCCTGGTCAGTGACGGAGCATTAATCTGCACATTACTTGAATATGAGACAGTTCTGAAGCAAATCATTTTCACACAACAATAGATATACAATGAACTCTTGAATGAATCCCATAAGGATTGCAACAATCATCTCCCAGCATTTCCACTGATTCCCACTGATCAGTTACTAGCCTTCCCCTTTAACTGATTTTAAAAATCTTTTTGAAGTCATAATACATGTATTATGTTTATGTTTAGCTCCGTGTAGAAAGGGCTGATTTTTTACTTATATTTCTTCAGGCAATAAAACTAATATTTGAATCATCCAAAATGATCATCATATTGTTTGAAAATGCAATCACTTGCCAATGGTTTAGCCAGAACTTAAAGGTGTACCATGTAATGGTACTGTAATGATATAGATAAATAAACTTTAGGATGAAAAATGAAATCTAAATCCACAGCAATTTCTACACTGTGACACTAAGCATGCTATCTTTTGGGGGTTGGGGTTGGGTAATGTTTACAGAGCAGGAAGGGGCGGGGGGGGGGGGGGGTGGAAGTTCATGCATCAACTTAAAAAAAAAGTTATGACCCCAAATCAAGCAATCATTATTCAAATTACTAAAGAAAACATACTGCTCGAGGGTTCCTTGTATGCAAAGATCTTCATCCAGATTTCTTCTCAAATGACAAACTTTGTAGTACTAAGAAACATTTCTTTTCACAAATTGTGCCTCATTAAACTTGCACTGATGGCAAAGTGTTGACATAAATATTGTGCATTAATTGACATTATATTTGTCTAAAAATGCACAATTTCATCAATAGTTCAAACCTTTATTAACACTTTACATGTATAATATATCTATCTTGATGTGTGCATTTGTTAGATGGTGCCTTCAAAAGTGAATTGTGAGTGCATCAAGTTAGTGTGTCAGTAAACATGATATCACCAAACATAGGGCTCATTTTAAGAGGAAAATTTATTCACTGCTTCCTCGAGCTAGAATGTTAACCCATGAAAACTGTAAAATGTGCAATGTGTCAGAGAAATCCAGTGCAACCACACAAGCTTGTTATTAGTAATATGGTGCCTTCCCACACATAAGGGATAATTGAGCATGAGGTTAGAATATGATTCTCTACTGTACCTGTGCTGGAAATTTAGAAGGAGTCTGGTCAAAACATCTCTTTCGAGCACTTCTCAAACCCTAACATAAAAGTCTAATGAGATATAATTGTTTTGAATGCCTCATTCCTAAATGATAATTGTTCCACCATAAATGACCTGTCACTTTTTTTTTTTGCATCTCACCCTTTTTCAAACAGTGCGACCAAGGTACGAAGACTACAAGATGGGGACAACTTTCTGCACAAGTTTGTACCCCTAACCCCTTTAATACTACAAGGTTCAGAAATTCTCATAGATTTTGCACAAAATTCAATGTTTCCATGAGCAATGGCTTAAACAAACTTGACCTGCATCACAAAGGACTAACAATGACTCCACACAGCCCGTCACTTTGGACTAACCTAACTAATCAAAGTTAGATATTTCCTCCACAAAGAGGAGGAAGTTGTAATTCATATCATCCTTTCCACAACAAATGAAAGGCATAACTTTTTATGCCATTTTGTTCAATAGATGATATTATGCAATGATCATCAGCCTCCCTTGAGTAGTACCCCTTTGCAAGCTAATGTTACTTATTGGCATAACTATAAACACGACACTGTGTAATTCATATTTAGCAACTTCCAGATTGCTATGTTAATTGTACATCTATGTGTAAACACACAACAAAAGTCTAACCTCTAAAAGGGGTCATATTCATGACATTTATCACTAAGCCCTGAGTGTACCTCATTCACCAGTCGACAACGTTTGCCAGCATGCTTTCTTTTCCTTGAAATGCAGCACAAATGTCTTTAGATGGACTGTGTAATCCTTCCCAGTCCTGGTTATATCACCATGGTATTTAACCTGCTACCAACAAAGACTGAAACCCCAAAAAACTTTGTGAGTGACACAACAGGGTTCCAAACTAACAAATTAATATTTATGATAGTATTTGACTGCAGTATCTGGGATTGTGTACATTACATAATGGGCATGCTTGGTGGAAATACATCATTCTGTAAACCCTTTCCTTTGAAGAGTCTAAAATCCCCAATGACTCTGCATATTGCCAACCAGATTCATGTAGGGACTGTGTTAACTCTTTGTGTGCTTTGAGTTTCAATTGGTACAGAAAAGCCCATAGCCTGTACAAACTGTCAAAAGTCCCTGGTAAAGAAGGGGTTAACTGAATGCAAAGCAACCAGTTTGGCAAGAGCATGGGGTAGATACCAGCAGTTAATACTGCAAAGGTCACTTTCTGGTCCCTGGTTTGTGATACCATAACCCGAATCCTGATCTGCTTGCTTGGCCTTGTTTGTTTAGCAAATTATTAGTCAGATCTTGCACTGTCATCATTTCTTGTAACAAAGACATTATCCAAGCAAGACTGGCATAATCAATTTACAGGGGTTTCCCCGTTCGTAAGATCCCACACTAGGGCCACAGACATTCACTACCAGGTAATAAAAATCAGGAAGATTTCAAGGCACTATCACGGAGGTGCCTGTGTTGTATGTGCATCTTAGAGGGTCATGAAAATGTCCACATTAGGGAAGAAACAGGTATGATATCTTCAGGGAACCTCCTGTACAATATGAGAGAACTGGCAGCTCTTTTACACACATCAATTCCTCAGGTGAACAATGAGGATGCTGAATATGCTAAAAGACCCCAATGCATATAACACTGATCTCCATTGGATTTGTAACACCATCACACATGGTGCAGTCTGGTTTGCATTAGTGCTGAACTTCATAATGTACATTAAAGAGTAATTCCTGATGCACATGAAGCTTCTTTCCTCTGATAGTGTACTTGCAGATTGAACGTTTTTGACAGTTAGTGCTCATTTATCTGTCAAGATTATTATGCAGCTGTCCTCATTACTATGAACTACTTGTACCAAGAGATGTACACAAGTGAGGGTAAAATACAAGGTTCGCTTCATGTCTTATCATATTCACAATTCTGCCTAGATGTTAAACATTTTCTCTTGACATCATTTACTACTGTACTGCCCTACAAACCTATACATAGCCCTGTGTTCTTTCTTGTATAAAACCCACTAAGTAAAAAGACAGTAGTGCATACATGTACTGGTAGCCACTTACTGACAGAAGTTAAAATATACCCACGTTCCAGATGAGTTATACACACAATGCACATGAGTAAGTATCTCCCACTGCAGCACACTTCAAACAACAGAGTAAGCAAGTGACAAGTGGATCATCACACACAAATACATCAGTGTTTGCACCAAAAAAAACCCCAACAACAACACTTTTCCATTGAAAGTCAAATACTGGCAGCACACTCTACACCACAGAGCCTTGCTTGCACTTAACAATCCTTCACTGTCTATTTTGCCTCCAGTGTAAATCAGAATTTGTCTTGCAAGTGTTAACTATCACCAACACTGCAATACAAAGTTTTTAAAACAATTGATTTGTTGCTGTAAATGACCATATTATGTCTATCTGACATCAAAACAAATTTAGATCTGTTTAATACTGTTTTATTAAATGACAGAATGCCAGATCTGCCATGACAGGCGTCATGAAGTCTCACAAGGTGTAACACCCATAGCTGCCCTGCTCAACATGATAATATGAAAACATATCTCATTAAATTGATATGAGCAGTTTGTACATGATAACACACAGGAAAACTCATTTTCTTTTATCTTTGTCATGATACATGTAAGGATTTTTGTTGCTTTGTTTAAGCATTTGCACACAATTCTTTGAAGCTTTTTGCACATGAGACATTGCTGAAAAAGTGACAATGGCAGTCCAGCTGGACACGTTGACAGAACAGAAATTTGGCAAATTGGACACAATGTTCACACATCCCAAAACATGCTTTTGGTAGTCTTTGACTAACATGTTTCAGTGGTGCCAAAATATTTTGCAAATGCACAGCTCAGCACACTTGAAAAGCCACAAAGAACATTGAGAAAGTAAACCCCTTAAACACTTGAATTAATTACACAGAATATTGCCAGAAGAAAAAAAAAACCCAGCACAAAACCAACATTTTTGTGAGAACACACTGTAAGCAGGAGTATGGGAGAGATCATCCTTTGAACAACATAACTGCCTTTTTGTCCTTCTTTGATGTATATTAGATTTCTCTTTGGTGGATATAAGACATACAACATACTTGTAACTCATTGTATCCTCTCTACACTGCATGCTTCATGCATGGAAGAAACCCACCAAGGGAAGCATTTAAAAACTTGCAGCAATTGTGTTTCAGTTACAGAAAAAAAAGTATAACTTTTTGACCTTTTTCTAGTGAAACATCTGAAGTCAAAACTGATCTCGAAAAAATACCCCAATTTTTGTATCGCCAATTTCAAATTAAGCAAGAGGATATTTTCTTTGAGTTTCAATGATCTAAAATGTTTCAATAGGGCAAATGAAATTCCTGATAATCTGGAAGAGCTACTGTACATGTAGAAGAACTAAAAAGGCAGTCATGGAAAGGTTGTGTCTCAGGTCAGTTAAATCCACACGAAACCAAGGAGGAAGAGGGAGAAAGGGGTCATGCATGAAAGAGTCGAGGTTAACATCGAGAGGTGTAGTGCGAACGACAGCGAGTTTGGGTTACTGAGTTTAGTCTTCAAGAGGTATGCCAGCAAAGCAGTAGGGCAGTGCATGCAGGAGGAGGAGCAAGAAGAGAACGAAGGATTTACCTTCCAGGATCAGCTCTGCCGTCGTCGTGGCCTCGCCGATTTCGTTGGTCGCCGTGCAGGTGTACGTCGCCACGTCGTCCATGGTGGTATTGCGGATGAGCATGGTGCAGATCCCCTGCTCGTCGTAGTCGATGGAGATGCGCGGTCCCAGCTTGAGCTGGACGCCGTTCTTGAACCACTTGATCTCCGGCATGGGCCGGCCGACCACCTTGCAGAAGAAGTTGATGCTGTCTCTCTCCACCGCGCTTATCGTTTTGAGTTCTGTCACGAATTTTGGCGGGTGCTTCTCCGGCCGCTTCTTGTGAGCGGCTTGGAGGAAGAGGTCAGCCTTGGAGACAGCTGACCCCGCCTTGTTTGATGCTTTGCAAGTGTACTCCGCATCATCGTCGGATTTGACTTCGTCGATGATAAGGGAACCGATACCGTCTTCCTCATCGAATTCAAACTTGTAATGTTTGTCGCCCATCTTGATCTCTTCACCGTTGCGGTACCAGTGGAGTGCCGGCATGGGGACGCCGCTCACCTGCACGTCGAACCTCGCCGGATGACCCTTGATGATTTCCAGATCGACCATGTCCTCCACAAACTTTGGAGCCTCATAGACCTCGGTGATCTCGGCCTGCATGGGCTCGACTTTGAATTGCGGGATGACCTCGGGCGTGACTTCTTCCGGTTTCTTCTCGATGGGAACCACCTTCTCCTCCTACAGTGATAATTGTGAAACTTGCTCTCATTAATGCTGTTGTTTTTTGCTTTATCAGTTTCGTCATTTCATGTGTATTTGTCTTCACTAGCATATTCTAATTGTAAACTCTTCAGAGAAATGACCTTGATATCTCTTTCAACATAGAGGTCTGATATAGAAAGCTTCACACTCACAACAAAGTTCATGAAAAGTGGCACTTAACTCTTTTGTGTGCCAACGTGTGAACCTTCTGTTTGCCATAATATTCTGAGAATGTAACGCACGAAAGCTTTTGGAACACATTTTGTCTTTTCAAAGCCATGTAACCTTTATCCGAATGTTTTTGCTAGAAATACAGTACAGCAAAGTTGTACAGATAACATCAAGTTTTTTTGTTATGTAAATATTTTATGACAAAGCTGTAGATATTTTTCTTGCAAATGGCTAGGATTCAAGACAAATTGGTTTGTGCATTGTTGGGCTTTTGCAAAGTTGGCATGCTATTAGCCGAGTAGGACCTCCAAATGTAGCACACAAAGAGTTAAGTGCAACCACTGGGAGAGAGAGCAAATTTGACTCCTTGGATACCACAGCCTGCTGAGCTTCTACACAGTCTATTGGGAATTCAGAATCTCGTGAGGGATGGGTTATGTTGAAAGAGGAGGAATGAAAAGATGCCACCCTTGTTCACACTAGGTCCCATGTTGCAGGACAGTTAGGAAAAATCTTATTTTTTAACAACTGACCATCTATCTTGACTATCCCCAAGCTGTGGGGACAATCCCGGTTTGGGGAGACCTGTGGCAGTTGACACCAGAGTTCGCATACAATGTACAAGTATGTGCACTTTTGATGAATACAGCTGGGCACTATCAATTATGGCCCAAAGTAACTCTCCCCTCCAAATTTCATGAAGACACGTCAACTCTACAATTTTAGAGGGGAAGAACCTGCAATGCAGGACTTTTCCTGAGATGCACGACCTAGTGTGAATGCAGGGCAACTTACTTGTACTACTGTGGTACGACTGAAGACAGCAGAATCAGGGAAATTGTGAAAGAAAAGCGTGTTCTTACCGGCATCACCGCTTCCTCTTTTCGGGGTTCCTTCTTGATCTCAGGCTTCGCCTTGTCTGGTCCCTCCTCATCCTCTGATTCTAGGATCTCCACCTGTGAGCACAAGGTGTAGGAGATGAACAGTTGACTTTGGGCTTGTCCATAGGATATCAAGCAAAGAGTGTTTTTTGAGACCCTCGTCCTAGCAATGCTTACAAAGGAGCAGAGATGACGTAAATTAAACCTTCAAGTGCCATGTTTCATATTCAAAACCCAACAAGATGTGCTGTATCATGTATCCCCTAATGTCAGCATGTAAAATAATTTGCTGTCATATATAAACTATAAGTGTCATATTTTAACACCAATCCGTACCTCTTCTTCTTCTTCTTCCTTCTCCTCAACCTCCTCCGTCTCTTCGACGACATCCTCGGCGGTGGCGGGAACCGCTTCATCCGGGCCGGTGATGTCCGGCTCCTTCTTCTTGACTTCCAGTCCGGGTTCTACCGGTGCTGCGGGTTCAGCCTGCAGAGGGGCGGCTGCCTCTGGTTGGGCAAGGACTGTAGGCTTCTCAACCATCACTTCTGTGGAAAGAAAGACACCACAGAAAAGATTCACTAGTCTGGTATATAAACCTCTGACTCTAAAGTGTCACCTCTCGGCATTAACCTCAATGGGTGTGATCCAGCACTCTAAAGCAAACCACAGCAAACTGAACTAAAGTGTACCATACTGAACTGTGCCAGATTTAAAGCATTAGAGTGCTCTGTTGAGAAACCGTACCTCATGAGTTATTTTTAGAAGGGGTCACACATTTTGTAGCGAGAGGGTCATTCACCTGGCACGCTTGAACTACATTGTACTTACAGATGTCCCGAACAAAGAGAACAATGTTTTTGCATTATGACGTGCATGTATGTGCATGTTACGCACATCCTCACATGTGAATTTTGGGTACGCTTTTGGTACCATTTGGAGCACATCGGGAAGTGGTCCACTTTTGGCTTGATACAGTACAGTATAGTACACTTTAGGAGCAGTCGAGCGCTCCTCTTGCGCGGTACGGTATGGCACAGTTTGCTTTTAGGAGAGTGCTGGAATGCACCCATTGACTTTCATATTGCTCTATCTCACATCATCAGCATCCAGATAATTCAAATAAAATGACTCGTTCTTGACTCACCTGGCACTTCGACCAGCATCTCCGACTCCGTTGAGGCGACGCCTACTGGGTTAATCGCCTTCACAGCGTACTGCCCTTCGTCCATGCGCTCAACGTCATGAATGGTCAGCACACAGGTGCCGTCTGGCCGGTACTCAGTCCTGTAGTGTTCGTCAGGTTGAATGGGGACATCGTCCACCAACCACTGGACTTCCGGGCGGGGCAGGCCCTCCACCTTGCAGGTGATTTCCATGGTCTCTCCTGGTTTCATTATGGTCTTCTTTAGAGGTTCGGTAAAGATTGGTGCCATGTCACCCGGTTTCTATCAAACGAGAGGAAAAATTTTATGAGACCTGACAAAGAAGAAACCACAGAGTAAAATCCACTTCTTATGATTAATTAATTTTACTTAAAGGGATGGTATAGCTTTGGTTGAGATGGGGCCCAAACTTTGGGGGGAGATAATGAAAAACCTCTTATGGAATATCAATGAAAGAGCATACAATTCCAAGAGGAATTCAAAGTATATTTGATGAAAAGTGGGTTTGAAATGGCTGAGATATCCAAAAAGAAAGAGGTTCTAAGAAATGGTGGGACCCACTTTTTATCATGGCCACTTTTTATTTATTTATTTATTTATTTTTGATATCTCTGCAATTTTAAAACTGATTTTCATCAAATGAACTTTGAATTCCTGTTAGAATCAATGCTCTTTAATATTTCATAAATGATTTCTAATTATCTTGCTAATGGCTGAGATATCCAAAAAGGATGAGGATCTAATAAATAGTGGCATTGAGAATTAAGGTTTTCTGGGATGAACACTGAACTAGGGCTTTCTAGAGCTCAGTCGGTAGAGCACTGGGTTAGCAATCTGGAGGTCTCGGGTTCAAATCCCGATGGAATCCCATTTTCTTTGCTCATTTTTCCACTATCTTGCTAATAGTTACAATCTGAATCCTCCATCTCAACCAAGACTATACCATTCTTTTAACATTCTTCTACATTCTGTAACTGAAGACAGGAGAATTGGGGGAAACGGAGGAAGAAAGGGATATTCTTACCGGTTCTTGGAGTGGAGTGACCTCCAGCGGTATCACCATCTCCATCTTCTGGGGCTCCTCCTCCCTCTTCTTGGTGACCTCCTGGATGACATCTTCAGGATGCTTCTCAAGGTCTTCCATCTTGATCTCAAGCTTAACCTCTGGACTCGTGACATCCTCTGATTCTTGGATCTCCACCTGCGGCAAAAGATAGAGGGGATAAAAAGCTGACATTGAGTTTGTCTATAGGCTTTTACCTACAGTGTAACCCTGACTGTACTTTGTTTGCCAACTGACACATGTAATTATGTCCAGAAATTATGAGTCAATAAATAGGGATTACTTATCCAAGTCCCCTAATCCTCATTGCAGTATTCCTATTGGATTAAGAGTGGACTTGCTAATCTACAACTAGGCCAAGTTTGGATGGATTACTAAATGCTAATGTAAAAGCTTGGCAAGTTTAGGTACGTGCCTGGGCACACAAATTGTAATTTTCCCCCCTCCACTTCCCCCCCCCCCCTGATTCTCATGAAGGAGCAAAGTTCCATAAATTAACTTTTCATCTGTATTATGTTCAAAAAAGAAATAAAACTTGACCTAAATGCAAAGTTAGACAACACATTGTGGTGTAAAAAAAACATGAATATCCCCCATATTGGCCAATGTGATGCAATAGTGATTAGGGGAATCTGTCATATTATTGATGGTTTAAAGTTCATGGCATGTGTGCCAATTGGTGGAGAAGGCTTAGGAGTGGACATACTGACAGGTAAAGAACATACAACGAGAGTTGCCAAACAATGGAAGTTGGAGGTACAATGTATCAGGTTGAAGGTCATATTTTGATCTGTACCTCTCCTTCTTCCTTCTCTTCAACATCTGTCTCCTCCAAGGCATCCTCGGAGGTGATCGAGGGCGCTTCGCTCAGGCTGGTGATGTCCAGTTCCTTCCCCTTGACCTCTAGGCCAGCTTCGGCCACTGCCTTGGGCTCGGCCTGCAGGGGGGCGGCGGCCTCTGGCTGGATGAGGATTGTGGGTTTGTCGACCTTCGCTCCTGATGGCTCTGTGAAAGGAAACACACACAATGAGAAACATTCAGCAGTTTGGCATATAATCCTCTGTACATGCAGCGCCACCTATTGGCAGTAAGCATACCAGGCATCAACCTTCTCGAAGCGGAATTTCACACCATGTTGAAGTAACTTAGAAGCCAGAAAAACGAACATTAAAATTGAATATAAAGTTAAACAGTTACGTAATATGCAATCATGTATTTTCAAGAAATTTGAGCTAATCAGTAAATGAAGCACAGTTAGGATTAAAGGGATGGTATATATATATAGTGTACGATGTAGGTGGAGATGAGGATTGGGCTTGTAATTTTTTGTGAGATATCATAAATCCACTTATGAAATAATAAGGAGCATACCATTCTGAGAGGAATTCAAAGTTATTAGATGAAGATTGGTTTTGGAATGGCTGAGACATCCAACAACAAAGTAAAACAAATCGACCCTAACAAAAGGTGGGTTCCACCTTTCATTAGGATTGCTCTGTTTTGGATATCTCAGCCAAACCAATTTTCATCAAATAAATGTTGAATCCCTCTTGGACTTACATCTGTACATGCTCTTTCATATTTCATAAGGGGTTTCTCATTATCTCACACACACACACACACACACACACACACACAAAATGTTAGAAACCTGAATTTACAAGGTCTCAACCAAAACTATACAATCCCTTTAAATATATATCTAAAATGTCTCTTAATTCACCTCTCTTTATGAATCTATTTTCACTATTGTACTTCATTCTTCAGTGGGTTACACCGAGATGTAGCAGATCTATGACACCAATACAAACTTTGATTAACATAACCATCCATCAACTATGAATGTTTACACCCATGATGCACTCCGCACCTTCTTCCACTATGACGTCTGCTCTGCAGGACACCACACCGTGAGGGTTAACCGCCTTGCACAGATACTCTGCATCATCACCGGGTTGGGCCTCGGAGATGACCAGGGATGCATTGCCCTCGGTGTCCGACATGATGGTGTGGCGTGGGCTCGGCTGGAGGACTTTGCCGTCGCGGTACCAGGTGACTTCAGGAGTTGGTTTGCCTGTCGCATGATTGAAGGATTTAGATGATGATTTAGGGATTGGAATATGTGTAAATTTGCTTCATGCTCGGGAATGAAGCAAATGTTGGAAACAAGACTGTGATTCCACAGGTCCTGTGAGCTCCTGTTCAATCATTTCAACAAATAATGTATATACTAAAGAAAATAATCCCCACTTGAATGGAGTAAATTTCATATGAAGATTATATATCTGTCATTGTTGATATATAATATTCATCAGAGTATGATATACCTCTATATAAATCTTAATCAGATATACATGTAGGACTTACTGTCTTTGTGTTATTCAAGAAGAAAAAAGCCTACAAATTTTGTACACACATTTATTTGAAAAGTTGTAGGACCTATAATTTTATTCCATACCACATGTAAATGAAAGCATACATTTGTACATGCCAGTAAAGCAGCAAACACACCCAGCTATTAAACATACAACTGTATTCTACACAAATTAACATCACAATGTCATGTACAATGTATTCATCTATACTGCGAATAGGACATGACATATACATGTATAGTCGCACATGACTGTCTTGGATTTTGTACAGTGGTGCCAGTATTGTCCAAAGTTCCCCTACCTGCAACTTTGACCCGGAGGTGTGCGGTCTCCCCTGGCTTGACCTCGACATCCTGGACAGGCATGGCAAACGAGGGTGCCCTGCCTTCTTCCTCTAGCTCATCCACGCCCTCAAAGTCCACACTCATCTCAAAGTCGCGGCTCTGTGGTCCCTCGACGATGGCACTGCTGTCCACCGAGACCATGGAGATTTCCTCTGCTTCTGCAAAATTCAATTTCAAAGAAGAGAACTCTTGATCAAAAGTTGCTTGGGTGACTGGAGGATTGTTGTGTGCAAACTTGCTCTTCTTCTTCACATCCTCACTGCATCTTTTCTTAATATTGCACATGATCATATTAAAATGATGACAAAGTACTGTATGTATTGATCTGAAAAATATACTTACTAAAAGTTGTAGTACAAAAATATGTGCAACTCTCATTACAGATTCATTCAAATTAATCATGGCAGATGTAATTATAGTAATAATAATAATAATGATAGTAATGATTTGATCTTATTTACCCAGATTAGCCTCTTCATTGTTGCCACTGTTCTACCAGAGGGCCTGTTATTATTATTACCCTAGCATTGTCAAGTACCCATTTATGACAACTGTGTTGAGAGGGACATAGTGGGTAACAATATTTTGTCCAACAATGTACCAGGCAGGTACCAGGTGGTAACAGGTGGCAGGCACTTGGCAGGATTTCAACTCTAATCCACTATACCACAGTGGATAAGTGTTAAGTCTCACAGCACAAGGTTAAAAGAAAGCTCACAGAGTTGCTAATTTGCCCTTATTCACACAACTTATGATATGAGCAGGAAAGGGGACTATTGATGGCTTGAACCACAACGTACCTGAAGCGAGGGTCAGATCGGCGCCACACATGGTGCGTCCAACCTGGTTCTCTGCCCAGCAGGTAAAGGTGCCCTGGAGTGCGGGGACGGCCTTGCGGACCACCACCCAGTTCTTGCCCTCCTTGTCGTGACCGATCTCGATCAGATCTGTCGGTTTGATCATCTTCTCACCATGGAACCACGTGATCTCCGGCATGGGGCGGCCGGTGACAACGCACTCAAAGCGCGCTGTGTCGCCCTCTGGCACCTGCACCGCTTGGATGGGTTCAATGAACTTTGGTGCCTCCGGTTCCTCACCTGTTTGGACAGACAGGGACAAAAAGGAGCAAGAGTAAGCATGAGAAGAAAGTATATGCCTTGTCTTGATCTATCTTTTCTGTTGTCTTGTAGCCTGTACTACATCCAATACAGGAAACATAATACTTGTTCATCTGTCACATGAAACATATAATAAATATATCATACTGTACATCTATCACAAGAAACATATATATCTATCACAAGAAACATAAACATTTATCACACAAATCTATATGAGAAAATCAATTTAAAACAGTTGTGACTCCTGAAATCTAGGCCTACTGCCTTCTTGGAAATATCTGGGAGTCAGAAAGATGATGATAGAAAATGAGAGACAGATAAGTGTCTTCATATTATACAAAGTAATATCTAAGTAAAGACAAACAAGTGTGTAAAAATTGGTGAACATCCAATTCAACTTGTTATACACACATACATATATGTGAGTACAAACACAATGCACTACAGTTGCACATACAAATGACAATGCACATGCAGCACACACATACGTGTATACAGTTGTAGCAAAATAAAGATGAGAGAATCTGAGACTGAGTATTGGATTGATGATAGCTCATCTCAGAAATTGGTTAAATTCATTCCTACTGGTGTTTTCAGAGAGGACCAACAACGTACATTATAGCAGCTATATTGTGGCATGTGTCAGTTACCTGTGCAATTTGAATATCAGGTTGAGACCCCCTTTAATCAGTATACTTGTACTTGTGCAATACGTAAATGTACACTTGGATAGCAATGATAAAGAGTTTGCTGAAGATTATGCTCAGTATTGCCAGTTTGCACATGCAGTAGTTGTAAATAGTGGTATCAAGTGTTGTTATTAAACTCTTTTGTTTCAGGATTGGCATCATGCTTTCCACCAGAGCAGGTTACTATCACTGACTGGATTACAACTCTGTAAATGTAGCACTGCAATTGTACAAAGTACAGTATGTCAGAGTATTTTGTTATAGCTTGGTGCTGGTTCCAAACAAGATATCTTTGCACAAGGCTTGGGGCAGTGGGTTGGAACCGGATACAAACTTTGTTAGCTACCATTGATTTCACAGATAATTGGGCTATGTGAGGTTGTTTAGAACCAGTTTCCATGGTGATGAATGACTGTGATTTCATACTTCAATACTCTACGCCTATGAATTTGGAGTGAATGATTAAAAAAACGGCACGCAGATACAGAAGTGTCCTCCAACTTTGTAGCATGACACTGTTAGAGTTAACCACTAGCCAACAGATCTAGGCTGAGACTGTGAAAGCCTTTGGAGACTTTCGAATATTGGAAGACATAGGGTTTAGAATCAGCCATAAATAAACCCATTAATTATTCAGTGCATTAACTGCTCAACAAAAAAGGTATTGGATTCATTCCTTTGTATTTCCAACTTTTTTAAAGTACTCAGTCATCTAGTAATTACATGTAGATTGTATAGAATTGGCAAGTTTCTATCAAAGAAAATTTATTACTAGTCAGAAGTCTTATATTCATCTACGTACATGTACATGTAGAACTTGATGCTTACTGGACCAGAATGTCTTGGAAAATTCAAGAAAAATTAACTAAGTGATACTTGACTTGTGGAATAAGCTACTGCTAAATATGAATCTTTTGTCCACAGAATTTTTGGTAGAGCTTATGGGGATTTCCATTGTCTTGTATGGAATGGGGTAAAATAGAGGATAGATACATTGTGTGTGTGTGTGTGTGGGGGGGGGGGGTTAAAATCACCTCCGTCAACCTCGTCAAGATCCAACTTTGGGGGGACAGCCTCATTGTCAACTGACGGAGGGTTAGTCATGGCATGCTGACAAGTGGGAGGGTGGTGTTCTGAGGGGCGGCTGCAGACATGCAGGAAAGAAGGGGTGGGGATGGTGATGGGGGACCCCGACCATGTGCGGATCGTGTGCCTGTGCCAACCCCCATGGTCACCAGGAGATGTGGGCAATGACGACACCGGTGATGATGGCGACGATGATGGTGATTGCAACAGTGAAGACGGTGACGACGATGATGATGATGACGATGTCAGAGGTGACAACTCTAAATAATCTGCTTTGATATGAGAAAACAGTCCTTCTACACATCTATATCTACAGGTATGATCAACAGATGTACAGATACAAAACTGGCAATAACAACAAAGATGTTTGCAATGCAGCAGTATATGTTTACTTTGTGAACATTTAACATGCATCATGCATACAAGTCATGCTAGCAATACGTGTACATGTACATTGATGTTTTGTTTAATTAGCAAAACAGAACGGGTAAAAATAATCATAACACTCTGTCTGACATAAAGTTAAATTGTTATCCAGTAAACTCAAGAAAAGTTAACTGAATGTGAGTGAGGCTTCTCATTTTCTACAGATATTAAGGACACAGATTATTTGTTCTTCATTACCTTGTGTTAGATGTACAACATACAATTATTCATATCATATTTAAACCAGAGATCATTGTAAACCACTTGATTGGGAAGCTACATTGATCGCAATTAACTACATTTATGCAAGATGTAATGTAGGACAACATTGACCACAGTATGATTTATTTGCACAAGAGGATATATACATGTATTTTTCTTTTGGCTCTTGGGCTAGGGGTATATAGTGCATCACTTGAGCATTTGAATCAATTTTAGATCAATTCTAATAAATCAGTCTTTAAAATGATTTTCATTACAGACACACACTAACCAAACAAAAACATGTACATGAATATTGCCACACATATAAATCCGTGGATATGAACTCTTTGAACAGAAAATACACCCACCCCTGAAACTTCCCCTCTCCAAGAAAAAAAACAACAACTAAATTATTATTATCAAATAACATACATAAAATCAACAAATATCTCAAAAAAAAAAAAAGATATTAAATCAATGAGGAAACAACCATAGATGGTAACTTGAAAATTCCACAAATTTGAGACGAACAAAGAAGGGATTACACATTCATTGCACTATCCTACAGCCATCTAATCTAGTGTGGGTCTGTACCTTTGGAAAATGGCGGCTGCTCAAGAGAAAATATCAGCATTGTAAGCATTACAAGGAGAAGAAGTATTGGATTATTGTTAGTAATTAAAAGCCAACATTCATACATGTGTACACTAACACGACAGTGTTGATCAGTATTGTTTATTGAGGAATTTAATTTCTGGATAAGTGAATGTCAATCCTCGTGATATGCAATAACTTTTAAAAATTAGGATAAGTTACATGAGTTTCATTTGTTATGGTGCATTATGTTTTGATAAAAATCTGTGTTCATTGTTGCGCTTATACCGGTGTTCCCAATCTCCAAGTGAATATGACACAAGTTTTAAAGTACAAGTTAAACACACACACACACCCTTCATTGCGTCATCAAATAACAAAAATCACAACATTATTCACAAAGACAGAACAAACACTTTGTATAACCACTCATCTTCACACAGTGAAAAGATTACAGCCCCCATCCATGTCCAAAATGTCCATGAGCAAGTCATAGCTGTACGGTGTCTGTGCAACTTATGAAGTGTGAGTAGGTATATAAAAATAGTATTACACATTTAACATGACTGAGTTAATGTGTGTCTTGAAGTACACAGCACATGCATAATGAAGTACTCTGTAAGTACAGGTACTGGTGAATGTTACTGTCCGGAACAAAACATACAATGTGCAGTCAGACATGAAATGAGCATGTTATGAGTGAAGTAATCACTAAAAATGGAAACGGGACTCCAGATCAATGATGATCTTTGGATTACTCACGTGTGACCTCCAGGGAGACGGATGCCACTGCCTTGCCCTCCTTGTTGGTGGCAACGATGCGGTATTTTCCCTCATCCTCCGGTTGAATGTCGGTGAGCTCCAGAGAGAGATGGTAGAGATGGACGTCGGCGTACATGCTCATCCGTCGCCGTGGAGTCTCCTCCACAGGCTGGTCGTCCTTGAACCAGGCGATCTGTGGCCGGGGTGCAGCGATGAGGCGGAACTCGAAGCAGACCTTCTCCCGGCCGCTCTCCACCACCAGGCTCTTGGCGACCGTCATGAAGGCTGGCTTGATTCCCTCACCTTCCTCAATGGTTGACTCCCTGGAGGAAAGGTGACAATTATTGAAAAGAATTTTAGCATCATCCGAAACAAATCTCCTCATACATACATGTAGGTGTACAAATCATTGTGAACAGATACATGTACAGTGTATATCCCGGTAGGAGAAGACATTTTCTTGTACATCCCATAACCACAGAGAATGAGATTCTTTAAGAACAATAAAAATTGTTATTTCCTTTGTTGATGCAAAACAATATTTAGAATCTGAATTTATCCAAAATGTAACCACCCATCAACACTTCACAGGTACAAAGTTGTACAATGTACATTGTATTTTTGCACCTGTTTATTAGTGTGTTTGTGGAAAGCAGTTTGTTAACACTTTGTGTGTTAAACTGCCAATTGACACAGAAAGCCTTACAGCATTGTACATACTGTCCAAAGTCCCTGGCATAGAAAGGGTTAAACTTTATCACATTCGACACAAAGTCTGTACCTTGATAGACTCTTTCTGCTGGGTGCTCCATCACTCTCGGCATCGGACAGAGCGACTGAAAAAAATAAGAATATAAAATTGAATGAAACATAGTGCTTTGTATGGGCATTCCTGAGCACATCAATACAGAAATGAAAAGTTGAATTTGAATTATGATACAAAATGTAATAACAAGCATTCCACCCTCCCATCCCCCAAGAAAACAGCATAAAAAAACATTAAAACCCACTAGCATCACAGTAAGAAAATGGGTTGGCTGGTCAACAGTCTAAAGAATATTGGCTTCAAAGGTGGTTGCAGTCGAGCATATACCCAAGATCTATCTTTATCATCACCTCACATACAATACACCAGTCCATGTCTCTTGCCAGTAGCCGTCTACACATCTGATTAAAACTCATGTAACAAGCTTGGGAATGTTAATCATTAACTGCAAGGGTGGGCCCCATAGATTCACCTTCAACAAGGAGCTCTGCACTGGTGGAGGCTGTTCCTGCTTGGTTCTTGGCAACGCAGGTGTATTTCCCCGAATCTTCGGGGTAGACCTCTTCAATCGTCAGCTTGGCTACTTCGCCATCATACTCCATCTTAAACTCCTCCGTGGCTGGGATCGGGGTGCTCTGACGGAACCAGGCGAGGGTCGGGGTGGGTGTGCCCTTGATGCGGCACGTCATGGTGATGGGTTTGCCATCCTTGGCTTTCATCGTCTCCAAGGGTTTGAGGATCTCCGGGGCAACCGCCTCGCCCTCGAACGGAGTTTCTGGGTGGGTAGAATGCATGAGTGCTACATGTGGCATTGTTTTTATTTTGTATGCGAGAAGAAATGAGGAAAGCCAGAAAGCAAGAAGGAGCGCAGAGAAAAGAATCCAAGCATGGAGGAGAAAGGATGTCGAGAAAAGAAAGTTCAAGGTGTACAGAGCACATGAAGGTCCAACAATTTACAGTGGATGATAAATCAAACAGCATCATTTAAGTGGGCATGACAGAGGAAGAAAAATACACCATCAGAATATTTACGAGAGAAGTTTGAATGTAAGAAAAAGTAAGCAAATATCATTTTTGTTTATATTTTGCAGAATGAATATGCAAGAAAGGTTGAGAAGAAATAAAGTTTAAGTTGCAATTTTTTCACCAGTTACAAAGCCAAGTTGAATCAAAAAGATGATGAAAGTTTTGCCATAGTTCAAAGAGCATATTTAATATACCAGGCACACCGGTAGCGAAAGGAAATTGCGTTTTAGTCAAGACGTTGCCCCAAAGGAATATAACATCCATATTTGAAGGAGCCACAGAATTAAAACAGGAAATGCCAATCAAGAAGCGATGGATGCAGAGTGGAAAGAAACAAAACAAAATGAGAACCATTAGTCCATATCATATTCAATATTAAAGACTGTATATTGTATATGACAAACTCTGATATGGTCATTCTATTAAATCCATTGTCTACTAGAACCAGATGAGGCTTGTGCAGTACATACAATGTACATGTACAATGTACAGTGTAGTCGATTGGAACTTCAGAATATGCTTAGGCTGTATACATCATGTATATTCACTCATAATCACGTAGATATACGTTAGCTTCTAAAGCAAATAAAATAAAATAAAAATTCATCTCTTCAAACGCTTCATTTACATTTCACCCTCTTCTTTCTTGAATACTTTCATCACATACATATGTACAAATAACTTCTTTCATCTCAAAACAAACAACACGACACTGTTCATTCAATAGATTTATTCAAATGCTCTGACTTCCTTTGCATGGTTTGTCTTTAATCTATATCACCCTAGAGAATGCATATTACAAGAGACAGGACCTCTTTTTGTGAGCAAAGAAGACAAACAAAGAATGGATGCGTATCCACAGCAACAACATCCCCATCCCACAACCACACCCAACCTTACCATCAATGGGCATCTCCTTGACTACTTCTTCGAGCTGGCTGCGCAGGTGATCATCGTACTGGACAGCAGTGGCCAGGTATCCCTTGGGCACCCATCCTTCCTCTCCGGTAGCGTCACGCCGCGCCATCCACCACTCGCCGTGGGAGTCGTCCAGGATCGTCAGCTGCTCGCCTTCACGCATCGACATCACCTGGTCTGACTCTGCCAGGTAGTTGCCGATGGCGATGTAAGTCGTAGCTTCTGAAAAGCAGAAAGAAGTAGGAAGCACATGGTATATGTGTGGAGCAGAATATCAAGTCAAGACCCTAGCTCATACCACTCCAAAGCCTGATTATTTTTCTGCTACTGTAAAAGTGGATATTTTCATGCAACTTATTTTTCGCACTCGGCTGGGTAAGAAGAGTTTCGCGCATGTTTTTAATTCCATGGAATCAAGACATCAACTACTGGAACATATGGCAAGCAAAAATATTTGTGTGCTTTTATTTTCGCACTAGTTTCTGGTTGTGCAATATGCGCAAAAATTTCAACACCAAGAAAATTTCCACTTTTACTGTAATTGGTTGCAATCTTCGAAAACAGTCTTGAAGTCACAAAGTGGATCTACATGTATGATGATAAAACTACCGGTATCTCTTTATGTGCCCATGCACTTAATGTAGTTGTATAACTTGTTAAAAAATATCAACAGCAGTCACCTAATTGCCCCCCCCCCCCCCATACTTGACCTTTATAATAGGATAGACAACTTAGGGTGAAAGAATGCAACATTTCTCCACAAATGTCAAAGTGATACAATATGGATTAGACAAAGTACATGTACACCTGTATTTGGATCCTATCATCCAAATTCACCAACAGTTTCTGGACACCTCTGCCAATCACTGAGATGAGTACAGTGTAAGCCAGTGGATGTGAATACCACAGCACTGTGAGGGTTAATGCACAGCTGCTGGTCTTTTCAGTGATGTAGGGGATTGGGTATCAACTACATTGTAGGCACAAAAACTTAAAATCTGACTAAAATTCTGACTATTGCAAATTTCTTTATGCATGCTGTGCTGTTTTATCCCTTCTCTATATACTCCAAGTGCTGATTGGCACAGAAAATCCCAAAGCATGGTACACACTGTTAAGAGTCCCCGGCACAGAAAGATTTGAATCATACATTGTACTATTAAAGATTGTGCATAATTTGATCCCTTTGTAGCCTACAAGGCATAAATGAATATAAGTTTTGATTGTTAGAACTCAACATGGCTGTCACATTAATACATGCTGTAGTTCAACCATTGTGTGTCCAGACAAGAACAAACTTGTAGATACAAATATGTGTACTTGACACATACAGTTGTAGATCTCTATTGCATGGACAAGAGGTACAACTTTTGTATCTGCTTATAATTCATTACTGGTATGAGGTGTGTACGTACCACTTGGCTCCACCACCATCACCGTTTCCACTGTCTCAGTTTTCTGTAAATAAAATTGAGAGCAATTAGTCACTTCATGAAAGTACCAGACTGATAAAAAGGAGGGTTGTGAAATGAAATGCACCCTTTGTAAAAGTTGAAAGTGTCATGACTGACTGCATAAGATGCTTGAATTCTTTGAATGATTGAGAATGCAAATACACTGTACTAGTCTGATCATTTTTGCTATGCATTTGAAAGAAAAATGAATCACTAATGATAACAGACATACACACCATGGAATGTTCACTCGCTGCAAATACAATTCAGATCAGGTAATCAGCTTCTTTTGATCTCTTAATTACACTCTGCATGGCTCAAAATATATTGCACTGGTGCAAAGTATCACATTAAAGGGGAAAATGCTCATAAGAATTAGTTTTACTGGCTTCTGCACTCTGAAATCTATGCTTAACCAGGTTGATAGCTTTTCAATGATAAGCTTTTACTCACCACAGTCTCAATAGGTTTCTCTTCAGGCATCTCCTATATCAGAATTGGATTTAATCAAACACACCGTGCAAGTATTAATCACACACATATAACATTTAGACATAGACACATTCTGTAACAGGAATATGAGACTTATGATCTCACTAGGATTTATGAACCCTCACAAAACTTGTTAATAGTGCTGTGCAGATGCAACATTATTGGATAAAGCTGCAAAAACCAAAGCCAACTGACAGCTACATGTATGACTTATTGGTTGCAGGAAAGACATTAAATATTTGTAGAGTACATAAAACTTTGAAATCTCAACTACATTTGTACACCCTGCCCAACTTTCAAAATTGCAGACTATTTTAAAAACTTACAACTTTTTAGCTTTTACAGAAGCATGAAACTACTAAAAGGTGCTTTGAATTGACCTAGTGAATTTATTATGCTCAATCTCCAGTACACTAGACAGCATCTTAATCCAGAGCAAATTATTTCTAAACCATATTTGTCTAAGGGCTGGAATTCCTACCAAAACAGTTATACATCTAAGCAAAAAAGTGAGAAAAAAAATGTTACATCATTGAAAAGAGATTTTCAGAAATGTCACAAATAAGGCTATCAATGACTTCAGCAAGTTTTTGTGGTGATGAGTCACAAATGTTGAAATATGCAACTCACTACAGTGTCTCTCCTTACTCATTTCTTCTAACTATGTAAAGCAAAGAATGTCAATCTATTTAAACAAACAAACAAAAAGTTGGGTTTGTTGTTGTTGTTGTTGTTGTTTTTTTTTTTTAGAAAGAGTAGTGTGGTGGAGGGACAGATCCTTCTTTTGGATTCCCATTTCTGTCTAAAACATTTTATTTTCAAGCAATTACTGTGAGAGCATTTTAATGATACAAATATATTTCTCAGAGTTATAAGAACAGTTTGATTCATTAGGTTATCATTCCAGAAATATTATGAAGTTATTTCCTGTGGTCTTGAGGGACTTTAGTATAAAGAAATACAACAAAAAACAGCAATTGACTGACAAATTGCCCTTCATCAATGTAAATAAACACCAGTTATTCAGTGTTTTAGTAGTAGCTGTGACAAAAATCATGGGCATAGACCTACATACTCATATTGGACTGGAGCAAATGACATCCTGATTGTTAGACAGGCATTACATCCTAGCATATCATACAGTAGCAATCAGAAGGTTGTTGGTCGAGTACAACTGGCGTACATTTGTATATGTGTATGCCCATGATTTTTATCATGGCTGCTACTAAAATACTTAATACATGTAATTGGTGGTTGGATATATTGATGAAGGGCAATTTGTCAATCAGTTGCAATAATGAACACCTTGATGCAGTAATCATTAATTTGAGGAAAAAAATCAACAAAAAGAGAAGAATTAAATAGGGTTGATTGTGTAATCCACTCATCAATTGTAAGGTGAAGGTTAATCTACGTGCTCTGTTTCAAAGAATTAGTTAAATGGTTGAAGACTAGTCCCGAGTACACTCGGGCAGGTGTTTCTAGAAATGTGCATCAAAGCAAAATGAGCTCGTCCTCAACAGGTTAAGAGAAACAGGGAATACACACAGAAAACAGCAAGAAAAAGGAAAGTGTTGTCTTCTGGATGAAAGATTACATCAAGACAGAAAGCAAGTTCTCCAAGTCATACCTCTTCTTCCACCACAGTCTTCTGGACCTCTTGGGTTACTGTGACGACCTTCTTGGTTGATGACACCTCCACCTCTGTGTCTACCTCTGTGGAGCTCTCCTCTGCTCATCAAAAGAAAACAAAAACAAACAAGAGTATGAGTGTAGTGAATAATACGCTGAAGAAATCATGTCAGAAATCAGTGTTAAGCTGTCACCTGCAATTTCAATCATTTTTGCACCTATACAAAACAGCTTAATGAAGCATGAAAATAGTATCTCCTGATCATTGATCACCAAAGTACAAAAAGGGTTGAATCACGAAACATCATTTCAACAGAATCTTTCAATGAAGAATCAAGCTTCACGCATGAAAGACAATCAGTATATTCTGTTGATCACAAACTGTAAATTCCAGTTTGAGTATGCTCAAGTTTAAACCAGAATGGATTAAACAAGTTTTGATTACATTCAATACATTGGTGATGAATGTGCATACACGTACTTCAACAGACCATACAGAGAAGACAGTAGCAAATATCTAGTATGTCTAATGAATGTCAACCATGTCCTGCATTTGAGTACACTATATTAAAAATTGCATTAAATAGTGATCTTTTACCAATCCACAATATTTTCATAATCACATCTTCTCAGATACATGATTGTATTTTACAAAACTGCTTTGACAAATTTCTAAATCCAATGCTTACAAGTATGAGAATGAGTTATGCAATGTATTGACCCTACATGTACATGTGTATGTGGAATTACAATACAACAGGAGCACTGGGTGAGGCAATATACACAATGCTGATATTATCTTCTCCATGAACAAAACATTAATTTATACAATGTAATCATATTTACACACACAAAATTGCTCTTTCTCTGCACTAACTTGAGATGAGAGAAGACAATTGGAAGAAATGGAAATGGGAGAATAAACAAGAAAGTCAAGCTGCAATAGAAGAATCACAACAATATCAATACATAATGAAAAAATGCAAAAATGAATCCACGTATACCCGTGCACAACTTGAAAAAAAAAAATAATGACATACAGGACAATAATCACTGTGATACATGCATTCTCAACAAAGATAGCATGGATATCAGCACATCTCTTATAGCAGTATGGCCTGGCCTTCAGGTTGGGAAAAAAAAAATGATGCAGAAAGAGGAAACATGCACACAAAACTGATAACTTATTGAAAATCGCAAATCATACACATATCTATTTTAACATCCACAAAGGAAACCAGAATGTGATTCATACGGACACTTGTAAGACAAAGACTGGTATTACCCCCAGCATTCTTTTACTTGCACTTCATATTATTATTATATGATATCATTAAACAACCAATATCTGATTAAAAAGATTTTAAAAATTGTTTTAAGAAATACTTGCATTAATATTAATCTGAACAAGAAAATGCAGCTACATGATTTCATTTTCAATAGTATTTTATTACATCTATTTATACAATTCAACATATTCAGATCTATGCATTTAAGCCATAAACTATAAGTTACAACTACAACTGCAATAATATCATGGTGGCAGGTAAGCACAGTTCTTAGATTTATCTTTAATCAAAAAATTCTCATTGCACAGAATAAACCTCATTTGGGGCATCAAATGCTACCCACATCAGCATCTTACAGCTGTTCACACATTTTTTAATACGCAGTTTGGATGAATATATTCAGTAAAGAGTCTTTCATTGCATAATCACTGGGATTTATACAATTATTCTACCACTTATCATTAGGAAGCATTCTACTATTTACAAATGAGTCCTGACTTTAGCAAAACTAAGTTAAGTCAGATAGCTCTATATTTCTGTACATTTATGTAAATATTGAAGTTTAATGTTTTGATGTCACTACAAGACGATGAAAAGAATGTCTTATTCTTTAAAGTGTGCAAAAGTAAAGAAAGTAAGAACAAGATGCATGGGACATTTAACACAGTGACAGGACATTTTTAACAGCAACAGTTTACTAATTATATACAATGTGTGATGAAACAAAATAATCTGGTAATTGGTAATAATCTATTATATCAAGTGGCAGTAAGAAGATCTCAAAATGACTGCTAGTTGATGAATGCAAATAAGACGATCTCACTATTTTGACAAGTTTTATGCATGCACCGAATGACTGACACTACTCAAATGGAACAATCACAAATGTCCATGCAAAGTCAACCATGCATATTTTGAACACAAGCATATGCCATGGCATGTCTGTGGAACTACGATCATTCACTAGAACACAAAATAAGAAAACTGCATCAAATGATACCAAAAGAACTTACAATGGAATAGTATGTGTTCACCAGCAAAGATTGAACTAGTGCAATAGGTCCATGCAAACTCAGCTATGGATGCTTGAAAATGAAACGGCACAATGCATCTGTACAGTCACATTTACCTCACGACAAGAAAACTTGAGAATTACACCAGACAAAATTCATTTGAAAGGCAAGGTGAGCCTTGATAAACAATGATTGAACCGAAACTTTGGGGCTCATGCATCAAGGTCAGGAGACATTCAACATAAACATGGGACCAACCTATGACAACCAGCTTGGCAGCACAGGTTGCTATGCCAGCCGGGTTGGTGGCCCGGCACTCGAAGGCTCCGGAGTCTTCCGGGAAGGCCTCCTCCAGGGTCAGGGTGCAGACACCGCTGTGTAGCGTGATGGTGAACTCTGGGCACTCCTCCGGCACGATCTCCGCCCCATTGCGGAACCAGGAGACCTCCGGGGATGGGGTCCCCGTGACAGTTGCCGTGAATGTCGCAGATTGTCCGTCCTTGACGATGATGGAGACGATCGGCTGGGTGAACTGAGGGGGTACCATGATAGTGATGGCAGCCGTCTCCTCCTCGGGCTTCCTGAACTCCAGCTCAATCTCCCGTGGCTCGCGAGTGTCGGTGACATCCATGGTTACCATGGCTTTTCCTCGCTCATCCAAAGCAGGCTGCGGCTCCAAAGTGATGGCAACCTCCTTTGGCTGCTGGTCGACCACCTCGATCTCGATGATGCCACGGTCTGGTTTTTCTGTTGGCTTCTCTTCAGCTGGCTTAGCTTCTGTTTATGGTTTCATTGCAATCAGAGCACTCTAAATATCCCTTACTAACTATAAAATGCTCTACATATACAGATATTTCATACTTTGTATCATCTTGGATGATGTTTCTGTGAAAAGCATAGACACTAGACTATCATATTGTCATCTATTAAAAAGAAATGTCTTATAGTACAATGTGTATATTGATAACACAGGAAAATGAAATAAGAGAAAAATTAAGAGGTGCACGTCAAGCTTGAGTGACATGCTTGCAGTGCGAAATGTTTTTACTATTGAGATTGAATGTATCACATCTTTCTTTTCATGTTTATTTGTTAAATGAGAGAAACATACAGTACATGCAGGTGTCTTAACTGCAAAAAAAAAGAAGATATTTTGAAATTCATGTTTGTGTTCTACACACAGCTTTCACAGTAGGTGAAGTTACTGAGGACATTTTGACACAGACAAGAAATTTTGTGCTTTGTTACAACCTGGGGGGTGTTTCATCAACGTTTGTCGGCGCTGACAACTTGAATCACCATAGTAACAGTCAGTGACCAGAGCATCTCAGCCAATCAAAACCAAGGATTTTGCTGAAATTGGTCAGCGCCGACAACTGTCGGCGCTGATAAGCGTTGATGAAACACCCCCCAGGTCATTAGAAAATTTGATGGCAAGAGTGATTATCTTCATTGGCAATTAAAGGTTCTGCATTAGAATATATCCTGCAGGGATGCCACTGAAAATGAAAGGGAGAGTCTGAAATACATCTCCATGAAATTACTTTGTAATTGAAAGGGCCTGAACTTTGATAGTTTGCTACTGTAAACTTTCATAGGGCCTGAATTAAGATTTTTCCTGAAAACTGGCTTTATTGATCCTGTAAGAGAGAGACAGGGAAAAGGATAAAGTGCACAAACCTTCGACAAAGAGTTCCGCTGAACACGTGGCCACACCAGCCTCGTTGATGGCTTTGCAGATGTAGACGCCCTCGTCCTCTGGTATCACCTCCGGTAGGAAGAGGGAGGCAACGCCCTCCAGGGAGTAGGCAATCTCGTACTCGGGTTCGTCCTTGATCTCCGTGTCATCCACGAACCATTTCACCTCGGGGCGTGGTTTGCCTGTCACCATGGCGATAAACTTGACCGGTTCTCCGTCTCCGGCGACGACCGTCTCGATGGGCTTGACAAATTTGGGCGGCATCACTTCAGGCTGGTCAGCGAAAGTGGCCTGCTCTAATTCTTCGGCAAGGAGTTCCTTGGGAGTCTGCAATAAACAGAAAAATAATTAATTTTTGACATAAACCTACAATTTTTCAGCTTGAATTCAATTTCCAACATCTCTCACAATAATTCAAGAAAGAAAGAGTGTCAAGATTAATATCTTCTGAACGGAGCCAGGTTAGAATATGGTATACATGTAATCATATTTCAGGAAAGTGAAAATGGGAAATTTTGAAAAGCTAAATAGCCTCACATTATTTGAAATCATTGCCTAGCTCATGAGCTATGCCATAATGCATGACATTTCTCTGAAAGATATTTTTGAAACTGGGGGTAGACATGTCTATTGTTGTCCAAAATTAATAAGATCAAAATTGACTAATGATATATTATGAACATATACAGTACATTGTACCTATAAGTCACCTGTACGGTCTCTCCCTTTCCTCATTCAGATTTGACAACATAAGCAAATACAATGAGTGCATCAATAGATTAACCATCTGTGTGCTTTGAGTACCAAATGACACAGAAAACCCCATAGCATTGTACACACTGTCCAAAGTCCCTGGTACAGAAAGGGTTAATACACAGCAATTTCAGGTAGATGGACACAGTAACAAATCTGTACCTTCTCCACCAGGATGGGCTGTGTGAGCTTGTCGGTCTTTTCCTCAACCTCGGGCTGGAGCTGCTTGGTCTCTGGTTGTTCAGTCTTGGGAACTTCCTCCACCGGTTTCTCTTTATCGCCCTTCTCACCAGGAGATGGTGGCAAAACTGTCACACGAAATTGATGCAGGTGTACAAAGAGAGTCACTCTACTGCTACACACTTATACAACTGTTATTCCATTAATAATGAATGCTGTATGTAGATAAACATATGGATATATGCATAAATATACATTAATGATATAAATATATGTGCATAATGTCTTAGAGATATAAGACACAAGAAAGCATTTCTTTCCCCATTTCTTTCTGCACAGAGCGCTTAAAATTAACAAAGGCTGGTAAAAATACCAACATGTTTGCAAGTGATGATGTCGTACATTCATGTATAATGTGGGTGTGTCTATATGTGCTGCTTGCTCCCTTTACATAAAGACCTCTTCAAATACAAAACACAAACAAACAATTATTTAATTATCAGTAATCACACACACAAGTTTTCCTATAAATATATTTTTAAACTTCTATGCATTCACACATACATGCATTTCCAGTGACATAAAGTCACATCAAGTAATTAATGCAGAAAACATTTCTTTGAAGTATTCATATTACTAACATTAATGTATCATCAGATTTAAACAACTTTTGAAGCAACTATATACACTGTAGTGATTGACAGTTTTCATATTTGCATACTTCTCTACAGCAAGAAAAACTGTGTTTCTGTTGTATCAAAAGGCTTTTGTACTTATACTCTCATTGGCAGTAAATATCTTTAGTTTTTGATCTTGATTTATTGTTTGTCGCAAGCAACTACTAAAGTACTGATGTCTATTAAATCAAAATATGCTACCAATTGACTGGTTAAAAAAGCAGAAATATGGATATCTTAAAAATGTTACAAAATGAAGACAATGTGAAAGCAGATCCCATCTTGATAGAAATAGATAAATATATTTCAATGTTAGAATACAATTGGGAGGCATTTGTACTTATTTCAATATAGTTAGAACTTTATACATTGTACTATTCTAAAACAAAACAAAACCAAGAACTAGTAAATAGTTAATATTGTTATCATTTCTGGCACCATCCTACTTTTGCTTATAGCCTACTTCAGCATGCCTTACTAAGCAAAGTAACATCATGTTAACTGCTACACAGGAGTAGTAGATTCATATGTCAGTATAAAGTAAGGTTTAGTGTACATGTATCTACAGTGCATATTGCATTGTTGAGAAGTTTGAAGGGAGAGAGGCCATGTGATTTTTTTTTTTTTTCTGCAAGATATTTTTGAAGAAGAAAGCAATTTGTCTTTCCAATATAAAATACATATCAACAAGAGAGGCAGCACTACCTGCTAGTCTTTCCTCACTGGTATATGGTGCATATCTAACCCGTTGAAGACTAGTCTCAAGTACATGAATACTCAGGCTGTTGTCCATGCGATATACATGTATGTGTTACACAAAATTATCTCATCCTCAATGGGTTAAGTACCAATTCATGGAATTGAAACGGTTGCAGAATATCATGGTTATCACCTCCCAACGACATGCCAGCATAAATTTTCTTTCTTCATATATTTTGATGTTTACCCCAACCCCACCAAAAAAACAACAACAACAACAACAACAAACAAACAAACAATATTGGTAACAGAATACTTCTGCTATGATTGTACTTGCATAAAGTGAAACCCAGCTCCAATCCCTTTAACCTGTTCCCCCCACAAGGTTCTGACATCCTTCATAATTTGTGCAGGCCACACCCGGATCCCATAATTAAGGTGTAAATTAACTCTTTGTGTGCATTGAGTACCAAATGACACAGAAAACCCCATAGCATCATACACACTGTCCAAAGTCCCTGGCACAGAACAGGTTAAGAGTGGACCATCTGAAAGATCTTTGCAGTGGAGATGAAACATTTTGGGTATTAGCTGGCCCCTTGAGCACCTGATTAAACCCTTTACCTCTGAAATATAACAATTCCTGTATACTTAGTATAACGGGTACACCCGGTTTTCATAACAAGTGGATTAATCAAAGGGTGCTGGTATCGGATGGGCTCTACCATATTTTTCATGTTTTACCACCACCAATGCCCATGTCACCATGCAATCGATTCTCTGAAAATTTAGTTAGTGGAATACTGGTGTTACAGGATTGTATAACATATACCACCTGTTGTTAATAGGGTGGTCCGTCTACCATGAACATGACATAGAATACATGGTACCACTACACAAATATGAAGGAAGAAAACATAAGGTGAGAATGAGAATGATGATTAATATGGTTGTTTTTATATCTACTGCAATAAATATTGTTTCACCATTGCCCCATGATATTCTCATTGAGTTTCCGGTCTTAAAAAAAATCTTGTAGAAACAAGGAGTTACTAAATATGTATTGAATTATATCCTCTCTATAGCTCTCACTTTATAAAACTTTAAAAAGGGAAATATCTTGCCTCATTTGCTCTTCTCTGGGTCTTACGTGTATCATTGAATAAAAACTCATTTAGATATTTAATTTTAAATGAAGTACTATGATAACTTCTTTTATAATTTTCCCCAATTTTCAGGACACTTGAATACTTAGTGTGTGCGAGATTATTACACACATAGAGAACCCATCATGCGGTGCAATCATACCAAAATGCTATGTAGATACACTGGAAATCTTCACTTCTTTGTTAGATGTAAGTCTCTTGTAATAGCTTTAGCCTGTTGTATCACTTTGCTATTGAGTGCCTCACACAAACTCACACTATTATGTCTGAAGTTAATTAGTATCTTTGACCGGAAAATTTAATTTGATGAAAAGAAGCATTCTGGAAATTTTTTTTTTTTCACTTGTTTCATTTCCTCCCTAACAAATATTTAATGCTCAACAAAAAATGATCCTGAAAAACTATCATGGCTATATGCAGATTCAAATGGTACCCACTTTGTGTGTACAAAATAAACTCAATGCATTTGTGGGACCATGGTCACATCAAATGCATTCATTTGTTCTTTTCCAAATATTAATGGCACTAGCATCATGTATGTGTTGAAAATGTATACTTCAGTCTTCAGGTCAGGCAAGCATAATATTAAATGTGACATAAAATAAAGACAAAAGAGGAAAATCATGGTGCTATAGTTATCAAGATTATACATAACTTTTGTTCAACAGGTCCAACACATATGTCTTCCCAAATCCCTTGTAAAAATATGTTAATTCTAAATAAGTGCGTGTGTGTGTGTGTTTGTTTGTTTGTTTGTTTTTGGTGTTTTTTAGGGGGTGCATAAACACTGAAGGTTACAACATCACTTGATATCATGGAGGGTATATACACTGTACATCCATGAAGCGTTTCGTCTTAGCAGTTCAAAACTATCATTGAAGTGCTAGACTAAGGCAGATAAAAGTGCAGTTATAATCTCTGGGACCACATTATTGCAGCATACACCAAAACATTGTGTGTGTGTGTGTGTGTGTGTGTGTGTGTGTGTGTGTGTGTGTGTGTGTGTGTGTGTGTGTGTGTGATGCACATAATTGTAAACATATAAGTGACAGCCAAAGAAATGAATATATGTGGGTACAACATATGACAAAACCTGAGATATGCACAGGTATGGACAAATGATACTACAGTAACAGCATGCATGTGTGAGATGATATATGGAACAGTATTGACTGGACATGGAAAACAAAGAAAACCACTGTACTCAAACCTTTTGACACAGAGTCATGCACATCCTGGTCTTCCATGGGTACAGAGTCTAAGAATTCATCCAAAGCATGCACTGATGCCCCACGCGGTGTCTCACCAGGAACATCTCCACATGCACTGGAGGGTTCCTGGTTCAAATCCTGCTTAACAGAAGCAATGTCATCCAATTGCCCAGAAGAACATGGTGAGAGAGGGGTGTCAGAAGCAGATTGGGACTGGGGAAGAGAAGCAGCAGGGTCAGACAGATTTGGGAGTTCTGCAGCCGGAGCTGAGGAGAGTTCTAAGCAGCTGTTGGAGTTGGAAGAAATTGAAGCATCATCAGGCCATCTCGACTGTCGAGGGCGTTCACTTGATTGAGTCTGGTCTTTGCTTTCATGGCTGGAGTGGGAATGCTCATCTCCAGGGCTTGCTGCATCTTCTGAGGAGTCACCTGACTCTGTTTCAGAGGAGCTACTTGCTCTGACAGTCAGGAAGGCACTGGAAGTAACAACACCATGAGGATTGATGATCTCCACCATATACCTCCCTTCATCTTCGAGCCGGGCGGAGTTGATGACAAGTTCGATGAACATATCCTGAAAACGCATTACCTGCATGGAGACATTGCTGCTGGGTGCCAAAGGATGACCATCTTTGTACCACTTCACATCTGGTAGAGGATTCCCACCAACATGGCACTGGAATATTGCCAAGTCTCCCACTTCCACAACCATATCACTAAGTCCCTGAGAAAAGTGTGGGTCTTCCGTCTCATCTTGCTTACTATCATCTGTGAAAAATGGCTCTGAATCAGTTTTTGTGGGTGTGAAAAATGATGGATAGCGCTCCTCTATCTCCACTGAACTATCGAGATCGCTTTGCTGACTTTCAATGGTAATGCCTTTGGAAAATGACCAATCTGAAGTTACAATTTCTCTGTATTCTTCCCTTTTATACAGGATGGTGGAGTTTGATGACATAGCAGCAGTGCTGTGTACTTCCACAACTTCCCTCTCTGTATGCTCTGTCACAACAGGTGTCAAGCGTTGGAGATTTGCATTGCTCTTTGTGTCTCCGTTGTATTGGGGAGCTTGAATCAGCCCTGGTGAGGCCTCGTCCATCCCGACATACCGAATTTCCAGAACAGCTTCTTCTTCAATAATTTCAGCCCCTGATATGATGACCTCTCCTAATTCATCTTTCTCTGATTCATCGCTATCTGTGTAATGTGTAAAGTGCAGACAGTCATCGTATTCCTGGAGGAGGTCTACCATGGGAGTCCTCTCCACATGGAGATGGCTTGCACCAGGAATGTAGATGATATCCTTTCCTTCCTCCTCTGCTAGGTCATCTCGTCCATCCTCCACGGGAGAGCTCACAGCATCTCTCGTCTCGAAAGGATTTGCCTGATCCACCTGGATGATATTGGCTCTGATCAGTGTTTCTTGGCTGCCTGGCTGTGCTGCAGATATAGTGTAAGATGCCACTTCTGATGCAGCCTCTGTGCTGTCTGTTTCCACACTTACCAGGTCAGAGGGCACAGGATGTGACTGAACCTGTGGCTCGACATCATCACCACTGGAGAAGAGGATAGACTCGTAGTCTAGCTGCAGTTCCCTTCCAGCTGGTATCACAGCTCGTGTTGCCTCAACCGGCTTTTCATCAACATTCACTTTGTCATCTTGCATTTTGTGAGATTTAGCATGTTCATCATTTTCTGCCTCCTCCGGTTCTTTCAAAATGAGGTCATCTTCATATTCTTCAAGAAGTACACTAAGCTTTGCTCTGGGTGGAGCTTTGAGATTTGGCGAGTGAGTTTCACACTGGATGGACTCTGTCATTGGCTTCGGAGAAGGCAGCATTTCCTCACATTTTATGTCATCTATTTCATCTTCTGAACTCCCATGTGGATCAGTGATATCAAGTATGAATGAGGCCTGTAAGGGGGCATTGTCATCGTCTGGTGTGGAAACAAAGCGAACATCACCATTTGCAGAAAAGGATGGAAATGAAACATCTGATGCAACACTACACTCAACAAGCGAGTCTGGAATTTCGCTGTCATCCATGTCAATCTGAGTGGAACTGTTTCTTGATTTCTTCTTTCCTCCTTTCTGCTGGTGAACAGCAAACACTTCCCTTTGCTTTTGTGGTTCATCAAAGTAGACTTGAACACTCCTTGGCTTTGGTGCCTGAACTTTAACTTTGACAGTGACATATTTCTTTTCTGGCTCATCTAGATCAGGCTGGTTTGAAGGCATTTGTAGTTCTAGCATGACTGGTGAAGAAGATCCACTTTCACTTGAACTTTCCGGCCTTGCAGCTGCAGCAGATTCTACACTCTCTTGGATTCTGCCCACAGGAATCTCAATTGATGTTACAAATGGTTGGTGTTCCCCTGTGGCTGTTGGTTCTGCCATATCATTGTTCAACTCAGCTAAGACCTCAGCTGAATCATTTTCAGGATCTGTGTCCTTTTCTGAAGTGTTTCCAGCTAAGTAATTCTGTGAAACAGTATTTGGACCATCATCAGCTTGAAAGTCCCTGGCATCAATTTCAAGTGTAATGTCCGGCATTACCTTTGGGGCAAGCATTACTGTGTACTCTTCCCTTTTCAGGGACAAAAATTCCTCAATAACTACTGGCTCTTGCTCATTTGACTCAGCTTCAAGAACTGCAGATTGGGTCTCAGGAGCAGCACTGACATCAAAAAGAGCTTCATCTAAGTCACTCTCTGTGAACTCTTTCTCATCAGAATACACTGGGGATTCCAGAGGTTGCCTGGGCTCTGTCCATTCCAAGTAACAATGCAAGATTGTGGGATCTGGACTGGCTGTTGTTATTTCAATCGGTGGTATGTCCCTTATGTCTTCCTCTGCTGGGGATGTGTGTGATTCAAGTAATGTTGTACTGTGCAGGGTAGTGCCATCCTTCTCAGTTTGAGAGTCAGGTGTGCTGCTAGGAGGAACTTGGAATTTAGTGCTAGGATACACTGTATCAGCAACAGACACAACGCCAAGAGTTACCCCATCTTCAGTGTGTTCATCCTCGCTTGAAGTGATAGGGGATGGAGCTCTAAGGTTGGGACCTAAATCAATCACAACAACCCTGTCTACAATGTCTGATCTGTCATCTTCTGGTTGAGTTTCTTGTGCTTCATCTTTTTGATCCTCTTCACGAGTCTTAGGAGATTGTTTCTGAAGTGAGGATTCTTCCGGAACAACAATCTCTGCATGGAAAAGATCAGTAGGGTCCATTTGCAAATGGATGTTTGAAGGAGAATATTGTTCCCCTTCATCTGCACTATCTGAATCTTGGCGCTGTTGCACGGGAAGGAGCACCTCAGTTGCAAATAAATTGCTGGCCAGCTGCCCTTCTCCCTTGAGCTCCTGTGTTTCAGCATGACATCGCTCAGAGTCACTCTCGGAGTCAGATGAAATGGATCTTGACCTACATTTCTCTCTGAATTCCAGCGTTACGTCTACTTTGTCCTTTTCAAATTGCTCCCCTTCACTGCTGTCCGAGCTATGGTGTTCGTTGCTGTCTTTGACGGGCGAGGCAACTTGACGTTTCGCGGCAACTGCTATGTCAAGTAGCTTGCTTGTCTCTGTACTTGTAGGTACATGCGCTGTACTTGTAGGTAAAGGTCTTTCTGTATCATCACCAGCACCTTTATTTCCATCACTTGATTGTGAAGATGTGGATAAGCCTCTTGACAATGTCACTGGCAATGTACTTACAGAAAGGGGTTGATCATCATTTCTTTCACTTGAAGATTCCAGGTTGTCTTGCCCCATGACTCCCTCAGTATCATTTCTATCCTGATGTAAAGTTGCACCATCCTCATCAAGGTCAGCACTCCTCCGGGGTTCCCTCCACTCCAGCACCTCTTCATAAATAAACACCTCTTCCTTTTTGGTGATTTGCACAATTCCAAGTTTATGCTTTGCCTCCAGAGACACTGTGAATTCATGCCAATCTTGCTTGGGACTAAGTGATGGGAGTGCAGCTGTAGCTGGAAGCACAGTTTTGTCCTCAGTCTCAGGGTCTCTTGCAGCTTGTGGGGAATCATCTTCCTCCAGCATCCTCTTCGCCTCTTGCAAGAACTCTGAATACTTTATCGCCTTGGTTGGGGAAGGAGCTATACTCTGATCTTGCAACAGTTCTTCATAATCATCTTCAGAGGATGAAGATTCTCTCGATGACTTCTCTTCCCTGATTGGCTCTTCTGTCTTAGGAGACACTACAAGCTCTGCATAGTCACTCACGCTGGGATTTGACAGATCTGTATACTCGTTTTCAGGGCTGTCAGTCCTGTGCTGTACATGAGGTTCACTCTTCTCGGATACAAACACTTCATCATCATCATCATCATCTCCCTGGGATTCTCCTGATTTGTCAGTCACAATGACTTCTAGCAAGAGTTTCCCTGTCGCTGCTGGCAGTCCATCTAAAATGGTATCGTCCTGAGCTGAGGCGACAGGAACATTTGTCCTGTTGCCATTTGTCATTTCGTCTTGCTCAGATTCTGCTTCACCTCCTTGAGTGTCTGTGTTATTATCTGATGTGGTTGAGGCACTACCAGATGTTGATGTGTAGGACCTATCAAATGGCTCTTCAAACTTGGGTTCAACTTCAGGTTTTAGGAGATCCTGCATCTTTTCTTCAAACATTAGATGGTTTGTGTGCTCCACTGTCTCAACAGATTCCATGGTAATCTCTTCTTGTACTTGGCAGGGTAGCACTTCCTCTTTGGTGTCTTTCGGCTCTGCAAGATGTGGTGCAGCATTGTTATTTACTTCATTGTCCGCCACACTAGAATCATCAAATGGTTTTGCATGGTCATTGTCAGAGGCAGCACAAGCTTGCTCTCCATCCTCAATAATGGGTGTCAATATTCTCTTACCATCCCCATTGATCTGAACGTTTTGACCGATGTGAAAGTATTCGTGATTAACTGGCTTTGGCATTGATGTGTCATATTCACCTGAAGTGGTCGAGTCTTTGTCATCCTCATTCTCTGATGCAGAGAGCGATTCCACATCCTCCTTACTTGTCGGTAAATCTTTGGAAACAGCTGAAACGCTCTCAGGAAAAACGTCCAGTGGTGTTTTCACAGGCACACTGCTGGGAGGAATATTTTCTTTATTGTCTGGGATTTCTTTGCTTTCATGATCATCATCACTTGATTTGTCATCACAGACAGTCGGCACAGCCTTCTCTAGCAAGACATCCAGGGTCATCCTGTCTTCTGGAAGATCGGTATCCTCCTCATCACTGGATGAGGTAATGTCACCTCTACTGTCATCAGAGCTGGATGACTGAGATTCCAAGCCAACATCAGGCTGGTGCTGAACTTTTTCATCCTTTCCTTCCTTGGATACATGTTCACCAGCAAATTCAACATCTCCTTAAATATGGACCATGTAAAGAAGCATGCAGCGCAAGGCAGAGTGCGGAGAGGACAGATTGTACCAGGGAAATGGTGTGTTAGTGTCGTGGGAGGAAGTGTTGTGGGAGAGAGAACAGAATAAAAAACAAGCACAGCAAAGTCAGTGAAGGCATTCAGAAGAAGAGCCAAATCAAGGTTAATTTTTCATTTGTGAGCCACGCTCTCTTACAGAATATATAAAGATTTGAAAGAAGACTACTGAGCTGTTTTATTTGGTATTCTCAGCAACTGCCTTTCCTTGAAGCACGCATGGCACTATAATTACCACGATTTGGCAATTCTTATGCAACTTTTCACAGAAAACTCACTAAGACTTGGAATTTAACATCAAACAAACAACTAGAAAGGGACATAAACAGGTCAAACTCTATACACATCACAACATAAAAAAACAACTGCAACTTCATGCAAAATGTATAGTCAAATAATTCTAAACAAATATGTTCTATGCTAGCACGGTTAACCATAAACTAAAGTTTATTTTCTCGCAACAAAAACAAAGTAAACACATTGCAAAAGGAGTGGTATCATTGCAAGTGCATTCAAATTCAATGAAAAGTGGACAAGTCACAGCTCTACATGCTCATGGAAGTACAGATCTACAGCTGTACATACAAATCTATATATACAAAATACAAAATACAAAGTGCATGAAACAAAAAACACACATCTTGCTAGTTGGGGAATGGGTTTGAATAGGAACTGAGGGTTGTGACTGGAGGTATGAAAATCAGTTTTCAATATTAACAAGTACAACATTCACAGTATACAATTTTTTTTTTTTATAAAAAAGGAAACAACTGTCTGGGCATATGGCAATCTAAACTGTTAAACCATGGAACAAATGTTGTGCTGCAATCAGAAAAAAAAAAAATCAGTCTGATAATGTGTCACTCATGTGAGTTAAATGAAGAAAGAGATGGAATGTACCATTGCTTCATGGAACGAGTGACACCAACCCTTATGGGACTGTCTAGATGACTCTAAGGGAAGTTTTCATCTTGTCTCTACCCTAGTGTTACATCTATGCACTCCGAGGTCAACATGATCCTTTGCGCCAAGTGGATGAGGAAATGCAAGGTGGTGCTGCACTGACCTTTGACCTTCAGGACTGCTGTACAGGTGGCCTCCCCAGCTGGGTTGGTAGCCTTGCAGGTGTAGGTGGCAGCATCTTCGGGAAGGGCTTCAGGCACTTCCAGGATACAGGTCGTACCATCAAAGCTGATCTTGAACTCGGGTGAATCCTACAACATATGGCAAATTGAGAAGACCCATTGACTTACATGTATGTACTCAAAAAGATAATGATCATTCCCTTTTTACATAGACTGCTGATGACTGAAACAAATGCCTTTTACCAAGTATTAGATATGTGGAAAAGGAGGCAGTGGATTGACCTATATTTGACCTTTTTGTAAGAAATTACAGATTATGACAGTACTTGTTGTTGTAATCACTTATTATAGTGGCATTCTTTTCATTGAAGAGTTTATCACCATTCACCAAATACCACAATTGATGACCATAGCTCTCTCTTTCAGCTGGTACTATTACTACTACTGCCACTAATCAAAAGGTGTTGTTGTTGTATAAGAAGAACAACTCTCATAATCATTATCATCAGTGTTATTGATAAAAGCATTACCGCAATCCTTATCTTTCTTGATATCCATTCTGATGATGTCAGTGACCATAACTGTGATTCTTCCTGGTTTTGAATCAACACTTACTGTTATTACTACTGCAACTAATCAAAATGTACAGTGACTATTTAAGTAGTAGTCTTATCATCATCAGTGGTATCACTTAAAGTATTACCATTATCCTAAACTTTGTTGGTATTCATCCCAATGATGTCAGTGACCTTTGTAAATATGTGATTATTCTTGGCGCGGAATTGACACCTACCTGAATAGGCTTTGTCCCTTCATACCATGTGATGGTGATTGGTTGTGATCCTGTCACCGTGGCGACAAACTTTGCATCCTCCCCTTCTGTGACCTCCATGTCTACGATTGGCTGGTCAAACTTGGGCGGCGAGATGATGATTTCAATTTCCCGAGGAGCCTCCTCCTCGATGGCCAAGACCATCTCTACCTTCTCAGTTGGCTTCTCGTCGGGTTTGGCTGATTCATCTAAACCGACGTTTACAATGTTTAAGAAGAAAGGCGGATCCAAGGTGAACATGATAGAATTTGTTGGTAATATGCATGCAAGTGTACCATCTTTGAACATTGTGTTTCTTAATAAGCATGTAAGGAAAGAAGATTACAGATTTCACATATCAAAAAGAAGTAATTACTTAAAAGGCATATTTTAAACTTTTGTTGATTAAAGCTAAACTTGAGTATACTTCCATTTACAATCTTAATTTAATTTATCTAATCAAGGTAGTGCAATTGACTAAAACAAACATTTTCATATTTAAGGTTCTACAATCATTTCTGTATATATACATTTACATTAATATCTATAAGTGAGTGTAAATATTGATACAAATAACAAGTGTGTACACATACACATAAAACTATTTGTGCATAAATCAAACAAATCACACACATGTACACACATCCTGACACCACAATACAACATACTAAGAACAAGAGACATACATTGTGCAAGACATTACTTCAGAAAAATCATGCAGTATTCACAGTGAACTCATTTCCAGAACTAACATAAAACTGCTCATATTTCATGCACAGAGACATATACATAGAGACATTAACATACATTCAAGGGAAAAAAAAACCCATTATGAAGTGCAACTCATTTGCATATGCACTACTATCACACAAGGCATACATTTGCATACACATGCTTTGCATTCAGTTTGCAAGCAATACATAAAATGTCACACACAATTCACTAACCACAAGTCGTAGATTCGCAATACTCAAATTCTTTTATTTCTCCCCTCCTCACAGAACAAAATAACATGCAAACAAAAGGAAAGTGAGAACAATATATATCTTTATTATGGACAGGACATATCACACAGATACCTGTGATTTAACAGGTGATATTTGAGATGTTTCATAATATACTTTTCTGAATGTCTACCCTTAATCACAACATGCTTCTATAACTTGGGACATAAGATGTCTTGGGACATAACTTGGGACATAAGATAACTTGGGACATAAGATAAGGATATTTGACAAAGATTTATTCTTCATCTAATATGTCTGATCTGGGCTTGCTATCACAAACTTCATGAGATGGTGTGTCAACCTCCTGGCAGGAATATACAGATGATGACTGGTGGGAAAGAATACACACAGAATGATCCATCCTATTTATCTAAGTACTGCTTCCATTGCTGTCATTTGTTTTTTTTTAAATGTTCACCCATGGGACAGCATCTTTCACTGTAGGTGCCTATTCAGCCCCAAGGACAACATTACATGTGGTCTACTGTCACATGATGATGTGTTACCAATCACTGACTGGTGTTAAAGCTGAGTCATACACTGTTTTGAGATATTCCCTCTTCCACCACTCAACATCAAGATTCTAAATAATATAAGGTATTTTGATTTTTTTTTTTTTGCTAAAGGAGTTTAAAGAATATTTAAACTCAAGGAAGGCTAATTTTTATAAGAGGCTATTCATAACCCCTTGACATGCTACAGCTGCAAAATAAACAACTATTTGGTGCAAAACTTGACACAGCACAGTGCAGCATTTTCAGATATATCACAAATAGTACAGCCACACAAATACGACAAATTTGCCATGCAGTATATGCATTCTCCAGAAAGAACCTTCTCAGCTGAGACGGACTTACCGTATACACGGATCTCTGCAACTGTGGTGGCCTTACCAAGTGGGTTGGTAGCCTCGCAAACAAAGGTACCATGGTCCTTGGGGGTAACCTCGGTGATGCAGAGCTGGCTGACGCCATCATTGTAGTTGATGACGACGTAGCGCTCATCCCCAACTTTCTCGCCATTGTGGTACCATTGGAAGGTTGGCAGAGGGATACCCGTGAACTTACACTCCAGGTACACAATGCCACCGGGCACCGTGTCTTGTGACCTCAGCTCCTGAATGACCACTGGTCCCTCTTTGACCTCTGTAGTGACCTCTCGAATGATCTCCTCGGTGATTCTGCTGGCTGTCACTTGGGCTTCAGTGTCATCGACCTCGATTTCAATGACCTCTGGAAGCTCTTCCACCTCCTTGGTGATTGTAGTCGTCGTTTTCTGTACGGAAACTTCCTCGATCGTCTGTGGTGCCCCCTCCAGGGTTATTTCAACAGGCGCCAGCTCTTTGGGACCTTTTATCATGAGCATCAATGGGAAGCAAAAGATTAATCAAATGAACATAATATCTCATTCCACTAAGTGGCATGCCATTGTGTTCATCTATTGCAATGAGTCATCTTGTAGATAGTATTTGATTTTATATGAAAATTCCTACCTACATTTTGTGCATCATTTTTCAACAGACATGTAATATAACTATGATTCAAGTGATAGTACTAGGGAAAGTGTAGGATCAAATACTGATTGAAAATCACATTAAAAAACAAGCAAAAGGCTGTTCTCATGTAATGGCATAAACAGGTGTCTAGGAAAAACTGAAAATAAAAGACAAGTCAACTTATAACTACATTTGTTCCAGTTGATAATTTAAAAAAAAAAAAACGGTTGATGACAGATTGCTTCAAATAGAGGTCGCATGGAATTCAAGAGGTAATGAAATGAAAAGAAAATAAATATGCACCATTTCTTTCAAAATGAGTGTGCTAGCTCGCTCATGCCATATACAGACTCATTTAGCATTAATAAGCAATTGCAAAAGAAATACATTTTGAAGTGTGTAACTATTTCAATAGGTTGCATACAAGTATGGTGTAAAGACAGTCACATTCATACAAGCATTATTGTCACAAGAAATAAAGAAATAAGGAAGCTTACTTGTTCTCTATTTGTTTCCCTTACTTTAAATCTTTCTCTTCACTCTGCTCCATTATAATCACCTATTTCTCAGGAAGGCAGGAGAGAGTGAATCATTTAAATGACCACAAATGGTGCACCTTGCGACTCTTCATGAGACCAAATGGTTCTATGCCATAAATAACTACAGGGCAGATTTCAGTAATGTCCCTTGTCAATGTGTTCCATGTTAGTTTTGTTTTTCTAAATAATTTGTGCAATGGTTCTGCAAAAATTCATGTTCAACGTCAAATTTTTGCTCTGGTCCCACAAAAAAGAACACTATTTTGATGAGAAAGACAAGTGCACCAAATCATTGATATTTCTTACATCTAGTAACACATTATTCTTTCCAAAGACTTCACTAATCTCTTGAGGAAAAAAATATTGCAAAATAAAAGTTCAACAAATTATTGCATAGTTGAGTATAACCTCACTAGCCATTTAGTAACTAAAATATCCATACATCCTATAGAAGAACAAAAACATACATGAGACAATAATTCTATATTCCTAAGTATGCTACTAACACTATCATGGTGGCTACACTCTATCATACACATTCCTGCTGAGGGTAACTTTCAAAGGAAATGGAGGGCCTTGGGCAGAATAAAAGCACTATAACAACAAGACTGTAAATTTTGTAATCTATCTTTATGTGGTACCGAGAAAGGCAGGAAAGTATTGCAAGAAATTCAAAACTATTTATTTTCAGCAACAGAATAATAAAAGCAAGATAACACTCAACACTCATACAGCCAGTCTGCAAAGTAAGAAAGAGTGAGGCAAAGTAACTAAACGGTCAAAGCAGCTTTGCAACAAGCACATGTTTTTACTCATAACAAGAAAGCAGTCCTTTCAGCATGAGTGAGTTCAATGCATTGGCAAGTTCATGATATGTGCCTCACTGATGCTGGTACAATAAAACAAGTGTTAGAACTTTTGTATCTTTGTCAATAAGTTCTGAAGTTGGTGAGTGGTAACTCACTGATTTCTAAATTTGGAGTCACAGGTTTCAGCATTCATCTTACAACATCATATACGCTGTTCTATTTTGAAAGATGTGCATGATTATCATCATCAGTGAGACATCCATCTCCCAGTGATCATAAAAAGAGGGTATGAAAGTATAAAAGTGAGAATTCAATCCTATTCCATGTAAAGTCACTTTTTCTCATGACCACTTAAAAAAGAGAAATGACACATATGCTGCAAACATACTCTCCCTTGCAAAACGTGAATGTTTTACATTGGTTGAGCATGTTTAACAATGTGTACATTTCAAATGTTACTTCATCATAATCACGCATGCCAGCTACAGCATGAAGAGTTTTTAAGTGTCAATAGAGACAAGTTTTTCCTCTGGATATGAAAGACCAGTTGTCTCTAAAGTGATGCTGATCCGCAATATCATGCAAAGTGCACTAACGCTTTCTCCATTAAGAATTCCTTGGAGTATATTGCACACACACCATTAACCCATTGAAGACGAGTCCCAAGAACACTCGAGCAGGTGTGTATGGGAAATGCGTGTATAGCAAATCAGTCCATCCTCAATGGGTTAACATATCTGCGCATATCCAAACTCCTGCAAAATTTCCTATGCTGTGCACTTGCACAAATGACAGCTCCAGCAGTGTTCTTCGTGCCATGAAGCATCCATGCAGTTCGTGCGACATATGAGTGACATGGTTGCATGCCTTTGTACTCACCATCAATCTGAAGAGTTATTTCTTCATGTGGCACTCTGACACCTTCGACATCCAGAGACACCTCCTCTCGATGTTTCTTCTCAGAAAGTGTTTTCTGGAGTTCTAAACTAGCACTTTCTCTTTCTGTTGGAACGTCCTTTGAAACCACTTCAATGGAGACAACCCCCTTTTCTCCTGGTTGAATTCCAAGAACCATTTCCTGTGAAACTAGTGCACTTTTTTGGTCTAAGAGCACTTCTTCTCTGTGCTTCTTCAGTGAATCTGTATCCTGAACTGGCACAGTCACACTTTCCCTTTCTTCTAAGGTGCTCTCAGAAGTCACTTCAGTGGCCTGCTCTCTCTGCTCTTGAGGGCTAATCATCATAGAGATTTCCGGCATCTGTTGGGCCCTCTCAGGACTTAGTGCAAGTTCAGCAAGTTCTCTTTGACCAGAAACTACAACTACCTCACTTGGAGTAGAATCTGCTGCTTCTTCAGCCTTGGAATGAAAAGGTGCAATGTCTGGTGATATTTGATAACGTGTCTGCACTTCTTCTTGTGATACTTGAAGAAGTGTAGTAGGAAGTTCAGATGGCTGGTCTGGTTTATCTTTTGTGTCATCTCCAGGAATGGAATAAGTAGTAATTTCTTGTGTCACAGGAATTTCTACAGAAACAACAGGCACTTCTTGAAGTTCACCAGATCTACCAGCTTCTAAGATCACCTGAGTTGTCTCAGAGGGCAGTTTGTCTTCTTGGTGCAAGATCCCAGCCAATCTTTGGCCAGGTAGTATTACTGCTTCACTGGGAATCACATCTGTTGCTTCTTCAGCCTTGGCATGAACAGGTGAAATGTCAGGTGGCACTTGATAAGGTGTCTGCATTTCTTCTTGTGCAATTTGAAGAAGAGGAGTTGGAAATTCAGATGCCTGGTCTGGTTTTTCTTTTGTCTCCTCTCCAGGAATAGAATAAGCAGTAATTTCTTGTGCCACAGGAACTTCTACAGAAACAACAGGGAGTTCTTGAAGCTTACCAGATTTACCAGCTTCTAAGATTACCTCAGTTGACTCAGATGGCAATTGTTCTTCTCGATGTGGAATCTCTGCCACTCCTGGTGGCAACTCAATAGGACTCAGGGTCATTTCATCAATAGGAACTGCATCTGCTACTGATGCTGAGAGTGTTGCATCAGTGGCAATGGGAATTGAGACCCCCACTGTTTTAATTTCTTCTGCATCTTTTGATATGATTTCAACCACAGCTGCATCATGTGACATTTGCAAGACTGTTTCTTCCACACGTGGGATTTCAACAACAGATGTCTGCAACTCCTGTGCAACTTCAGGCCTGATGTCAAATGCAGTAGTGCGGGGCACATGTACAATTTGTTCTTCTTCCTTGAGAGTAGATTCAGGAGTCAGAGATGGCAGCCCAGAGGCTTCACCAATTGGCACAACTGGTGAAACATCAGCTGATGCTGGATGAGTTTCTTTATCATCTCCATCCTGAGGTTTTGTGTCATCTGGTTGCAGGACATGGCTTACTTCTTTTGTAATACTTTCTTCTTCTCCTGGAATCTCAACGACAGCAGTTGGCAGTCCTTCGGCCTCAAAAGGCTTGGTACCTGTTTGCACATATTCTTCAGGCAGTTCTTGCGCTTCTCTCGGAAGTTCATATGCTGTAGAGAGTTTTTCGACTTCAGAGACACCTTCTGTTATTGTCAGTTCAATGGTGTCAGGTCTTTCAGAAGCAATGTCTCTCTCAATTTGAGATATCTGAGCACCAGTAACACCTTCATCTGGTTCTTGGGGCAGAATGGTAACCTGCACAGTTTCACCTACATCCAGGTGTTCTGCCTCAGAAACACCATCTTCAGGTGACTCTTCAACTGTGGTAATAGTTTCAGTTTCTATCCACTCATCTTTGGTTAAGTGAGTAACAGTTGTTTCTGTTTGAACTTCTGTCACATCCACTTTCTTTTCAATATGTATCTTCACTGCTGTTGTAACTTTTCCAAAATCATTTTCCCCAACACATTCAAACAACCTATCATCTTCTTGTAAGGGACTTATGACAAGTACAGTACTTCCATCCTTCTCAAACAGGGTAGTAAATCTTGGGCCCTCAATTGGTCCACCATTGTGGAACCACTGAATGGAGGGTTGTGGGACACCACCTATTTGACATTTTAGTATTAAAGTTTCCCCAACAGTCTTTTCTGTACTTTCTAGTGGCTGTTTGATAAATGGAGCCTTGTGAATGGTTACCGGGACATTCTCTAATGGCAGGGTCAAAGCAACCTCTTCAGGTGCAGTGTCATGATATTCTGACTTTTCACTGGCCATTACAGTGACCTCAGAAATTTGTGATTCTGGTAGAGACATTTGTTCAACAAATTGTATGGAAACACCATCCTCTGCAGGTAGAGCAGTCTCTACAACAGTTTCCCCAGACTTCAATGTGGGACTTACTTCAAGTGGCATCTCAGAGATAAGAACTGTCTCTCTATCAATGGTCATGACAGTGGTTTCTTGATCACTTTTCCCTGTGTCTACAATGCACGTATCTGAAATTACATGTACTGCCCCACGATTAGCAGCTGAAAGATCGACACTAATGTGACCTATGTCTGCAACTTCTTCAGCTGTGTCTGATGGCATATCTGTTCTTTCCAAAGTGGAAACTGTCTCCACATAAGTCATCTCTCCAACATGAGGAATCTGAATTGTGGTAGATTCTAGCTCATGCACTCTCTCAGCTCTCTCATCATGAGGAAGGCAAACCAATGGCTCATCAAGCTGCTGCTGCTCTATTAGGGGAATTTGTACGGCTGAAATTTCGATTTCAGTAGCTTTACCAGGAGTCACAATCATTGTCACGTCTAAAGGTAGCTCATACTGCTGTCTGTCCTCAAACATAGGAACAGTGACATCATCTCTTGGGAGGCTTTCATACTCTTCAGGTTGGATGACTGTTTGATATGGGGTGACATCTTCCATTTGAGGAATTTCTGCCACCAACACTGGTGAAGCTCTGGCCTCTTCTGGCTTGGCATCTGGTGAGACAGCTTCAGTTTGTGGTATGTCAGACAGAGGTTGTACCGATTGAGAGATTTCTCCTACACGAGTCACAACAGGTGAATCTGCTGATTCAAATGCAACTGAGGGCTCTTTCTCAGCCTCTTCTGGTACTACATCTACAGTAACAATATCTCCCGGGGTTGCGTCAATCAACTGAGAAGCTTCTGGATGAGGGGATGGTAACTCCTCTGGTTTTGTGAGTTCATCAGGAGTTGGTGTGAATGTTGTTGTTCCATGTACAGGGACCTGCTCTTCAGTATGTAATTTTTCAAGCTTATGTGTTGGTAGTTTCTCAGTCTGTTCAGGCCTTAATGAATCAATCTCCAAAATGGCCTCAACAGATGCTCTCTCACCTCTTTGCAGTATTTCAGGGTACACTGTTTGTAGTTCCTCTGTAGTTTGTGGTGTGGCTGTATGTGATGCGAGCTCTCCATGGAGTTCTTCACTCAATATGCCTTTCCTTACAGGCACCTCAAGCACACCTTCTATCATTTGTACAGCCTCAATTGGTCTGACCTCATGAGGAGCATAGTCTTCAGGTGAATAGTCAGGCATTGATATCTCTTTGCTAGTATGTTCAAATGCAGTTGAGGGCATTACTTTGATTTTCGAGACATCATCAGTGATAGTAACTTCAGTGACACTTGGTATTTCAGCATGAGTATGCTCCTCATGTTCAGAGACTTCAAATGCAGTTGTAAAGCCTTCTGGTTCAGCAGATTCATGTGGAAGAACAGTAATTTCTTGAGTTTCTTCAGGCAGTATAACCTCCTTAGTCCTGGAAACATGCACTTCGGGTTGATCTATGTGAACCATAGTTGTCTCAACAGCAGTTACATTATCCCTGGACACCTCTAATACAGTTGATACTAATTGTTTCTCAGTGACTTCTACATCTTTCCCAGCATGGATCTTTATGACTGTTCTTACTGTGCCATAATCATTAGTCCCAATGCACTCAAATTCATTGTCATCTTCTTTGAGAGGACTGATAACAAGAACTGTTCTTCCATCCTTTTCAAAAAGGGTAGTAAATCGTGGACCTTTAATGGGTCCACCATTGTGAAGCCAGTGGATGATAGGTTGAGGGCTACCACCAATTTGGCATTTTAGAATGACAGTTTCTCCTACATCTTTACCTATGCTTGTAAGGGGTTGTACAAGAAGTGGGGCTTCCCAGCATTCTCTCTCATCACTTAACTCTTCAACTGGTATGTCTCTTTCATTTTCTATTGGAAACTCAGAGGGACCTAGTACTACATCTGTGTCATGCACCCTTTCAGTACCACTTTGAGGGTGTTCTGGCTTCTCATCTAGTTTCTTTCTTGAGTCATCAATTTCATATGAAGTTACACTCACTGGATGAGCTTTTTCACTAGAGTCCATGTCAACTGTATGTTTTTCCATTGGTGTAATTTGCAATGAAACATGCTGATCTACAATATCTGTGATTCCTTCTTCAGGTTTTGATTGTTCAAAGGTAAGAGTACCCCTTTGTTCAATAGACTCTTGCTCTATGGGTATTGCAGATGACTGCTGCTGGATAGAAACTTCATGCAATTTACCTTGGACAGGCTGGATAAACTCCACTGCAACAACTGGACTGGTTTCATCTGTATGAGGTATGTCCACTTCTGTTACTGATACTTCTTTCACTTGTGATGGTTGAATATCAATGGAAGAAATCTCACTTGGGGATGAAACCAAACCTCTGTCCTCTACTTGAGGGAGCTCAACAGGGGAAGTAAAAGCTTCTGAAATCTCTTTAGGCTTGTCATATGTGTCAGGAATGTCCACCTGTGCCTCAAATGGTATTACTTCCTCCTTGTGGGATACCTCAACAGTGGCTGTCGAAAGTTCCGTGACTTTCTCTGGTTTGACTTCGATCAATGTAATTTCACTCAGTGTAGAATATGGAGCTTTATCTTCAACAAGAGGCAGTTCTACGGCATCTGACGGCAATTCTTGAGCTTCCTTTGGTGTCACTTCCATGGCTGAGACCTCTACAGGAGATTGGTAAACAGTTGTCTCCTCTCCAGGTGCAACCCCAATCACTGCTGATGGTAATTCTTTGATTTCCTCTGGTTTGATATCAACTGAAATAACTTCAGATGGGGCAGAATACACATCCTTTTCTTCAATATGTGGAAGTTCAATGTCTGCAGAAACTGAATCAATCTCTTCGGTCTTCATCACCAAAGCATCTATGTCTGATGGCTTTTGCTCTGCAAGTACTTCCTGCATGTGAGGAATCTCAATAATTGCTGTTGGAAGTTCTGCACCTTTCTCTGGTTTGAGTTCAATTGATATTACTTCACTTGGTGTAGAATATGGAGCTTTATCCTCAACAAGAGGCAGTTCTACTGCATCTGATGGCAATTCTTGAACTTCCTTTGGTGTCACTTCCATGAATGAGACCTCTCCAGGAGATTGGTAAACAGTTGTCTCTTCACCATGTGCTACTCCAGTCATTGCTGATGGTAGTTCTTTGATTTCCTCTGGTTTGATATCAATTGAAATAACCTCAGTTGGGGCAGAATACACATCCTTTTCTTCAATTTGTGGAAGTTCAATGTCTGCAGAAACTGATTCAACTTGCACAGTCTTGATCTGCAAGGCATCAATGTCTGATGGCGCTTGCTCTGCCAAAGCTTCCTGTGTATGAGGAATTTCAATCACTGCTGATGGCAGCTCTTTGATTTCCTCTGGTTTGATATCGATTGAAACAACTTCAGTTGTGGTAGAATACACAGCCTTTTCTTCAATTTCTGGAAGTTCTATGCCTGGAGAAACTGAATCAATCTCTTCGGTCTTGATCACCAAAGCATCTATGTCTGATGGCTTTTGCTCTGCAAGTACTTCCTGTGTGTGAGGAATCTCAATAATCGCTGTTGGAAGTTCTGCAACTTTTTCTGGTTTGAGCTCAATTGTTACTTCACTTGGCATAGAATATGGAACTTTGTCTTCCACATGAGGCAGTTCTACTGCATCTGATGGCAATTCTTGAACTTCCTTTGGTGTCACTTCCATGGCTGAGACCTCTCCAGGAGATTGGTAAACAGTTGTCTCCTCACCATGTGCTACTCCAATCACTGCTGATGGTAGTTCTTTGATTTCCTCTGGTTTGATATCAATTGAAATAACTTCAGTTGGGGAAGAATACACATCCTTTTCGTCAATTTGTGGAAGCTCAATGTCTGCAGAAACTGATTCAACTTGCACAGTCTTGATCTGCAAGGCATCAATGTCTGATGGCGCTTGCTCTGCCAAAGCTTCCTGTGTATGAGGAATTTCAATCACTGCTGATGGCAGCTCTTTGATTTCCTCTGGTTTGATATCGATTGAAACAACTTCAGTTGTGGTAGAATACACAGCCTTTTCTTCAATTTCTGGAAGTTCTATGCCTGGAGAAACTGAATCAATCTCTTCGGTCTTGATCACCAAAGCATCTATGTCTGATGGCTTTTGCTCTGCAAGTACTTCCTGTGTGTGAGGAATCTCAATAATCGCTGTTGGAAGTTCTGCAACTTTTTCTGGTTTGAGCTCAATTGTTACTTCACTTGGCATAGAATATGGAACTTTGTCTTCCACATGAGGCAGTTCTACTGCATCTGATGGCAATTCTTGAACATCCTTTGGTGTCACTTCCATGGCTGAGACCTCTCCAGGAGATTGGTAAACAGTTGTCTCCTCACCATGTGCTACTCCAATCACTGCTGATGGTAGTTCTTTGATTTCCTCTGGTTTGATATCAATTGAAATAACTTCAGTTGGGGAAGAATACACATCCTTTTCTTCAATTTGTGGAAGTTCAATGTCTGCAGAAACTGATTCAACTTGCACAGTCTTGATCTGCAAGGCATCAATGTCAGATGGCGCTTGCTCTGCCAATGCTTCCTGTGTGTGAGGAATTTCAATCACTGCTGATGGCAGCTCTTTGATTTCCTCTGGTTTGATATCGATTGAAACAACTTCAGTTGGGGCAGAATACACATCGTTTTCTTCAATTTGTGGAAGTTCAATGTCTGCAGAAACTGAATCAATCTCTTCAGTCTTGATCACCAAAGCATCTATGTCTGATGGCTTTTGCTCTGCAAGTACTTCCTGTGTGTGAGGAATCTCAATAATTGCTGTTGGAAGTTCTGCAACTTTTTCTGGTTTGAGCTCAATTGTTACTTCACTTGGCATAGAATATGGAACTTTATCTTCCACATGAGGCACTTCTACTACATCTGATGGCAGTTCTTGAACTTCCTTTGGTGTCACTTCCATGGCTGAGACCTCTCCAGGAGATTGGTAAACAGTTGTCTCCTCACCATGTGCTACTCCAATCACTGCTGATGGTAGTTCTTTGATTTCCTCTGGTTTGATATCAATTGAAATAACTTCAGTTGGGACAGAATACACATCCTTTTCTTCAATTTGTGGAAGTTCAATGTCTGCAGAAACTGATTCAACCTGCACAGTCTTGATCTGCAAGGCATCAATGTCTGATGGCGCTTGCTCTGCCAATGCTTCCTGTGTATGAGGAATTTCAATCACTGCTGATGGCAGCTCTTTGATTTCCTCTGGTTTGATATCGATTGAAACAACTTCAGTTGTGGTAGAATACACAGCCTTTTCTTCAATTTCTGGAAGTTCTATGCCTGGAGAAACTGAATCAATCTCTTCGGTCTTGATCACCAAAGCATCTATGTCTGATGGCTTTTGCTCTGCAAATACTTCCTGTGTGTGAGGAATCTCAACAACTGCCATGGGGAGTTGTTGGATTTCTTCTTGTTGGATTTCCTTTTTAACTTCATCTGATGTAGAATATGGAGTCCTTTCTTCAACAAGAGGACATACAACATCCGATGGTAATTCGTGAGCCTTCTTAGGCTCAAGGTCTGAAGCAATGACTTCTTCTGGAGACTGGTATAGAGTTGTATCTTCTTTGTGAGCAACTTCAATGATTGCTGCTGGAAGTTCTTCACTCTCTCCAGGCTTGATATCAGTGGATATCAGTTCAGTTGGGATTGAATATTTGGTTTGAATCTGAACTTCTGGCAGTTCAACAAAACCATCTGGAGCTGATTCAGCCTCTTCAGTTTTGGCAGGAACAGCAGAAATAACTGATGTGATTTGCTCCTCTAGAGGCTCTTCTTTCTGGGGTATCTCAACAGCTGCTGCTGGAAGTACTTTGCCATCTTCTGGTTTTGTTTCAAATGGTGTAACTTCACCTGGTAAAGAAAAGGGGACTCTCTCCTCTGTCATTGGAATTTCAACACCATTTACTGGCAATTGTTGCCCTTGTTTAGGTACACTTTCATCAGGGGTTACTTCTGCCAATTCTTGGTAGGGTGTTCTCTCTTCTATTTGATGAGAATCAACAACTGCTGATGGTAATGTTGTGATTTCCTGTTGCAGGGCCTCTTCAGAGGGGATTGCATGTGCTGCATCATATGCCTGCTTTTCTTCTCGGTGAGGTATCTCAATTCCAGAGGAAGATATGTCTTCCACCTGTTTTGTTGAGACACTAACAGAAATTTCACCTGGTACTTCGAAGACATCTTGCTCAGTGATTTGTGGAACTTCCATTCCAGTTGTCTGGGCTGCATCACTCACCACTGGTGCAATATCAACAGATACTTCACCAGGAGCATAAAGAAGGAGCTGTTCATCTGTCATAGGGACGTGGATTGCTTCAACACTAATGACACCTTGAGTTGCAGGCACTTCAGGCATTGGTTCATCAGTCACTACTGAGAGCTCATCTTGCTGTGCCCTTGTTTCAGTAGTGACCTCTATAGTAGTTGTTTCCGTTTGCTCTCTTGTAATCTCTGTAATATCCCTTCCTACATAGATTTCAGCAACACTAGAAACAGTACCCATTGGGCTTACACCAATGCATTTAAAAGTTGCATTATCCTCATCCTGGACAGGACTGACAACAAGAACAGTCCGTCCATCTCTTTCTATGAGAGTAATGTACCTGTCTCCCTGTAGGGGCTTGTCATCTTTGTACCAACATATTTCAGGCTGTGGAGAGCCAACAATGTGGCATGTTAGACGTACAGTATCCCCAGGCTGGGCAGGTTGACTCTGCACATGCTCAACAACACATGGTTGCTGCTCTGTGGTAACTGTCGCTTCAGGTATGTCTTCCTTTTCAGGCTGCATTTCTTCTGCAGGCTGTAGTTCAAGCATGCTTGTCTCTTCAGTCGGTTGCAGACCGGAAATTTCCAAAGAAATTTCGGGCAATAGAGATCCTTCTATATCAATGGATGTGAGTGTCGTGTGTTTCTCCTCCTCCACTTTTACCACTGTTTCTACTTCAGAGATTACACTTGCAGGGCCTCGCTGTTGAATTTGTATTTCTTCAGGTACCATTTCAATGGGTACTTTACCTGGTGTAACTGTAGCTGGTTTATCCACTGGTTTTATTTCCACTTCTGTTGATTCAGCAACCATTTCCACATATTCTTGGGGAATCTGCTCTGGAACAGCTTCTGCTCTCTGAGGTATTTCAACTGGTGCAGCAGGCATCACTATAGCTTCTTCTTCCTTGATCCCAGTGGTGGTTATCTCTTCAGGAATCTTCTCTGGAAGTCTCTCTTCTGCATATGGAACTTCAACAGTTGCCACTGGAACAACATCAGCGTCTGAAGGATGCATTTCAAGTGGGGCAAACTCCTTGGGAATTTCATGAGATACAACGTCAACTCTCTGTACTACTTCTCCACCAGCAGAAGGCATATCCTTAGCTTTGGTTGGTACAATGCCAATATCTGGAAGGTCTTGCAGGTCTTCGTCTGGCACCCTCTCTTCCTTGTATGGTGTCTGGACTGGTGACACTGCTATTTCCTCCACTGTGGCTGGCTTGACATCAAGGACAGGAATTTCTTGTGGGGTGTATTCCAGAACTTGCTCTTCCTTCTGAACGACCTCGACATGGTCAACAGGCGTTTCCTGAACAACAGATTGTTTCATTTCTGATGGAACAAAGTCAACAGAAATCTCATCAGGAACCTTTTCAACTTTGTGAGAAATCTGTACACCAGTATCTGAAATCTTTGCAGCTTCAGATGTCACAATTTCATGTGGAGCCATTTCCTCTGGAAGCTGATGAGGAACACTCTCTTCCATTTGTGGTACCTCAATTGACACGGGTACAATAGTGCTAACACCTAATGGCTGTTCAGCGATGTCGAGCTCTTTTGGCATCATTTGAATGGCAATTTCTTCCTTCTGAGCCGTTTCAGCAACTGCAGCAGGGAATTTCCCGGTTTCAGATGGCTGAATGTGCACTGGAGCAAACTCTGCTGGGTATTGTTCAGGCACTTGCTCTTCCCTCCGAGGAATTTCAGCTACTACACTTGGATATTCTTCGACTTCAGAAGGCTGTTGTTGAGTTGATAAGAAGTCACTTGGCACTTCTTCAAGAACTCTTTCTTCAGTTACAGGAACTTGAACTACAGCTGCTGGCATTTCTGCAACCTGCGATGGCTGTATGGAAGATGGAGGTACCTCAACAGGTGCCTGCTGTGTCTCCTTTTCTTGAACAAGCGGAATTTCAACAACAGCTGCAGGAACCTCTTCAACTTCAGTTGGTGCAACATGTACAGCATCAAATTCCTCTGGATGTTCTTGAATGACCTGTTCATGCTGAATGGCTACCTCTACAGCACTTTCACGCTCTTCAGGTTTGAAGGGTTGTGTTTTGCTAAGACCGAGTTCCACCAAGACACTCTGCTGCTCTGTGACTTCTTGTCCTGGAACTTCACCATATACAGGGACCATCTCTTCTGATTGTCTAATGTCAACTGGAGTAGTTTTGAATTCTTGGGGCACTTCTTCTACCTGCCTTTCTTCTTTGATTGGAATACCAATGACTGCAGCAGCCATTTCTTCTGCTTCAGCTGGCAGCATTTCTTGCACTGTAATTTCCTGTGGAATCTCTAATTGCACAATGTCCTCTCTCTGCAGTGTCTCCATAGCTGAAGTAGGTACTTTGTCAGCTACAGTTTGCTCAAACTCAGGTACAGGGAGATCCGTAGGAATTTCTTTTGGCACAGCTTCCTCCCTTTGAGGGAGCTCTACACCGGCAGATGGGACCGCCTGGGCATCGTGTACTGGCATTACAGTAACAAGCTCGGTTGGTTCTTGCTCTTCCATTGGCATGGCAAGCACTTCTCCTTCATGTTGGACATGCTCTTGTTGTGGGAGAGAATCCATGAATTTCAAAAGAATGTTCTCATGTGGAAGACCAAGGTCTCGCTCTTCCCTTGGTATATCTTCCTCTTCTTCCTCCTCAACATCCTCTTCAACAACTTCAGTCACTTTCTGCTTTGTGGTTATGGTGGTAATCTTTCTCTTCACAACCTCCAAGTCACCATCTTCAGTTGGCCTAGTGATAATCTCCTCTGTCACATCCACTTGCTCTTCAGGTCTTTCAGGTGTAATTGTCACTGTACCTATCTCTTCATCAGGCATTCTCTCAGTGTCAATAACTTCCTTTACTACCTTTGTGGTGGTGGTAGTCGTGACAGTGACTTCTTTGGTTTCTGCAACTGGAGAGGAGGCAGGCAAATAAAGTAGAACCTTGTGTGAGACTCTTTGCATCCTTTCACTGACAATGCTCCATGCCATGCCATGCCATGCCATGCTGTAGTCGTTCCTTCTTTATGTAGTACATATTAAAGTGCTGCACTGACACCCCTGCAGACTGATTCTTTTTTTTTTTTTCCATTCAATTTATGCAAGTCATGCAGGAAACACAGACCTGAAGTGAAAGAATTCCATCTTCCTATCCAGTACATGCAACCAAGCAAAATCTCTGGGGTACTGCACTGAGCTTGTGCTAGTTTCATATCAATTCTCCAACAACTACTACCACTGGCTAGTACTATCCACGACACAACGTGCCTCAGCATTGAAAGAATTCACAAAACCACTAACTTCATGTTATTTAACAGGAAACTAGTGTGTGGCCTTGGGTTACAACCTAAAGATCTGGGATACTCAACACAATTATGTTCATTGTCTGCACAAGATAAAGTTCTTATGGTTCTTCAAAAACATTGTATGATATGGAATATACACACAGGACTTTGAGAGCAAATGCAAAGAGATTACAGAAGCCTTCATTCTAAAAGGGAGGGGTGTAGAATCAGTTTGAGTGTTTGGATTTCTCAGAAGTCAGATATCCATATCATACCTGTTTGATTTGAGGGTCTAACTTGATCTGATTGATCTGTCTTACTTGAAAGAATTATGGTATGATCTTGTTCATCTAGGATAGCCTCCTCAGATGTAAGCCTTCTCCATGTGGGTTCTTTGTGAGTACTACAACATTTCCAGAGACAACTTACGTGGACAAGCTCTTGACCCAGGATTTCTTGGTGAGTCCAGAGTTTTATCTACAAGTTTAAAATACAGTGCTCTCTCACACATTGTGTCTTTCCCCACTACCAGAATAATTACACCAGTTTTCCTAAGATTTATCAAGGTGCTGAAAGAAATGGTCATCCATTTGCTCATATTCTAAGCTGCTGGCCATCAAGGTCCTGTTAATTCCCTGTATTTTACACACACACACACACACACACACAAACACACTATATACAAGTGATAGTTTGTCTCATTGCCTGAAACAAAAAGTTGATTATCTGCTTTATATTCCACATCTAGGGTACCTGTATTCCCATTTTATTCCACATTTGAAACCGTTTAAGCTGCCTTAGGCTACGTAATTTACTTCAGACGTATGCGCGTAGATGACAAAACAATGAATTGGCTCTGCGCCCCGCATGTGGCACCGAAATAAAATTCTGTTGCACTGTGATCTATCACTTGAACCAGGTCAAATGATAGACCACAGTGCAGCGCACTTTTGGTTCGTGCGTACTCAAAATTGTAAGTTATATCATGCGTTAGGACTGTGTGGATCAAGAGATCAGCGAAACAAAATGACTATCATCATACAGTGTAACAAACTTTTCTTCCCAGGTGATGTGATGGGCAAAACTACGCTTTACCATGTTATTAGCTCTCGACCAATCCTATAGCAAGATTCTTAGTATGTGAAATATAATCTAAAATAATCACAACAGAGAGTTAGTCTAATTCAAAAGACAATGCATCACCTATACAGCATTCATAATTCACATGTTAGTGATATTGAAAAATACAACTCAATTCTAAAATGGTTATAATGAATAGGTATGTATGATGACATCAAATGAAGAAATTGGTACCATTCATCAAAAGCAAAAATACAACCAAATGAATGGGATAAAATGGCAAAAAAAAAGTTGAAAAAACTTTAACTTTTTCTGTGTACATCTCAGCCATGTTATAGACTTGACAAACCACAAGACACATGCTGCATGCTTCAAATACAAAGGTGTTATGAAAACAGAGTTTAGGTCTTAGAACATCACTTTAACAATAGTGAGTTACAAGATGTGTGATGAGTTTCACTTTTAATGCTGAATGTTGGCACCCTCATTTGGTAAGTTCAAAAGATTGTTTGACAAACTATTGGTAGTGAGAATGCACAGTCACGGGTGAGAAATAACTTGCAGAAAAAAAAAATCTAAAAAATCTAAAACTTGTGAAAAGTACGTCTGAAATGCATTAAAGTGTAAACATTTCAATGTATTTGAATGACCAAAAGTTTGAAAAGTAGGTTTTGTGCACAGTAAAAAAAAAAGAAGAGAGAAATCAGATTAAACTCTGAACTCTCACATCCCTGCACAATGCCTTTCAAAATTGTGAGAAAAAGTAAGATCTTGATTTTGAACTACATTCAGGTCAAAAGACACAGAACATCCTGGAAACAGCCAAAATCATTTGATACCACTGCATAAATTGTAGTGCCAATCACTTTAAGGGCCTTGTACATAGGCAACTAGCTTCAGATTTTATGTTAACTTCACACAGAAGTCTGGAGATTTATCAAATACAGGCATGAAATGGTATAAAAATTGTCCCAGCTGGAGCCAGTAGTTGTACTAAAAAGAAACCCAGTGTAACATGACTTACGTTCACGTGGAATAATGAGCTCGGCTGTTGTTGTCACTACTCCAGCCGAATTCTCTGCATGACAGGTGTACACTGTTTCATCTTCCTCCTGCACCTCTGTGATGACTAGCTCGCATGTGCCATCAAGACTGAAGACAGATATAAACCGGTCGCCCGTCAGAGGTCTACCATTGGCAAGCCATTGAACTGTTGGACGTGGTTTACCAATTATCATACAGGTGAAGGAAGCACGCCCACCAATGTCTACCTCAACGTTTGTCACGTGTCGGACGACCTCAATAAAGATGTCATCTGTGTGCTTATCTTCAGATACATCAAGAATTATTTCCACAGGGTGATGTTCTTCTTCCTCTGTTGGCACTATGATGGTTGTCCTTTCCCTTGTGTCACCTGGCATTTCCTCTTCTGGAGCTGCAAAGTCTACAACAAGTTCACCTACAGCAGGACTTACTTTCTGTTCCTGTGTTTCAATAACTTCTGTTACAGTCTTTGTCACAGTTGTTGATACCTGCTGTGGTGCCTCAGGAGTGTCAAAGATAATTTCAAATGTCTTTTGATCATCTGGCCCTTTTTCAACTGTAACTCCGGTTGTTTCTCTGTGCTCTGGTATTTGTTCCACTGGCAGCACAACTTCTTCATACTCCGGCATTTGTGGCATCTGTTCACCTCCTTTAACATCTACCACGAGTTCGATCGGCTGCAAGGGCTGCCTCTCGCGTTCGATCACGACCTCAGCTCTCTCTGTCTTTTCTTCAGGATAGTCAGATGGTTTTTCAATGTCCTCGATGATTTCTTCAGGCATAATAACCTCATCTTCATACTCTGGCTCTTCACCAGCCATGAGGACAATTTCAGCAGAAACCATCTCTTCACTTATTGCAATAACTTCCTCAAACTCTGGTTCTTCAGGTAGGTCAGCAGGTCCTCTTGGTCTTTCTTGAATAATTCTTTCCTCAGTCACAAACTCTGTAATCTCCGGTTTCTTTTCGATAGGTACTTCTATTTGAATTTCAACAGACTCTTCAGGCAAAACAGCTTGTATCGGAACGGTTTCTTCATCTTCCATTGGTTTCAATTCTTCAGCAGGCTTACGATGGACATCTGAGGGTTTTTCTTTTGGCTTTTCCTTTGGCTTCTCTGATGGCTTTTCTTTGGGTTTCTCTACAGATACTTTAGGCTTCTTTTCTCCGATATAAAGTTCTGCTTTTGTTGAAACCCTTCCTTCCGTGTTTGTTGCAACACATTCAAAGTCTGTTTCATCTTCTTTTTTAACTGGTGATATAAGAAGAACAGTATTCCCATCTCGCTCAATGAGTGTGACAAATCTATCCCCCTTGACAGGTTTACCATGTTTAAACCACTCAACTTTGGGTTGAGGATGACCTGCCACTTTTGCATGCAATCGCAGAGTTTCTCCAACTTTGGTGACAACATCTTCAAGGGGTTTGATGATTTCAGGAGGCTCTTGTACGACAACAACCTCAATACCTTGAGGTTTCTTGACATCCGGTTCCGCAGTATCAGGAACATGTTCTGGCATTTCTTCATATAATTCTTCTGAGAATGGTTTCACTATTTCAACTTCAGGATGTTTCTCTGGTTGTATCTCAAATGTCAGTTCTACTTCTCCAGGATATTCCCCTTGAGTGAATTCGATTTCAGCAGACTCCCGGGTATCTGTAACCTTCTCTGTTTCTACAAGGGTAGTCACACTTTCTGTGACTGTAGTGGCTGTTTGGATTTCTTCCTTGTCTGCTGGCAAGACAAGGATTTCATACTCTGGCTGATATGGAACATCCTGTACATCTACACTCGTGTCTGTTGGGAGCTCGAATGTCAGCTCAACTGGACCCATTGGTTTCTGCTCTTGATCAACGATATCTTCAGATGGTTCCAAGGTGTATGGAGCCTCAGGAGCAGGCTGTTGCATAGGCATTACCAGTACTTCAAATTCAGGACCTTCAGGGGCTTTACCAGGAGCCAGTTCTTCCTGTGGTGGAACGTCTTGTGGGATATCAAATGTTAATTCAATGGGAGCAAATGGTTGACCTTCCCGATCCATAAAAACTTCAGTTGACTGAGGCTTACTAGGAAATTCCTCACTTTCCATGACAGTAGTAATAGTTTCTCTAACTGTGGTGATTGTTTCTTCTTCAGGCTTTTCAAGAGGCATGACAAGCACTTCATACTCTGGCCTATCAGAACTTGGTACTTCAAAGGAAAGTTCAACTGGACCCAGTGGTTGTTGTTTACTTTCAATTTCTATCTGTGACGATTTGGGTGAACTGTCTGGAACATCTTTTCTTTCAACAACTGTCGTAGTAGTTTTCTTCACAGTTGTTATAGTTTCCTCTTCAGGATGATCAAGAGGCAAAACAAGAACTTCATATTCTGGTTCCTTAGGCACGTGCTCCTCTGGCACAGCTTCCTCAAATTCAGGCTGCTCTGCTCGTGGAAGCTCTAATGTAAGCTCAACTGGGGTCAGAGGCACTTGTTTTCCCTGGTCAATGAAATCTCTGCTTGGTACATGGAAGTCTGGTACATCCTCTGTTTCCACAAGCGTAGTAACAGTTTCTGTAACAGTTGTAACAGTTTCCTCCTTCTCCATTGGCAACACAAGAACTTCATATTCAGGTTTCTGGGGAACATCAACATCCTGTGGCTGTGTAGGGAAAACCTGAACCTCATATTCTGGTTGGTCAACAATTTGTTCTTGAAAAACAACCTCCTCGAACTCAGGTTGTTCCTCGCGTGGGGCATCAAATGTGAGTTCAAAAGGAGTGAGGGGCTTTTCTTCTTTGAGTTGCACTTCCATTGTTTCAGGTCTTTTAATCTCAGTAACTTCCGTAACTGTAACTGCAGTCTCCTCTACATGCTCTTCTTGGGGCACAACATATACTTCATATTCTGGCTCTCTTGGTACATCAATTTCTTGTAATCCCCGTTCCTCAACCTCTGTTGGCAGCCTCTCAACAGTTGTCTTTCTTGTGTCTGGAGTGTATGGAAACTCTGCCTGTTCTTTAGGCACATCAAAGGTAAGTTCAATAGGGCCAAGCGGTTTTCTCTTGGTATCAATCACTATGTCACTGGTATGTGTTTCTGGTTCATCCTGAGACTGCACCTGAGTCTTCACAGTTTCAGTCACAACTGTTACAGTTTCTTTCTCTGCTGGTAACACAAGAACTTCATATTCTGGCTCTTGAGGGACAACAATCTCCTCAAATTCACGCTGTTCCTCTCTCGGTATTTCAAATGTAAGTTCTAATGGAGGCATATGTCTATCAGGTTCTTGTTCACTTACTTCTGGGATCTCCTCCATCTCAACAACTGTAGTCACAGTCTCAGTAACTGTTGTGACTGTTTCCTCCTCTGGATGATGTGGTACAACCAATACTTCATACTCCGGTTGTTCTGGAATGTCCTTCACAAAGTCATCCTTTTGTGGTTTGTCTTCCCTGGGAAGTTCAAACGAGAGTTCTACAGGTCCAAGTGGTTTCTTTTCCGTTTCAAGGTGAACCTCTGTCTGTTTCTTTGTTGTTGGTACTCTGTCTGATTCTACAACTGTAGACACTGTTTCAGATATTGTAACAGATTCCTCCTCTGGTACTACAAGTACCTCATATTCTGGTTCTTGCGGGACAATAATCTCCTCAAATTCACGCTGTTCCTCTCTCGGTATTTCAAACGCAAGTTCTAGTGGAGGCATATGTCTATCAGGTTCTTGTTCAATTACTCCTGGGATCTCCTCCGTCTCAACGACAGTAGTCACAGTCTCAGTAACTGTTGTGACCGTTTCCTCCTCAGGGCGCTGTGGTACAACCAATACTTCATACTCCGGTTGTTCTGGAATGTCCTTCACAAAGTCATCCTTTTGTGGTTTGTCTTCCCTGGGAAGTTCAAACGAAAGTTCTACAGGTCCAAGTGGTTTCTTTTCTGTTTCAAGATGAACCTCTGTCCGTTTCTTTGTTGCTGGTGCTCTGTCTGATTGTACAACTGTAGAGACTGTTTCAGATATTGTAACAGATTCCTCTTCTGGTACTACAAGTACCTCATATTCTGGTTCTTGCGGGACAATAATCTCCTCAAATTCACGCTGTTCCTCTCTCGGTATTTCAAACGTAAGTTCTAGTGGAGGCATATGTCTATCAGGTTCTTGTTCAAGTACTCCTGGGAACTCCTCTGTCTCAACAACTGTAGTCACAGTCTCAGTAACTGTTGTGACTGTTTCCTCCTCAGGGCGCTGTGGTACAACCAATACTTCATACTCCGGTTGTTCTGGAATGTCCTTCACAAAGTCATCCTTTTGTGGTTTGTCTTCCCTGGGAAGTTCAAATGAAAGTTCTACAGGTCCAAGTGGTTTCTTTTCTGTTTCAAGATGAACCTCTGTCCGTTTTTTTGTTGCTGGTGCTCTGTCTGATTCTACAACTGTAGACACTGTTTCAGATATTGTAACAGATTCCTCCTCTGGTACTACAAGTACCTCATATTCTGGTTCTTGCGGGACAATGATCTCCTCAAATTCACGCTGTTCCTCTCTCGGTATTTCAAACGTAAGTTCCAGTGGAGGCATATGTCTATCAGGTTCCTCTTCAATTACTCCTGGGATCTCCTCTGTCTCAACGACTGTAGTCACAGTCTCAGTAACTGTTGTGACCGTTTCCTCCTCAGGACGCTGTGGTACAACCAATACTTCATACTCCGGTTGTTCTGGAATGTCCATCACATATTCATCTTTTTGTGGTTTGACTTCTCTGGGAAGTTCAAAAGAAAGTTCTATTGGTTCTAGAGGTTTCTTTTGGGTTTCAAGATGAACCTCTGTCCGCTTCTTTGGAGCTGGCCTTTTGTCTGATTCTGTAACAGTAGACACAGTTTCTTCTGGTTCTTGTGGCACTACAAATACCTCATATTCTGGTCGTTCTAATTCTTGCCTACTGGGCATGATCTCTTCAAATTCTGGTTTATCATCCTTTGGCAGCTTATAGATGGGTTTCACTGTTTCTACTGGTTTCTGTTCAGTTTCTCGCTGCTCTGGAATCTCTTCTGTCTCAATGACAGACGTAACCACTTCTGTTACTGTTGTTGTTTGTTCTTCTGGGAGTCGAGGGACAACTAACACCTCAAATTCTGGTTCACGGGGAATTTCATCTTGTGGTGGGAATATAACTTGTTGTGGTATGTGCTCTGTTGAAAGCACAACTTCCTCAAACTCAGGTTGATCCTTCTTTGGCATGTCATATTCTGGTCGTTTTGGAATATGCTTCTCAGGTACTACCACCTCTTCAACCTCAGGCTGCAAGTCTTTCAGAATCTTGGATTCTAGCTTTGTTGGTTTGTGCTTTGTGGGAACCACAACCTCTTCAAACTCTGGTTGAACTGCTTTTGGAACTTCAAATGTTAATTCAACCGGAGGCAAGGGTTGTCTTGTTGGTTCCACTGGAACCTGATCAGTTTCCACAACTGTACTCACAGTCTCAGTGATAGTTACAATGTCTTCCTTACGATCTTCTGTTGGCACAACAACTACTTCATATTCTGGTCCTTCTGGTATAACTTGTTTGGGCAACACAACCTCCTCAAACTCTGGTTGGTCTGCAGGTATCTCAACTGTTAGTTCAACAGGAGCCAGAGGTCTTTCCTGATCTTGGAAAACCTGAGTTTTTTCTTGAGTTTCAGAAACTTTTTCAGATTCAACAACAGTTGTCACACGTTCTGTCACAGTTGTGACAGTATGCTCCTCAGGCAATTCAGGCACAACCAATACCTCAAACTCTGGTTTCCGTGGAATTGCATCATCAGGAACATCTTTGGGAATATCAATGGTAAGTTCAATAGGACCAAGAGGTCTACCTGGAGTGTCAATGTCCATGCTTGTTGTTTGTCGTTTACTAGGTTCTGGTTTTATTTTTGTCACTGTTTCAGTGACAGTTGTAAAACTTTCCTCTTGAGGTTCAACTGGAACATCTGCCGGTCCACGGGGCCTTTGAGAAATTCTCTCTGGCTTCACCTCCTCAGGAACGCCAACAGTAACTTCAAATGATTTCAAGGGTCTCTCTTCTTTTCGCTGAACAGTGACATGTGAGGTTTCTGTCTTTTTAGGAGTAACAGACACAGAAACCCGTTCAGTTCTTTTGGGTTTTCTGACAGAAGGTGTCTTCAGCTTTCCTGGTGGTATATCTTTCACAAACACATCTGCATACGTTGTCACAGTTCCCTCCTCGTTAGTAGCAACACACTCAAATTCAGTGTCATCAACTTCTTCAACGGGGTTAATCACAAGAACAACACGTCCATCCCTTTCGACAAGAGTTAGGTATCTATTACCTGTTACAGGTACTCCATCTCGTTGCCAGCGAGCTACAGGCTGTGGTTCCCCTTGTATTTGGCACTCAAGTCGAGCTACATCTCCATAGGGAACCTCAATATCATCTGGCGCAAGTAAAACATCTGGTGGATATCTTGTGACTGCAGCACGGGCAAAGGGGAGTTCCTCTGGAGATATTGGTGTATGCTCTGGAATAGCTTCCTCTGGCATCTGGTACGGCTCTTCAGTGTAAACTGGCTCTGTAATTTTCTTTTGAGGCCACTGTGTTGGTTTTGGTGGCTTTGATGGCCTTCGCGGTTCTCCAGGAATCACCAATTCTTCATATTCCATCTTCGGCTCTTTGTCAGGTTCAACTACAGTTTTGGTTTCAGTTCTGACTGTTTCTGTATATGTTTTTCTTGTTCTTTCTGGTTTTGGCAAATCCAGAACAAGCTCTATTTCACGAGGTGGCTGTGGTTGTGTTTCAATTTGGATTTCACTCCTACCCCTTTCAGGAACAACAGGGCTTGGTTGTGGATGTACCTCCTGAACTGAAGTTTCCCTGACACTTGTTTTTCGGACTGGGCTAATATCCGGTGCATACTGAGATGGTATTACTAACTCTTCAAATTCAGGTTGGAGCGGTATCTGTGGTGGCGGAATCACTTTTTCAGGTCCAGGCTTTATGTCTTTCCTAGGAGTTCTGGCTATTTTGAAAGATGGCTTGTCCTCCACTGGCTTTGGTTTCACATGTTCTGGACCAAGTGTAATTTCTTCTTTGGGAGCAGAAGTAAATTGCATTGCAAGCGGTTCATGAGGCAAAGGTTGCTCCACATGAAGAACTTCTTCAGGACCAAGGTGGATTTCCTCTACTGGAGCTCCTTCAAATGTCAATTCTAATGGTGTGGGAGGCTCTCTCTCTGCAACCTTCTCATCAGCAACCTGCATTCTTCTGATGGTTGGCTTGGGGAACTTAACATCAAAAGAAACAGGGCGCTCCTTTGGCTGGAGTTGTTCACGTCCAATATCAATTTCTTCAACTGGCTCTGTTGAAAAAGTGAGTTCAAGCGGCTCATATTTTTGAGGAAGCACCTTTTCCGGGCCCAAGATGACTTCTTCTACCTGTTGCTGCTGTTCAAATGAAATATCAAGAGGAGGAGGCTGTTCAACTTGTTCTTCACCAGGAACTATTTCATATGGTTCTGGAATATCAACATCAATTCTCAGTGGTTCTGTATATCTTGGCAGTATTTCTTCCTCTGAATATTCAACAGCACTTGGAGTTGGTAAGTCAATGGAGAAACCCACTGGCTGCCTCGGCTCCTCTGGATACTCGATAGAGTATGACTCAATAGGTTCTGTTTCCTCTTCATCTTTCCTCTGAATTACTTTCTCAGTGACAGTGGTCGTTTTACGTCGTGTGACTGTTTCATACTCCTCTTGTGGGTGTTCTTGCCGTGTGTCAATAACAAATTCAATAGGTGCAAGGGGTACTTGCCTATCTATGTCAAGTGCTGTTCGCTCTCGAAAGTCTGGACGTCGTGGTTGTGCTTCCACTGCAGCTGTTTTCCGATCCAGCGGTGGTCTCACACCATCAATAATGAATTCAATTTCTTGTGAAGTTGGTCGTTGATATTCAGGATAAATGTCCATTTCTGATCTCTGAGTAGTTACATCTGACAAAGTATCATCCTCATACCGTGTTGTGATGGTTTCTGTTACTGTGGTTGTGGTAAGTGTTTCTGTCTGATCCTCTGGCGAAACTTCAGCATATGAAGACACAGCGTATGGCCTTCTTGCTGGAGGAATATACATCTGCCTGTCACGAGACGGACCAATCTCTATTTGTGTGCGATGAGGGTACTGCTGTTCAGCTTCACTGTCAGTCGTGTAAGTTTCAGTTGTGACAGTTTCAGTGACAGTTTTCCTGGTAATAGTCTCCTGAGTAGTAACTGTAAGATTAGCAAAAGTTGAAACAGTCCCAAGTGGATTGGTAGCTCGACACTCATAAACTGTTTGATCGCTTTCTATGACAATCTTTATGACAAGTGTACACACACCATCTGGTGTCACAATACTCTCAAATCGGTCACCATCAATGGGGCGTCCATTTCTCAGCCATTGGACTCTTGGTCTTGGAAGACCAATTATGATTGTCTGCAACTGAGCTTCTTGACCAAGAACAGCTTGGGTGTCTTGAAGTTCTTCTACTACCTGAGGTCTTCCTGGCTTGGTTGGCTGCTTTGCTAGTGGTTTCACAGCAACTTCAGGTTTGGGTTTCCTTGGGGTTGCTTTTGGCTTGCCAGGATGTGGGACTGGAGCCTCTTGTATAGGCATGTAACCTGGAACTTCTTCATACTCAAACTCGGGATAGTCTGGTTGTGGAAACTCCACTGGAACTTTCACTGGAGATTTCTTTGATGGATGAATATGATCTTCAAACACCTTTGCTGGTTCATGAGGAGGAGGAAGGTTTTGAAGTTTCTTTAGATATGGAGGTCTCTCAGGTTGCCTAATCTCTTCTGCTGCAAATGGAACTTCCTTTATTTTTGGAGGAGGCTGTGGTTCTTTGATTTCTGGCCTGTAGTACATAGGTTTTTTCTTGTCAGCTTGTATTGGAGTTTCATGCACCTTTGCTGGGGATTGCTGCAATGGAATTTTGTTCAACCGGTCTATCAGTGGAAGTTTTTCTTGTACAACTTCTTCAGGATAGACTGGGGTGTCGTGTAATTGTGGCTGGGGTTCTGGTACAGGTATTCTTTCTAAAGCAGCAAGTGATGATGGGGTTCTGTCAGGAAATTGTGGAGATGCTTCTACTGGTGGTTCATGAACATGTGGTACTGGCTCAGGAACTGGTAGATCTTTGAGCCTTTTGACAGCAGAGTCAGGCTTCATAACAGTACTAGTAATGTCTTCATGAATGGTTGTTGGTGGATGCATCTGCTGGAAAGGCATCCTCACATCTGGCAGAGGCTGTGGATACAGGTCCTCATATAGCATTTCCTCCTCTACTTCCTTTGGTGCTGGAATCTTGTCAAATGCTGGCTGAGAAGACGGAACTTCTCTGTTAACAGGCAAAATTTTTTCATCAACTTTCTTTTTCTGTGGATAAACAGGCATTCGGATTGGAGTCTCACCCGGACGCTTTTGATCTGGCACAACTTCTTTTTCTGTCACTGTTGGGTATACTTTCTGGGTGAGCATGACTTCTTTGGTGGATCTTTCAGCTCTTTCAAGAGGAATGGTCATTTCCGATTGTCCTGGACTCATTGGAATATTTACTTCTTGAGTGACTCTCGGTCGTGGTCCATACTCTCGTATGATCTCATAATCCTCCACACCATATTGCTCTGGCTGTGGATGTCCAACATCTGTTTCAAATGTCACTTCATGCATCGGTCTAGGTGGTGCCCATTGTCTATCTCGAGGTCGAACTTCCACAGTAACACTCTCTGTTCCACTAGTCGGCTCTTGTCCCTCTCTTGATATAGTTGTCCTCTTCTTAGTGGTTGTTGTAGTGGTAACTGTGCGAACACTTTCTGTGTCACTCTCTACATATTTCTCGACACGTTCTGTCCATGTCTCCTGCTCTGGTTCTTCTGGGATGGTGGTTATTGTCTTGGTGGTAGTTTCAACAACCAGGTCGGCATAAGAGATTGTTTTACCAAGTTCATTCACCGCTTTACACATATATTCTGCATCATCATCTGCACATACATTTGTTATGATGAGTGTACATGTACCGTCTTCTTCGTAAGTCACAATGTACCGTTCATCATGTGGAATGGGACGCCCATTTTTGTACCATGTGACAGTGGGCCGTGGCTGTCCAACGATCTTCACCACAAATCTTGCTGTATGACCTTCTGCGACTTGGATAGATTTCACCTCTGAAGTGAACTTTGGCTTGGTTCCATGGACAAAGAGGGTCTGCTGCTCTCGTCTCTTCCTTGGTCTTTTCCCTGCTTGTGGAATGGGTTTGACAATGAGATCTGCAAAACTTGAAGCCTCTTCACCAGCGGGATTCACAGCTCTGCATTCAATTTCAGCGGAGTCATCTCGTGTCACATTGGTGATGGTCAATGAACAGTGTCCCTGATCATCATAGTGCAATGTGTAACGTCCTCCTGGATGAATCTCTATGCCATCGCTAAACCAGCGGACTTGAGGCAACGGACGACCTGTGACCCTGGCATCAAATTTAGCTGTGCTGTTCTCCAGCACCTCAATGTCCAAGAGTTCATTTAGAAACTTTGGTGGCTTGTTCCTCACCGTACGATATGTGCGCTCCGAGTACTCTGAGGGGGCGTCAATATCACTTTCTGCGACCCTGGTTGTGGTTGTGGTAGTAGTCTTCCTCACTCTACGAATCACTTCTGATTCAGAGAAAGCTTCATCTCCACTTACAGTTCGCATTTTGCCAGCTGAAATATCAGGAAAGAAAAACAATATTCTTTGTGACATTAAGCCCAAAATTATCATTAATTACTGATGAAGAATCCATCTCAAAATGAAGCTCATGGCAACCTGAAATGGAGATGCATAAATATTTGTTATCTTTAATAGAAAGACTGAAATGACTCTATGGATTTGATTATATATCGCAATGCATTCCATACTTTTTTTCCAAGATATATTCACATTTCATAAATTAGCATGAACCTTTTTATGGAAATAAAACTGGCATATCATTACTATTAGCTTATTATCATACCATAAGGAATGTGTGAAGTCAAGTGCATGTTGTTTGAATATATGCACAAGAAAGGCAAAATTTGCCAAATTGCCAGTTCATTTGTTTAAACTTGAATGAAATTAGGACTACTCAAGCATTTGAAGTTTTGATTTGAAGTGCTGATATGTAAGAATTAGTAATTACATGTCGACTGTGCATTAACACAATACTACAGTACTCTAGCATCATGTCATTAATACTTGTACATTAACCCATTGAGGACAAGTCCCAAGCACATTGAACATGTATACTCGGGCAAGTGTCTATGGGAAATGCATGGTGTAGCAAAATCGGCCCATCCTCAATGGGTTAAATATGATGGATATACTTACGGCGCACAGTCAGTCGACAAGTGCATACTGCTGTTCCATAGGGATTGGTTGCTCTGCATGTGTAGTCACCAGTATCCTCAGGAAGTGTTACATTGATGAGCAGTGAGACCCTGTTGCCATTGATGATATACTGGAAGTCTGGCGAGTCTTGGATAATCTGGTCATCCTTCAACCAGGTGATCTGCGGGAAAGGATGTCCGGTGATGATGCAGTCCAGTTGAACACTCTGGCTCTCAGTGACCGTGGTGTCGGTCACCAACCTCCGGAAGGTTGGCGGTTCAGGCAAGGCCTCCTGGAACCCTGAGATATTGAGAGTGATGTTGATGTTGGGCATCTGCTGTGGAATGGTTTGTCCATAGATCTGAATGGGAGTTCCTGGATATCCTGGTTGTCCAGGAGTTCCAGGCTGTCCAGGGGTTCCTGGTGCGGATCCTGGGGTGGTTGGCGTCTGAGAGAATCGCTGACTGGTGAAGGTCATTCCAGGAATTTCCACGTCACTTTCCTCAGTCACTGTCTCAGTAACAGTTTTTGTTGTGGTGGTCTTGGTTGTTGTTCGCCTGGATGTGGTTGATAACTCCTCAGTTGTTCTTTCCACATCAGACGGACCACTGACAACCTCTACAGTTCTTGTGGTGGTGGTGGGTACAGGTCCTGAAAGAGCATTTGTATCAAATAAAGAAAACTGTTAAACATATACACCATTTGTATCAGCATTTATCCTCAATGTGCCAAGGAACTTAAAGTAGCTGCATCTTGCCAAAGTTTTACAATGGCATTAATATAATTTCTCCCAACTTGACCTCATTTAATAAATTTGATGGTCCACAAAGGCATAGCAGTGCCTTAGTCCATCAGGACCTGGTAGAAGTACATTTGTACCAAGTACGTCATGGATAAAGTACATCTGCAATTTAAGCATAATTCTTGCATATTTCTCCATTGTGAGTAAATGATTTGTATCTACAACTGAATTGCCTTTGCATCACAATATCAGGTTGCCAGACAAGGTGCTTTGTTTATCTTACAAATGGAGTTTTTAAATACCCCTTGTATGTGTGTATATACAACTATACAGGGCTCGATATTAGCAGTGGCCCAATGGTCCAGGGCCACTAAAAATTGGTGACGAGCCACAAAATGTATCTTTTGGTGGCCTGATTGGGTAACTAAGATTCAAAATGGATTGTTACCTTTGCTTTTATTTCAGGCCACTACATATCTTTCTTTTTTTTTTTGGCCACCAAAATTTAATATTGAAAGTTTTTGCTGGCCAGAATGGGCCACCAGAAAAAAAGTTAGTATCGAGCCATAGCATATTTATTGTCATTTCTTTGTTATAATGCAAACTACAACACTCTCTCAATGTGTTGTCTGACCTTGCGCAAACTGCAGACCCTGAGTAACCTGGGAGGTGACTGGGACGGACACACCCGGCGACACCGTCACACCAGGAGCAGAGACGGTGTGGATGCCAGGCTGAGGAACCATGCCATCCTGCTCCAGGTTGATGTGGATGTGGAGATCCTGATGGGGCTCTCTTCCATCCATTTGGTAGTGGTAGGTGGATGCTGGGAACAGAATTACAAAAGGTACAATATTCCAGATATGTGCAAGAATATCTTTGTAGGGAAAGTTCTATGTGGAATATGTGCAATGAAGCCTGCACTTGTAAACCAATAAATCATTTCTAATAGGCACCTGATGTTCCATGCACTGTTCCTACATGTATGAGGAGCAAAATGAGGAAGCTCCTAAAACAATTAAGAGCTAACATCTTCTAATGAATTCATAATGTTAACACATGCTTTATTGACATGTACTGTTGAAATGTATTAATTGCATACAGTCAAACCTGCCTATAGTTGTTATCCAAGGAAGATGAAAAAAAAAAAGAGTCCACTATAGACAGAGTCTATTTTTGTGACCATATTCCAGTAGGTGGATGTGAAGACAGGTTGACTATACTTACATATTACACTTATTGAACATTATAATTTTAACGTTTGCACATTCTTTCTGTTAAAAAATCGTATTCGATCGGATGAGAAACTAATAAAAATTTCACGTCAAATAAAGATCGCACCTTTTGTGGTGCACTGAAACAAAGGTCAGTAAAGGGTTTTCTGTTTCTCAAATAATACCAGAATTATATGACAACATCTAATTACATCTTAACATACATTTGTATACTATCCCTGAATATGTATTTGATTTTATTCAACTTAGCCTTATAAAAAGCACTCAGATTTAATGGACCGATGGCATTACACTGTAAATCCCCTCCAAAGAACTAGGTAAAGACGCATGAAGTACTTTGTCAAGAGGCGCTGCTGCTGTTGCAAGTAGACTCGAACCAAAGGTCTAACATTTGAGGACCCACGGTCTTAACCACTAAGTCATAATGGCTCCTCCTATCAACAAAACGTATCTCAGTTTACCCTTTTCTGTGCAAATGAGTCAAATGTCAAATATGCACAAATCTCACGCACATACCTATGGACAGGTAATATAGCAACACACAGAGGATTAATCAAGTAGTACAACAGTAGATGCTCCCTTTCATAAAAGAGATGTTGGAATGGGATGGGGATAGATACTCACGTGCCACGGTCAGCTGGGCAATGGATGTTGCCTCGCCGGCCTGGTTGGTTGCCTTAACGATGTATTCACCAGAGTCCTCCGGATAGACACAGGAGATTTCCAGAATACAATATCCATCTTCCGTAATCCTGATTGTGATGCGGTTGTCCGGACGGAGTTCCCTTCCACTCTAAAATGACCGAGAGTCAAGCACTTTGTTCACAAATATTCCTTAAAGAATCACACAAATGGTCATCAGCTCATGAGCTGTGTGGACACTGGTGAAGAACATATTCGCCAAAAATTTGTGTGCTTAAAATTGTTCTGTTGCACATGTCTCCATAGACATTGACCAAAATGGACATATATAAGGCTGCACCTGCAGCTCATGAGCTGTGTGGACACTGGTGAAGAACATATTCGCCAAAAATTTGTGTGCTTAAAATTGTTCTGTTGCACACGTCTCCATAGACATTGACCAAAATGGACATATATAAGGCTGCACCTGCAAGGCAGGAAACTTAGATTGATTTAACATGCTTATACGTACATGTTTATGGTATTTTGAATAGCAAAGCGCTAACAATCTTCAAAGTGGTGACAGTCAAAAACAGTCATAAATTGCATCTCCAAAATAATTAATAAAATTCAAATTGCTCTTTCAGCATAAAACTCAAAAGACGGGGAAAACCCCTACTCAATATTGAAACATGACAACTTGAAGAAAAATTAAAATGAAAAAAAAAAAAAAACCTATCAGTACTACCCAGAGGAATTTTTGATAAATGTGTAATATGTAACATGCAATAACACTTCAAGAATCAACAAATATAGATGGTACAATGTAACCTGAAATGTATTAAAACCCCTTTTTTGCAGGGGGGGGGGGGGGAGGGGTGTTTTTTTTGTGTGTACATGTAGTTGCAGATCTGATAATGTATAAGTTCAAATGCATATGTCACATCTCACCTTATACCACCTGACAGTTGGACGTGGGTGACCACTGACGTGGCACTCGAAACGTGCCGAGCCTCCTTCCACGGCCTCCTGGCTTGTTAGGAAGGAGTGGAAGGACGGTGGTTGGACGGGTCGAGGGCCAAGTGGGGTTGGCTCCCTGGGCGCACCAGGCGCACTGGGTCCTGGTACCCGGGCCGCCGGTGGAGGACCACCAATCCTGAAGGTTGGGGGTTCTACCTGGATCTCGAGGTCTGATGAGTAGATGTCTTCAGGTGTTGTAGTGAGAGTGGACTGGATAAAGCGTTGGTGTTTGGTCTCGCGAATGACGCGCTGCTCTTCATCTAGAGGATCAGTTTCACAATGTGTTAATTGAGGTGACATATAGGTGTATGGCTAAATCTAAGCAAACAAGTGTTGTTTGTTTGATTGTTTAGCATTGTAAAGCGCTTCGAAACGTGCTGTATTAAGCGCTGAATAAATATTTCATATTATTATTATTAACACCCAGACACAACCTACTCTGGCATGGACATGGAAAACAGCACTCATCTGCATTGGTAAATCGTTATTAATTTATCACACTATTGGAGTCATCAATGCAAATGATGACTACACTTTACCACTTTTCCACTGAAGATGCTACAATGTACTTCAAATCAGCTCTTATATACGAGCAGTGGTCAGTGACATATCCTTTATCTTCAAGAGATATACTGTGTCATGAATGTATAAAAGCAAATATTATTGAAAATTGTAGTCCCATATATCCCATTACTTCACATTTTGCATCATTATTTCCAAATCACTACAAAACTCTACATACAAATGTACATGAAAAAAGAATGAGAGACTGAGTATATTTGACAACAAATGACTATTTGTGACCCTGCACCACAAAACACACAAAAAGTCGCTGGACATGGATTTTTTTTTAGATAAGAGCAGATTCTGAAAGAGCAGACTCTAAGCTTTAAAATGATGTATAACTCAATTCAAATGGATTCCCCTAACCTATATAAATATTGGGAAGAAAGCGCACACTCTGGAAAAGTTTGAACTGAGAAAAGAGGCTGTGAAGTACAGGGTCTATTCAAGTGCCTAATCTTAAGTAAGCCGTGCTACCCGTGCCATGAATGGGACAAAAAAAAACTTGATGTAAGCCATTGTAGCAACAACAATGAAGGGATTATTAGATTAAGCTGAAATTAAGCATGCTTGATTAACATATTCTGTTCATAATAGATGTCAACTTTCAAAGCAGTAGCATCATCTTTCCAAAAGTTATTAGAGTTGAAAGTGAAGAGTGTGTAAAGGATTTTTAAGAAATTAAAAGGGGCCTCTAAGAAAAACCTGATCACACTACTTTACCAAAAAAGGGGTTGTAGAAAAACTGCTGAAAACCCACTTTCCCATTCAATTTATGATCCCAAACTTAGGGATAGTGTAGAAGAAGAAAAGCTCTTTCAGAAAATATGGAAAACTCAAAACTGACTAGGTTGACCTGTTTCACCTTTCTTGAGTCCTCACATAAAATCAAGGGGTGCGACTTTTTGTTTGTTTTGTGATGCATGGTCACATTTAGAAATGTCAAAATGGGCAGTTGGGAAGCCTGCAATTTACTTCAGTCAATAATTTTGCTGCATTTAACTGGTTCCAATGAAATTCTAAGATCCCCATAGATATCTAACAGGATCTTCAATGTTCCCTTTGGTAATAGGTTAAAGCACAGAATGCAAAAAATTTGGTTTCTTCTATGAGCTAAATGTTCTTTTATGGCAATTATATAAAACCTTGAATAAATATCAATACCTTCAACAATGAGCTTTGCAGTGCAAGATGCCAAACCAGCGACATTCTCAATCTTGCAGGTGATCTTGCCCGAGTCACTCGGTGCCACCCGCACGAAAGTCAGTGTTGTGGTACCGTCTGGTTTGTTCTCAATCTTGCAGTTTGGAGAAGGTTTCAGTTCCTGTCCATCACGCAACCATTTAATTGATGGCATTGGCTTGCCGGTGACCTGCGACTCGAAGCGTCCAGCCTCACCAGGTTTAGCATGGCAGTGGTTGATGAACTTCAAGAAGGTTGGCGGTTTCCTCTCCTCCGGTTCGGGAGGCATGAGTACATAATGTTTGGTTTGCATTGGCACTGCTTTGGTTTGCTGGGTGACCTGTGGTTTGATTGGTGAGGTCTTGGACACAGGTGGTGCCCATGGTGCAGAGGGCTTTGGTGCCACGTCTGGTTTAGCGGGCACACTCGGCTTCGTGGACGGCTTTGGCATTGTCTGTGGCTTGGTCGGAAAGGTCGGTTTTGCTTTCTCTTTGGGTTCAAACCGTGATTTCAGGGATGCTGTGATACTTGGCTTCGGCGGACCAGCCTGGGTCTGGGTGTGAGGAGGCATGTGCACCACCGGTGGTGTCTTCATGTCAGTCTGTGGTATCTCAGGCTCGGGGTCCACATGCAGCATGGGCTGCGGTAGCACTGTAGCTTTGGCTGGGGGCGCCGGCCTCCCCACCTTGGGTTCACGGTGAGGGGATGGCTTCCTCGTTGGGGACAAGTCCTTCTTCATTGGGCGCACAGGCGAGGTGTCCTTGTATGCATAGGCTTGTGCTCTCTGTGCTTCCTCAATCTTTGTTTGAATGGTCGTCTTGGCTTGTGTTTTGGTCATGGTTACTGACCTGTCCGCAGGCTTCTCCTGACTGTCGTCAGTGTGTGTGGCAAAAGGATGACCATCGTCATCCTCGCTCTCCTTCCGCATGCGCTTCTTCTTCTTTGGCAGGATGAGGGTTTCATCGTACGGCAAGATATCATCGAGGTCAACGTCAGTGTCTGAGTCCATGCCAGGGTCTACACTGGCACTGACATCCCCACCGTACGACTCACTGAAGCTCAGGAGGTTTCCAGCAGGCGCATCAATGTCAACTAGAGGTAGGCAAGGGAATAGATGGAATGGATGGAAGACAGTTTGGAAATTCTATTAGATTCCATACAAGATGATTAAAGGCTGCTGCACACTATGCAACATTCAGTCACATAATTGACAGACTTTGAATCCAAAATAAATCACAATGACCTCAGAATAAACACGCTTATTTATTTTAGATGCATGCAAAGTCGCTTAGTCGTGCAACTGAAAGTCCTATATTAGTGTTTGGTTGCCTCAAGATGAATTCAAGTCCAAATGATGACTACTAATTATTGATTTATGATCAAATTCTTAGAAATTTTGGACCTAAATTAGCGCTAAACTTCATTATGTATGTATATAATCTAGATATGCAAACAGCTTTGTGTCTATCTACTGTACATGGTATCTACATACACCTATATATATAATGCATATTGTATGTACATTGTACACTTGAACATACATACATAATACATACAATTGTAATTCACAAGTATGCATATAACATATAATTGCATATCCATGCGTATGCTTGCATATGTGTACACACACACACACACACACACACATACACACATGCACACACCCAAAGATATTGTACACTCCATTTACCCGAAACTGCTATTCACATGATGTTGAATTAAAAAATATTTCCACAACTATGTGGCTGATGTCATATACCCTCTTTGAGCAACACAATAAATGAACTCATGGAAGTCTAGTGTGGAGCTTAGCACTGACATGTTCCACAACTGCTCTGTCTGTTTATTCTATTTGTGTAATGTAGTAGCGTATATCTTTTATTTCATTTTATGTGTCTATATAATCTGTAACTGTCATTAAGTACTCTGAATGTCTCTGAATCTACATTTGTATATTCTTATGTATCCAACTCTACAAAGGGGATCACTTGTCTCAAGCCTATGGCTTTCTTTGTGAACTCCCCGACACATTTTACTCTGTATATATTTCTATTTTCACGATTATCAATAAAGTGAATTGAATTGAACTGAACATCATCAAGCATACACTCACATCTTAATGACGAAAACTATCAAGACGTTTGAGCAAATTATGCGTAAAATATCTTATTGAACTAATGTCTCAGAATAATTTTCTACCCAATAAGTAGCATTGTGTAATATATTGAATTTACTGACTGTGTATACGTGTGTACTTGTATGTACACAAATATGTACACATACATATCGTCGCTGGGGTGACAAGACTTCGTATCTCAAAAATGTCAAATTTTTTTTTTTAGCTTAATGGTCAAATAATGGGTCAAGTGATGTCTTGGCCAAATCCTATTAACTGTCTTACTCCAAAAATGAAGCCACCATGACATGTCAAAGAGAAGGCTTTCCCATTCACTATAGTGCTTTGGTCGCCATGTTTTTTCGCTCTCCTGAACATTTGACAATTTTGAGATACGAGGTTTTGTCACCCCAGCGACGATATGTTGAGCAGTGAAATCAACATTGTAGTTTAATGTTGGCTTGAAGAAATTATACAGTGGACAGTAGATTCAAAATTCCTTGGCTGAAATTCTTTGCTTGCTTGCTTGTTAATACAAAAAGTACTTAATCATTTCTGTGACTACAACATTTATGCATTTACAGAGTCTGGATTTTCAGGGATCCTATAAGATGAAATGCAGTATCAAAAGTCTAGACAGGTCTGTGTATAAAAGTACTCCTCATTACTGCACGTACACTGTACTTTTCATCTAACAACTGGGCCTTGTTTCACTCACATATAGGAACCCTATTGAGCCAAACAATGAACCCAAAGTTGGGACAGATTTAGATCATATCTAGTTGGGAAGAATGCATAGACTTTGAAGATGAGCTATACAATGTGGCAAGGAGGGCACAAGATATTGTTCTAAAATGGCCTAGTGGAACAGTTCCTAAATTATGAGGTCTGACTGAACTATAGATTGACCTTAAGAGCTAAGTGAAACAGGCCACGGATGGTAATGTAATCATTTAAAAATGTGCGATGCTGCTCATTAATTTCACATAAAATATATACATGTATCCCAACAGTATGAGTTCTTTTCTTAAAGTACTGTCAGACATTTCAGTGTTCATGTAGACTTATATTTAATTACAAGACACAAACGAATCAAAGGTAGTCAAAGACATTGCCTAGTAAAAGCCAGAGATTTACCTGACATGGCAACTAAAATATGTGTTAAAAATGTAATTATAAAAAAGATGTATGCGAGAAGTTTGTCCACTGAATTTCTAAAAACAGTCATGATTTGTAATAGCTCATTATCTAATCCATTGTTAATCGAAAAACATATGGCTTACAATGTACATGTACATTGTACGAGTATCTAAAGAAGTGCGAATCTATTTCTAGGCATAACTAACATTCAGATTGGGCTACTAGTAGGATGCACTAGTAAAACGACACTGCAAAGACGAAACATACAATTGTACTTACACATTCACACGCTTCACTGGCCACAGGTTCAGGGTGACGATGGTTAGTCCACGACAGATGGAAGCAGGCAGGAGACACTCGGGCAAAGTGGGCGGGCGCATGCACACACACACGGGCAGTGCATTGTGGGATACGACATCCGGCCATGCATGTCATGCTTTTTATCATGCAACGAGATTGTGACAGCAGATTCTATCGCCGCATCTAGTCTAAATGATATGAACTATGATCACAGACTTATCACATTGCAAGATGTGTATACATACTGGATATATACATGTATTATACCTTGTAAACTAGTTTTCTATGTACAATGTAGTACTGTCAGTTTAGAAAGTAATTTCTATAATTATTTTTTAGACAACCTGGTTACACCAGGTTGTAAATGCATTGTCTATGTTTATCATAAAATCAACATGTCTTTGAGCTCTAGCTCTCTTAAGGATTTTCTTGGATTGTTTTTTAAAATAAAAATCACTTTAGATTTCAGATTTTCTTCAAAATATCTTTTCCCTTAAAAGGATTTTTGGCTACTCATCATCATGAAGATATTCATTATTCTTGATTCTTTATGCATTCTTGGCACTTTAGGCATCTGATCTAAAATGTTTGCAACAAGTATCTACTTTTTTGTTTTATTTAAGGCTATATATAAAAATATGTGAATGAAACAAAGACAAACAAAACAAAACAAAACATAGTACATGGAAAGCTGTGCAATAACAGCAGGCTGTATGATGGATATATACATGTACATTTCTTCCACAGTAGTAGCTCAGGGCCATATTATACCACACCATGGTGACACAAAACACAAGATGTACATGTAGGTGCGTCAAAAAAAAAATCAACACCAAAAAAATCACAAATGATAGGCAGGGATGCATTCTTTTCAGTCCATTCTTTTTACAAAATTAAATTTTGTCCATATTTCATTGTTATTGCTTAGTATAAATCCTTTCAAAAAAGCATACTGAAAAAAAGCTTTTATCACCGAATGGAGTACTTTTTAAATCGATCAATGTTTTCATCTGGTGCATAAAACATAGGCCTACTGTGATTCTGTTGAAGTCCTCTTAAATGTTTTTGCTGATGCAGATTTTCTGATGTAAAAATTACTAATATTGTCCAGTGTGTATTTGCCATAAATATTCCAGATTTTGCATAGATGCAGTCTTTGCAGATAAACATTCCATATCTTTGGACGAGCATAACATTAAAAAACATATATTTCATGGTGCATTATCTAATCGGCTCTCTGCACTGTTGTTCCAAATTTTATTAAGTAATTGAATGTGTCAACTAAAACAGAAGAAATACAGTGTAAACACTTACACTAACAGTGTATGTAGACAAGAAACAAAGCAAATTTTTACTGTGATTTACTGTGATGGATGATGACCTACAAGTACATGTACAAGTGTACATGCAGATACACACACATTGATGCTCATGCTTACTCAAATCATTCATTCAAAATCATCTCAGTTGTTGTTGTTTTTTTTTAATGCTACACTTGTAATGTCTACTTGCTGTATATACACATGCTGTGCAAACTCCAAAAATGCAATTATGAAACATGAACACAGTTTCTGTAGTCACACCTGTGACTTCTTTGTAGTTCTTCCACTTTTAACTCCTTTGACGACCATTTTTTAAATTAAAGGGTCACTGGAGTTACGACTCTCTGCGAGGAGGCTCAGTGAGCTAGGGGTGCTAAAATATTCATCAAAGTCCAATAATTGTGTGACTTCTGGGTCTACAGATGAGTAGAAGTGTCAAATCCTGCAATGTTTGGAATACCTGGTTTGTAGATACATTTGTCCTCTGGTATATGGTCTGGATTGATTTACGCATAGTACTGCTGTTTAAAATGGTGTTGTAGAAAGGGTATGGACGATTACAATGTACATTGTATGTCAAGTACATGTAGCTGCTAAGAAAGTTTGTATTAATACAGTATGAATACTTTCTTGAAGCATTGCTTTCAGGCAGAAGGTGAGTTCATACATGCACATCTCTGTTTTAGCTTTTAACAGAAAAATGAAAAGGTAATATACTATACAATATATTAGGACAAACAATTCAATGACCAACTGGGAAAAAATGCAATTATAGATTTACTATGATGGAATAATAACAATATTCTTGTTATCACAGATGATGTAAAAAGCACAATTGGCCACTTTTGGTGGTAATACAAGCTGGTTTTTACAGCAACATACAGCAAGCGTAATATGTCTTGTTCAGAATTGGGACAACAGTTTGTAGAATTGGCAGAGGCATAAACTTTCCACGATGTCCCGGTTCTGTGATTGTTTTATCATCTTTGAAGTAGTTATACTCAGACACTTGATTTGACATACATACACTGCAATGATGTGCCCCAAGAAAATGCCTAACATTCCACTCTACAGGGACAGGGTAGGGGAATTCAGCTCATTGGAATTTACATCAGTTCATTTGAATTTCAATTGTGAAATCCAAAAGAAGTAATGAAAAGTCTTTATGAAAGTTCCCTCTTTTGTTTTATGCATTTTGCTTCTGGCCAACTGGATTAAATTCCTTCCCTATTGAAGAATTTATACATTGTATCTCTGCACATTTCCAAGTAAAAGAAGACAAGTCTGGTGATGTGTAAATACAAATGGTGATTTTTTTTTCTATGCAAACATGCAATATTTTTATCCTCAAGTAGTGTTTTGCTCAAACTCATTGAAATTAATGATTCTGGCAACGAGTTGTTTTTGTTGCAACTGATTGACAAATTGCCCTTCATCGATGTTAATATACATGTACACCCATTATTCGGTGTTTTGAATAATATTCATGATAAAAGTCATGGGCTACTTTAATAAGTACATTTGTAAGTATGCTCATGATTTTTATCAGATGGTTATTACTCCAAATACTGAATTATTGCTGAGTATTTACGAAGATGAAGGGCAAATTGTCAATCAGTTGCAATTGTTCAGACTTGCACAGAGCACCTTAAATCATTCTTAGTGTAACAATAAGTTGATATTGGGAGAATTTTTTTGAATCTTTACTTTTTACTTCTTTATATTGTCACAACTTATCTCATCTTCTAGGTGCATGCAGAAACTGCAGACTGATTACTCCCGTCAGGTGTCGCTCATCCACGATGCATTCAGGAAGCGTTTCTGGACCAGTTCCAAGGACAATGCATCATTTCTCACACAAAGATATCAATCTTCTGTACATGTTGATTGAAGTACTATCACAATGATTGACTTGAGTGTTGTGATTGTGACCCATCATCAAATAATATACAAATGTATCTGCATACAGATTGCCTGTACGTAACTCATATTCTGGTTGAGCATTTTGTAAAGTATGTGTACACGTACTGTACATGAGTAATGTAACACTGTTTTTGTAGTTAATTTGGAAAAATCATGTACAACCTGTAGCAATGATTTGCCTTTATATGTTGGGAACATTAACCAATTGAGGACAAGCTGATTTCGCAATAGCACACACTTCCCATAGACACCTGCTCGAGTATTCTCATGACTAGTTTTCAAGAGGTTAATGTGCATCGTGTATTGCTGTTAATCTAATGTACATGTACAGTATGTATATATTGTACATAATCTTACACATGTAAATCTTTTATATGGACCATCCGTCAAAATGATGTCACAATAATGTTGCACACTAGAGCTAAGTAAAACTGCAAATAAGGTAACTTGGTTGAAAAGTAAAATCTTTTATGTGTTAAAATATCACACAAGTTTTATGTTGAATGGTTCCTGCCCGAAATTCAAAGAAAGAAAAGGTCTTGGATTTTTAAATTGATATATATATAACACAACCAGTGTTTTTGAGTTAATCTGCTGGGTTCAAATGCCTTAAAATACAGGTATCTAAACTAAACTCATATATGAGAAGCCTATCACTATCTACAGCGCGTATATACTGTATTCATCTGGTGGATTAGCTTTCTTACTGTTTCTATAACATCTTTATATTTCCCAATAGGACAGATTTTGTCTTATTAGAAAGTTTAAATAGAAATACTGAAGTCAGGAAATCAGTATTCAATAATCTTAACAGGTTGTTGTAGTTTTTAAGGTGAATCATACAGTGTATGTAAAGGGTCATAAAACCTTATGATGTGACTGAAAGTATGCTGATGAATAATTTGGAATATGTTTTTAATAAATACATCATATTCATCATCTAGAAGTGTAAACTTACAAATGTATGTATATTTCCTTTACACTTCCAAAACACATTCATATTGTCAGATATCAATTTCAAATCATGTTTACTATTTTGTCCTATATTATGCTTGTTCTCTCAACCACTCTTGTCTGCAATGAATTTGGACATAATGCAAGTAAACATAACTAAGAGTTATGTCAATTCCTTTTAATGATCTTCAGTTCTAAAGCACCATGAAAACAATATTTTAAACAGGAAAAGAAAAAGAAGCACTGAAGGAGGAAAGAAGACGCATCATTTTGTTTCTGAACTCATAGAAAAATTAAAAAGATTGCTTGTTTGTCCTTTCTTAACAACTGTGTTCACATTCACCGTGGTTCGAAACAGACCCCAGCAAAACATTTTACTTTTTCTTATCAAAATGTGACTGCCCAGCTCACAACCCACAAAAAGTCAGGGATTAGGGTTCTCTGTAATGGACCAAAATACGTCATTTACGCTGGCCAACTAAATTATTTCGTGTGGGTACCTGGAAGAGTTATCTTTTCTCTATCTATTGTCAGAATTTGGCAGCTTAAAGCAAAACCGAAATTGAGATATTAGCAGTTCGTCAGCTGAGAACGAGATGGGTGTTAAGGTGCCTTGAACACTATGGCTTTGGTGGCAACTTAATGCCTTTGTCATTCTCAGCCGACAACTGTTTTTCTTGACCATATTTTTTTTTTCTTCAGACATACCCTGCTTTCACTGTGATTTTCATTGATACTTCTGCACAGCATGCCTGAGTGACCCTAATCTTTAAATCCTTTCTTCTCCCTTTTCTATGAAACTGCCCCTCCTAACTCACTCTCATTTCAATCACTTTTTGAATGGGTTAGGATGGTCCAATTTCAACAAGTCAAATACAGTATCTGTTTAAAGCATAGAGCTTACTCTTTTAAACTATGTAGAAAAGTGTAAATTCAGTTTGGCTTGCTTTTTGAGGGTCGTGAGCTGGGTCGTCACATTATGTTTGTGAGCTCATGTGAGCAACAAAAAAAAAACAAACCTACAATAACAACTAGAAAGATTACTCGGTTGTCCTTTCTTAACGACTGTGTTCAAACTCATCATGGATTGAAGCATATCCTCACAAAAAATACTCTTTTTTATTATCAAAAGAGTTAAATGTTTGATCTTAGTCACAGCAAAACATATTTTGCTGTTATTTTATTTAGCAGTGCACTACATCAATCTTCACATCAAATTTGGTTTAAGAACTCTTTAATTTCACATCAAGAGACTAAATCATAATCATATGAATTAGATGCCTACAGAACTTGAAAACAGTAGATATAAAATTAACTTGGTATTTAAAATTTACAATAAAAAAGGTTAAATTTTGCCTGATTTAATTCAAACTTCAATTGTAAGCAAATCAAAAAGCACCTTTTCAAAGTTATGAGTAGGTGTTCAGTATCTATGCATAAGACAAAATCAACTACTATGTTAAACTCAACATGGCAAAGAGAGATATCTTTCTCTCGGTTTGCTCATGTCTGAACTGCTAGTCGAGCCGTTTGAACACAGTCAGGGCAAAGAAAGAGACAAACCAAGCACAAAATAAAACCAAAGAGCACATCAGTCCCCAGGCGGGCACAAGATGTGCTGGTCTGATTTGGGAGGCTTTTGCCTTCTCCTTCTCTATCGGGTCTGCAGAGATTCAAAGAAAAATGGAAGATGAAACACATAAAGGGATTTTAAAAAGACAAATAGATAGATAGATAGATAGATAGATAGATAGATAGATAGATAGATAGATAGATATAGTAGATAGATGAAGGAATGAATAGATAATACGACGTATGTACATCATTGTAGATGTAAGTGTAGATATTGAGACAGAAATAGAGAGTGCAATAAAACAATAACTGTTACTGATACAATGTATTTCCATAGTAACAGGTTATTTTCATATGCCTTAATTTACGTGTTTTGTTTCAATTGTCCTCTTTGGCTGTTTCTGTTTAACATGTTTACATATGTACCAGATACTGTTCTAATCTTCTGTTCTTGTTTAAAGTGGAAATCCTCACTATAAAAATTGGGATTCTAAAATTCATTTGTGAATCACTTGTAGTTTGAATGAGTATTGCACAAATGAAACTTGAAAGTGTTCAAAGAACAGAACTGTGTAAATGTTTTCAGATATTACACAATGTACAGGAGTGTCATTGAACAATACATTCGACAACTATGGCAAATCAATGTGACTACATGTACATTCAATCACAGTTCAGTAACTAAAGTCTGTACAATGTACTTCCACTTGGGATGGTCATGATTTAAAAAAAAAAAATCTATTTAGGAAAGTCTACAGGTGCATGTATGTTGTACAATTTTTTGTTTGTTTGTTTTCAAATGAATCATTTTGATGTCCATCTGATCTTATGAAGCATCAATACCACCAAAAAGTGTTGGTGAGGTACTGACAATGGTGACATCTGGATGATAAGACAGTCACTGTGACTCAATATCACTCCTAATGGAATTATTTTACCATCTCCTTGCTTGTCCTTCTGACGATCCATCGGTCCCTGGAATTCTTTTTCTTTTCTTTTTTCTTTTTTTTTTTGCCACACCATCTTCAGTGTGGAATTTTCACAGCTGCTCGACATCCTCCATTGCACTCTTAAATTGAGTTATAGTCTCTCTGTTTTGACACCAAACATTCAGTTTCCCTGCGCCACAAGTACAACTCAGCACCTAGTCAATCACTCATGCTAAATGCACACAGAATAGATAACACATCTGAGCGACTACATGTAATGCCACTTTCATCCAGTCATCATAAATTATAGTCAAGCAACATCGCCAAAGTTGTCATCTTCATCACTACTACAATTTTGTACACCAATCATAAATGAAAAACATCATCACTCTTTCCACCTCGATAATTATCATAATCCACGTCACAAGTATCATCACTATCAGCTCCACTGTCACATACATATTGTAGACACCGATACAGCAAAACATAGAATCTTCAACCACCATCACCATTTCTACCGTACTGGTCACCCACCATCATCACTACCACCACTATCACCACCACCATCAACATCATCACCATCACAACTATCCCCACCACCACCACCATCGTAACTACCATCACCATGATCATCACACCATCACCACCACCACCATCTTAACTACCATCATCATCATCATCATCACCACCACCATCATCATTCCGCATCCGGTGTACCTTCCACGAGGAGCTGTGAGCTGCAGGTCACCTGCCCGGCAGCGTTGGTGGCCGTCACCGAGATGCGGCCGGAGTCGTCGGCAAAGACCTGGGGGATGTAGAGGGTGCAGGTGCCGTCGTGATCCACCGAGATGCGCTTGTGCGGCATGCTCTGAATCTCCTTGCCCTCGTGGTACCACGCGACCTCCGGGCGCGGACTGCCCACCACTTTGCACTCAAAGCGCGCCGGGCTCCCCTCCGACACCTCAAGATTCACAATCTTCTTTAAAAACTTAGGGGGAACCGCAAACTCGGCTGCAGACTCAATTTCTTCAACTGGAAAATGGGCCAGAGGCAGAGAGGAAGAACAAAAATACAGAGAGAGAAGATTTTAGGCAAAAAATTAGAATTGTTTCTCTTGATTTTGTTGTCTCAAAAGATGTCTATCAAATAATTTGATAATCATTTTCTTTATTTTCGCTTCAAACAGAACAAGTAAATCAATTTCCATTTGCAGTGCTGGATGCTGCTGCAGAAACTGGCATTGAGGAATATAAAACAGATATCGATATAAAGCAATGTGCATGGTTAATTTTGTGTGCAAAGCATCAGCCAGTACTGTTTAGGGTGCAGGTGCAGTATGTAATAAAAAGCAGTGGTCCTTCATACAGACCATAAAGTCATGGCAAGACTCGACTGGGAGTATTTGATACTGGAAGGTAAATAGACAGAAACATAGCGACTCCTCAGAAATCTGCTATGGATAATTGAGTTTGATCAACGCCAAACTCAAAGTCCTGAATTTGAAAGGCATTTTTGGCCGGTTATCATCAAAGCAATGGATAAAAAAGCAGGTGAATTATATCATTTTGGATGCGAGTACATATGCATGGTGATATATACACCTTGCTCTGGCGAGATTTGGTGGGTAAATGGGTGAAGAAATTGAATGTGAAGTGAGAGCAGCAAAAAAGAAAAAGAAAAAAAAAGAAGGAATAACCGAGGGCAGTTTCAGCCTGCGTTCCCCCTAAGCTGTGCCGTGCCACAAAAATAGCCATCAAGAAATCAGACACACATCCATAGAACCTGAACAAGCAAAAATTGAATGTTTTTTCACTTCCAGCATTTGACTTGTGGAAGATGAACATTCATGCACAGTCCAGCAGCACTGTCTTACCTTGTAGAAATGAGTCTGTAAAACAAGTGATTGGCAACCATTGAATTTAAGTCTTGCAACGGCTCCTCAGCGGAGATTATTAGATTTGCAATGAATGGATTAGATGACCTTCTACAGTGTCATCACTGTTTTGGGGTTAGTGAGTAATCATGACATGAGTTAGTCAACCTGGGGTTAAAGTTTTTGAGGGTATATATAAATATATGAATATACTGGTATATAAACATGGAAGAAAACAGAATGGAAAGCCTATGAAAATAAGTACAGCACATGTTACAGAATCATTGCTACAATGAGATCATAAGACTAGATTTGATCTGGATGTATGTCTGACACGATGGTGCATAAAAAACAAACACACCATCTCGGTCAATCATTCCGAATTATCAATGTTCAAGGTCAACTCATTCTTTTCCACGGAAAAAAAAAAGAGAAGAAAAGAATACCAAATATTGAAAGCAATAAAGCTTAGCTGTTCACACTTCATGCTACTGTAGCCTTTAATGCACAAATCATATAGTGATGTCCAAAATTGACAGGAAATAATTGCAAAAAACAGCATAGATAGAACAAGGTGAACTAAAACAGAAGTAATATGCACACAGCTACCTGTTTGCATGACAACTTCACAGTAAAAAAAAAAAAAAAAAAAAAAAGAAAAGTGAGGCAATATTACATAGTTTGGCAGCATAACATTGTAGTCATCAGAACCATTATTTTGACCAACGTTTCATATGATGCTATTACTGAATCAAATGTCACTCTCCACCCTTCAATATAAGGTATCAGTACCTTATAGCTGCAACACACAGGCCAAAACTTTAAAGGGTAAAACTAGCATAAATTAAGTGAAAAATACAACTTTAAGTGAAGGTTTTCATTTTTGTTAACACCTACATTTGTCAAACATTATATTTGAATATTTCTATCCTATAGAGGAGTTTAATTTATATTGTATGTCAAAAGTAACACAAACAGTGGAAAATAGCACATATAAAACAATAATCAGACATTAAAGGAAGCTTGTGTTAACAAAAAGTTTTATGTAAATATGCCAAAACAAATCAGTATACGTTTAAACCAAACTTAAAATACATAAATACATTAAAAAAATGACAATGTCCAACACAGGAACCATATTGCTTTGTTATTGCAAATACACGGAAGAGGAACACAATTCAAGCCACGCAGTATTATAGTCTAAAACTGAAATATTTTTAGCTGAAAAAAAAAGAAGCTCTGAATTAGACTACATGTCAATTCTCTGTTCAAATCATCACCTTCCAGGCATTGAGAATCAAGTTCATCAAGTATTTCTGAATTAACTGTTTCTCTTTTGAAAGAAAATTTGAATTTCTGACTGCACTTTTCAGAAATTGCACAACAGGTCCTACATTTACCGGACCTACATTGCAAAATCACTGATTCTTGTTATCACTATAATAACAGTTTTCAGCTATTGCACAAATCTACTACATTGTAAGTGGCAAGCTATGTGAAATGTCTATTCACTGCGGTAAGTCCATGATTCTAAAACTTACAGCGACGTCAATGAAAGTTAATATGAAATTCTCTCTGACACTAGATGTCTTTACAACAATTTGAGGAAAGAATAGAATTATATCAAATACAAAGTACATAAATATTTGCATAATATCCTATGAATTTGAAGGCACTTCTGGTACTGCCAATTTGGCATCTTTTTTTCCCCAAACATGGGTGTAAAGGGACCAATATAAAAAAAAAGAGAAAATTCTGATGAATGTAAACAAAAATGTCAACATGCATGAAACTATTAATAAACAAATGTACACTTTCACATTACAACTTCAGTCTAGTCTAACAGCAAACGTCAACTGTAAGATCAGTTTTGCAAAATTCTCTAAAACATCCCTTCACCATAATATTTCACACAGCTTTTCTTTTTTATTGTTTTTGTATTTTCCTTACATATTTTGGCACTGTAACAATCGTATGAACACAGTAAGCAGTATCAAAGCAATCAGGGAAATATACAATGATCAAAACATTTGCATCAGAACTTTCAGACTGACATGAATTTAACTCTATCATGATCCCTGACATCTTTACTTCAAGTTTAATCAATCACATTTTAAAGTACTCGGTCTGCAAGAGATGAAGACCTGACTTTCCATCTGTTCATTTTCTAGCAACAAGGACTGGTCATAGATATTTCTAGAGAAAACAATGGGGAAAAATGTTCCTTGCATTTACTGTGAGATGATTTAAATCATACGTGAAATATTATGCGGTTGATCACCTGCTAAGAAAGCTGAACGAGATTATCTCCCTACACTTTATTCCTGTATTACACTGCCTAATCCTATTATGCAGCTTACATCAAGTTAGGTGTGGACATATCAAGATAGGTCCAGATTTTCTTATCCTTGCTTGCCTACTGTACAAGCGTAGCATTTATAGAATTAGATGCAAAAACCCTTCACATTGTTTCTTGTGTCCTTAAAAGCTCTCTTGAATCTTTCTGTATGACATACATTGTACATCTGTTTAGTAAATAAATTTGTTGGTTCCCTTCTGGACTTGGCAGATTGCTAGTTACAAGTTTGTTACTTTTCTTTTTCTCCATCCATCCACTATCTACCTCACATTAAACCTCTTTCTTAGTGCTGACAAACAAAATGCAAAAGTGCACTTCAGTTCGAACGATTATCAAGTGACATAACGGCATAAGCAGTGCAATTTTGTCTATGTGCAACTAGTCCTATAGCCTAGTAGAGAGAGGGTAAAAAAAACCTGAAGCAAGGTTTATATTGCTGTTTAATTTCCTCAGAAAAGGTTACAACTTGCTTTCTTAAAAGGTTACATGGTTTCACTGTATCAAAAATGAATTCTTAGAAACGTCAAGGTTAAAAAAGAAATACAATTGCTCACTGTCCGTTGGACAAGACATTTCAGCAAGCACATGCTCAAATATACACCAAAACAAAGAAAGCAAAATGTTCCTTTTTCTTTTTAGTTTTAGTCATTTTGCTATTTTTATGTTCAGCTTTATGCCAGACAGTGCAGTACACTTTAAGTGCATTATATTAGTGAGTCTATGCACTCTGTGCAAAAGAGGGCACAATCCTCGCGTTAAACAATGATTACAGCTCGTACATGTGCGTTGCAAGCGTGAGAATACTATTCTACATGAGCAAGTGGATGCTGAAATGTACAATGGTTCCTGGATGTCAACATGTCCATAACAAGTCAGAGCAGTGAGCAAGTGTATCCTCACCCCATCCACAGAAATCCTCCTTGGACGTAGAGCGTTACATTTATACAACCATGACATTTTGGATGAGCAAGAGAAACGGAGTAACACAAGAAGAAATGATTGTGATTTTTTGCTCAGTTGGACCGGGACTCCAAATTTCATACAAAGTTGCTCCGATAGCAACTCTTGCTACCAGCACAAAGGGGCAAATGCTGTGATGGTAATGACACGAATGCAGCCTCTCGATTAGCTGCTGCTGCAAGGAGTTGCTGGTCTAGCAAGAATTGCACTCCTAACATCTTTTTTATGAAATGAGTCCACAGCGTCTTTGGTTTAATGTGTTTTAGGCCATGGTTGGTAAATAATCATTTAGCTATGAGGTAAAAGATGAATACCGGTAGTAGATCAGACCTGACATTCTCAGCTTCAAGCAAGACATTGTTGTGATTATTCAGCACTAGAATTTCATCGCAATCAAAATAAGCTTTGTTTTGAAGAAAAAAAGTTGAGGTTCCTTAAATCGACCAGACCAGCTCAACAACTCTGAATTGCATTCTTTCAGTCTTTCTTTTTTTTTCCTGCAAATATGTAGGAGGGTTTTTATCAAGACTATCATGGAGCAGAAATGAAGTCCGTCAAAGGAGGCCGCTTTCGTTCTACATTTACTTCTCGTTAGAACACTCCTTTATTCTCGCTAACAGGTACCAAAATACACTTGGCGACTACAGGCTTTCTTGTTCAGAAACCAAACACTTCACTTCTCAATGACTGAAATCTCTACAGCATGAAAACTGAGTGATGAAGAATATGATATAAAATGAAAGAGGGTGGTGAGTGGTCCCTGATGCTAACTATGACCGTTAATCCTCAGAGAGTAGAGTTTTAAAATACACTAAATACGATGTTGTCTATTAATGAAAGAAAAGAAAAATGATTACGGCAGTGTAAATAGTCAATAGAAAGTGGATAAATTGCCTAATAAGCTATTACAGCTGAGTGAATATCAATGCTGATGATATGAGAGTAATATCAACTCCAGTAAAAAAGATTACATGATTTATCAAAAACACCACAACAAAAAGAAGTGTAGCACATGAATAGATTATCACAAAGAAAAGAACATTAGTACATCCAACGAACAGCGGTTCCGATGTTCTCTACCGAATACATGAGTTTGCTTCCGATCAAGGTGATAGAATATTGGAGTGCGCCCTCACAGTTCTTCAGATTCCCACTCACCTTGTACGCTAAGATTGCCGCTGCAGGACACGCGCCCGGCGTTGTTGAACGCCTCGCACATGTACACGCCCTGGTCCTCGGGGAAGACCTCGTGAATCTGGAGGCGGGCGACCGAGTCGACATAGCTCATGCGGAAGTAGCGCGATGGCTTGATGATGGCGCCATTCAAGTACCAATTTATCACAGGAGCTGTCACAGAAGGGAGAGAGGAGAGAGACATTTAGTCAGTGATTTATCAATCATCATTCTCCTACACAGTTCCATTTCCTCAGTGAAGACTAGTTGCATTTTCATGAAATGATCTTTGCATTACACAACAATAAGTATTCATATACATGTAATATATTTGGTATTTCAGTTGAGTGATTGTTATGCATTAAAGGGATGGTATAGTACTGGTGGAGATGAGAATTGGGATTTTAACTTTTTGCAAGACATCACGAGACCACTTATGAAATAGTACAGACCTTACCATTCTAAGAGGACTTCATTATTTATTTGATGAAAATCTGTTTTGGAATGGCTGAGACATTCAAAAACAAAGTAAAAAAAAGCGCTTGTAATAAAAGGTGGGTCCCACCTTTCATTACGATCCCTATATTTGGATATCTCAGCCATTTCAAAACCAGTTTTCATCAAATAAACGTTGAATTCCTCTTTGAATTCATGTTCTTTCATATTTCATAAAATGTTTCTCATTGTCTCATAAAAAAACGCTAGAAACCTGAAATTAGCTCTCAACCAAAACTAAATAAATCTTTTAACATACATTGTAAATACATGTAATTGCTCTATTCTTATAGTCAGCTAAATACAATGTACATGCACAATAAAAAAAAAAAAATGTTATGCATATATACACTGTATTCCAACATTATTATATTGACAATCATTCTGACACTGTACATATCTAACCCTTTCTATACCAGTAACTCTGGACGGTGTGTATAATGAGCGATTATTAATATTACGTTTCAACGTACAGCTGTACAGTAATAACTGCTCTATTCTTTTTTTCAGCTAAATACATGCACATTATGTAATGTTATTTATTCCAATATCATTATCCTGACAATCATTCTGATATATATATTTAAGCCTTTCAATACCAGTGATTATTCTGGGCGGTGTGTACAATGCTATGAGGTTTTCTGTGCCAAGTAATGCTCAAAGCACACAGGGGATTAACAATAGTAAACCACATTTGTCACTGAAACCACCACCATCATGGAAACAGTTGACACAAGCTACACAAAATCCTGACTGGAGTCTCTACTCACGGGGCGTGGCAGTCACTTCGCAAGCAAGCTCCACGGGGCTGCCTTCGGGCACCATGCAGTCCGTCAAGACGCTGAGGAACTCCGGCATGGAAGCCTGCCCCACCGCTGGAACCTCTGGGTGACGTCTGACCTGCTCTGGGGCATGGGTATGCATCTGTGGCTCAAAGGCCTCACCAGGGGGTGGGGCTAGTGATGTGGAAAAGAAGACCATTTTGGAGATACAATGTACATGTACTGCATTCTAGAAGTAAAAAGGCTTTTCTCAACTTAGCTTCAATACAAAAGAACTTGGTGCCCCTTTTTCATATGATTGGTCTCCCCCTATCCCAAGCCCACTTCCACTGCATCCCTCCATGCAACAGGTGGTCCTTAAAAAGAGGAATCCATCCTACAAGGATTGTCTGTCCTTCTAAACCATTGCCACCAAAAGACTGGTTCCCTTTGGATAATGGTGACTCCCATATGGATTGTCTCCTAAAATACCAGTGCTTCCACAGTCTTAGACTACATACAGTGTACCTTGTACATACTCTCCTACTGGGAGTGGTAGCCCCAAAGACCAGTACCCCAAACAAGACCTGGCCATTCTCCGAGACTTGTCTATTCCACGAGGCACAGGACCAGTGCCCCTTACAGGATAGGTAAGATTGGCACATCAAAGAAGACTTATTAACACCCCACAAACACTCTCTACTCCTTCAGAATAGTACCTTCTACAAAACTGGTAGTGCCTACTAGACAGAGGGTAACCCAGAAACCTTGTTACACCCTTCTACCCCTCCCCCTCCATAGACTGGTGTCAAGTACATCCAAATATTCCAACTACAATGTAGCTATCCTTGCTTACCTTGTACTTCTATCTTGAAGGACTGCAGGTTCTTTCCAGCTGGGCTGGATATCTCCACGTTGTAGACGCCAGCATCCTCCGGAAGACATTCCAGGATGAGTAAGGTGTGGATGGAACCGTCCTGGAGAATCTTCATGCGCGGAACGCTGGACAGCAGCCGGCCGTCCTGTGCACATACAATACATATCACTTAGCTTTAACTGTGCTTAAAGGGATAGTACATTGTACAGTTTTGGTTGAGCGATGGGGTTTCAGGTTTCCGACTTCATTTTTATTATAATTTTTACAGACAATGAGAATTAAATCTCTTCTGAAATAAAGAGCATATAATTCTATAAAAAGCAATTAAAAGTTTATTTGATAAAAAAATTGTTTTGGAAATGGTTGAGATATCCAAAACAAACACAGATCCTAATAAAAGGTGGGACCCACCTTTTATTAGGATCGTCTTGCTTTATTGTGTTTTTGGATATCTCAGCCATTTCAAAACCGATTTTCATCAAGTCAACTTTGAATTCCTCTTAGAATTGTGTGCTTTTCAACACTTCATAAAGCACATTTTAAGTATCTTGCAAAAAAAGTTAAAAGTTGAATCCTAAGCCTCAATCAGTGCAATACCATCCCTTCAACATAAAGTATCATCTTGTATCAGATGCAAGATCAAATGGCAATGGAATCAAGCTTTTTCTTTGATTTCTTTCTTCAACTCTTTGTGTCATGTTTGACTCAAAGTTTTTGTTCCATTGCATGGCTCCTATGTCACAATAAACACACATTTGCCGCGCGCACTCTATAATTAAAATTTTACAAGTGCATACATTTGTCACTCATTTTTGTAAATAACTTCAACCGATTGGTTTTGTGTACATGCGTAATGTGGTGACTGTGACTGTGCAGCTACTCATTCGTCTTTCATGGAAAATGGCTGCCATTTTGTGCTATATTAAAGAATCTGTGTGGACCACATCTGTTGATGTTCAAGGTGTTGTATAAAACAAATAGTGCATGGCCTTAACTCATGCAAATGGAACAAGATTTTGCACTCGGTGAAAGATGAGGCGCACTATTCAACTCGGCTTCGCCTCGTTGAATAGAACGCCTCTATCTTTCACCTCATGCGAAATCTCGTACCATCGCACTCGTGACCATTCACTGTTGGTATACTGACCTTTGACCAGACGACCCTTGGTGCCGGCTGCCCGGCGATTCTGCACGATATCCTGACTGGCTCTCCAGGAATACCAGTCGTCATCGGCGGTGGCGTGGCGATGAATGTTGGCGCTTCCTTTACCGGCTCTGGTACCGCTGTGAAAAGATGGGGACAGAAAATGAATAATAAAGTTTCAAGTATTTACAATGTATGTACACGTAGTCACACATTCACACTCACTTCAATATAGCAAAATGAAAATAAATCAAATTACACCATTCTGCCAAGAAAATAATGTTTATGATTTGCTCTTTGACATGAATTTGCATGTAGGTTTGACGAAGGTGAATGAAGTCATTAACAGCTCCAGAATGCCACTGAAAGATATACATGTAATGTTTGATTATAGCCCTACTTTGGATTTTCTGTTTGTCATTTATTTAATACAATCAAAATGACACATTCTGGATGTCAATTGAAGATACAAAAAGAAAAACCAGCAGCAACACTGACTTGCTATCATCACTATATATTTTTTTGAGTTAATATTTGCTAGTAAGAGTAATCACACACATTGTTAACACTGCAAACAGAAGGATGAAAACTTTATGTCTGAAAGTGATTAACAGTGGCACTTTGCATACCTTTGTATGCCATCTGCACATCATTTTGTGTCTTTATCTAATCTACATTGCATGTGGTGTTTTCTACAGAAATAGATGAATGTATTGTATACCAAAAGTTAGCCAAATATCACCTCTGTGCTAAAATTTAAGGTACAGGCTGCAAGCTTTCTGATTTATTTGCCAGTTTGGCTGTAGCCCAGCGCCCTCTTGTGTTCATTATAAGTTCATTCAAGCACCATCGCTTGCATGACGCTTTAAAGTTATTGACGCTTCGTTGCTAGCTACATTAAATTGAACTTGTGTGTAAGAGAATACACATGCAAACAATCACATATTACACAAACACAGTGAAAGACAAATGCATACTACATCGTAAAATGTACTATTCTCCTTTAAGAAAGAGCAAAAAATGCCTGCAAAGAAAGAAACTTACTGCAGAAGAAAGAATGGTTATGCATGGCAAGAGAAAATATTATTTTTCTTATACAACCTCAAGAATTACACTGAATTGATCCCTTTTTCAGCTACAGTGTACAAATTGTACATGTAGTTTATGACACTTCTCAGCAAAATATCAAATGCACCACTTGCCAGAGTTCAGTATTTGTGAGCCGAGTCCCGAACACAAAGGGTAACTTTTACTTCAGTTTAATAGCCGTTAAGCAAAGAGCATAGGAAATGCAAGAATCCCTGTACCAACTAATCTGGAGGCTAATCAGGGACAAAATCAGACTGTGAAAATGAGTAACTACAGTGTTCACCTGAGCACCGTTTCATAAAAGATGTAAGGATGGCAACTCTTGCCGGAATGACAATTTTCCATCGCAACAACCAATCAGGAAGCTGGATTCTTGTCGTTACCACGACAATTGCCATTCCAGCAAGAGTTGCAATCATATCAACATTTTATGAAATGGGGCCCTGAACTTATTAAGAGTAAACTTTTGCGTGTATCTGAGTTTGGATATGATACTTTAATGAAATGATAATGAGATGATATGATCAATTTTTTTTTGCCTTGAAACCTTTCTAATATATGATAATCAAGTTGATCTTCTCAACACGACTAGTATGATAAACCACTGACACCTATTAAACTCAGCATGGAAGATTTCATCATCGAAGCTCACGGACAAATGGTTTCGACAGACAAATCACAATGTGACATAATGGTGGTATATACAATGTGCTTTAACCCGTTGAGGACTAGTCCCGATTATACTCGGGCAGGTGTCTATTTGAAATGTGTGTTGTACCAAATCAGTCCATCCTCAACGGGTTAAAGGGCATGTTGGGAGACTCCAAGGGAGATTCCTTTATGGGTCACCCACTTACATGATTTATTCCCGTAATAGATAAGAGTGGTGTCATGTACACGGAAATCTATGAAATGGCATAAGATGTAGGAAATGTTAACCCGCTGAGGACGAGTCCCGATTATACAAATTGTACTCAGGGAGGGGTCTATGTATGGGAAATGCGTGTTTCAGCAAAATCAGTCCATCCTCAACAGGTTTACTATACTACATAAACTGTATGACTTGAAGATGTGATCTAAAGGGGAAAATTCTATACTTGGTGTAGAGCAACAGATGGAACAATATTGTAAAAGCTGTTATTTTCGCATGGGTTTAATTTTCATGAATTTTGCGAATCACTGTTGGACCGCCAAATCAAAAACACACGAAAATGTCGCCATTGCTAGGCTACTAGTACATTGTACACTTAAAATAGCCTGGGTGTCAATTCGCGAAAACAACATCTCGCGAAAATATCCGTATGCAAAAATAACAGCTTATACAGCATACTGTGGTAAACTAACTCAAATGTACTCCACCGACATGAATTGGTTGATATCACAAGGTCACATGTAAATTGTATACAATAATTGGCTATGATTAGACCGTGAAAATTAGATCACACTGGAAGATAGCATTCATGAGGAAAAGGTAATTTCAAACATGAATGCTGTTCTCGTACACAGGATTTTTGTTGTACATCATGTGCTTTACTGGTGTCTCCTAATGGTTTAACCTTTTGCATGCTTTGTGTGTCGATTGACACAGGAAACCGGATGAGCGTAGTACACACTGTCCAAAGGTCCACGGCAAAGGAAGTGTTTAAGACATTACCTGCCAAATCATTGTAAGATCCTGGACAGTGAGTCCATTTACTTAGCAAACTACCAACTGTTTCAATATGGCATTAAATGAGTTGATTTGAAAAATTAATTGTGCTAAGGAATGTTAATGATTTTTAGACTGCACACGATTCTACTTATCCTCTAGAACACTACATGGAAAAGACAAAGTGTTTGTTTCAGAAGCAAAACCAAAACTCGAAATATAACCACAAAAAAAGTAGAAGCAAACAGTGTACATATCAGAGAAAATACAAGTATGAGATGTTTAAAGATATAAGAATCCACCATATCAAGTTGTCAGTTACCACCAGATGCAAGATAATCTTGCAAAATATAATTCTGATGTGGTCATATAACCCTTTACCTACAAGGTTTTTAAATTTTTCAGAGAATCTGCAAAAGGCTAAGTAGATGTCCATGGGCAAAGGGGTAAGGATCCCATTTGCAGATACGGAGAAGTACATTGTAGATGTATTGTTGGGAGGAGGTCCTAACACCCTACAACACCACTTGGTCAATTAACTTATTACCACACTCTGGACACACAAAGGTGAAAAAATACCAGTTAGAGCTAGTCTACCGGCAAGTCACTCATATTATGAGATACTATAGATCCCATGGCTAAGTGGAAAAAAAAAGAAGAAGAAAATGCAGCATGTTTGCAATAGAGTATGAATAAGAGTACACATAAGTGTATGTATGCTGATGATTCATGATATTTTCTGCTTGCACAGCTGATTTGCAGTGGAATGAAATGCCGCTGAGTGTTAGAGAAAAGTTCTAGCTACTTTATCCGAAGGAGTGAGAGCAAAAGATGCTAGAGGTGGCTGAAATGTTTTGAAGATGATCTGCATCATCAATGAATACCTTCTACAACCAACATGGCCGTTGATGCGGTGACTCCGATGTCATTCTTCACCTGCACCTCGATGGTGCTAGTGTCATCGGGAGTGGCATTTGGGATGATCAGTCTGGAGTAGTCATCTCCTACGATGACCACGCACTCCTCAGAATCCTCCAGTTCGTAGCCATCCTGATGCCAGGCAACCTCAAATGGAGGGGCCGCACTAAATTCCACTCGAAACTCAATCATCTGGCCGTGCTTGCTATTGGTATCTTTGAGACGCTGCTTGATGGCAGGGGCTCCTTCGCGATGAACTGCCTTCTGATAGTTCATGGATATTCTTCTCTGGGGAGACTTGACTGGTTCCTCCTCCTCCTGGGTGCTTTCCTGCGTATCCTCTTCAGTGGTATCCGAATTGTTTTTTATTGTGATGGGTAGAAAAGTTACAGCTGGCTTATCTTCGGCTTTGTCCACTTGTTTGGGACCAGATCTGAAACGTGAGGCAAGCGCCTCTGCAACTCGGACTGCCTCAATGTCCTCTTCCTCAAATGAGTAGTTCTTACTTGGTCCAGTGGTCAGCGTTATGTTACTATCTTCTTCTTCAGACTGTTCAGATGCATTTGGTCCAACGTCCAATGTAACTTCATATGCCACTCCTTCGTCTTCTGAACGAGGCATTAATGCAGATTCTGTCTGGAAAACTGGTTTGTTTTCCACTATGTCTTCTGCAATCGGATTCACTGGGGACACATCCAATACAACCTCGTAACTTGGGTCACCAGAACCAGTGGGAACTTCTTCCTGATAGTTGTCAGGTCGATGTAATGTCAGAGCTGTGTGAGAAAGATGGCTTTTTACTTCTTCATCTCCACTGGAGGTCGAGGAAGAAGTGGCATAGGATGACGATCGTTTGAGATCAATGACACGCCTTGCTCTGCCAGTTGGAGGTGATTCAACATCACTGGGATCAGTGGTATCTGATCTCTTGGCAATCAATTTGGGTCTTTCATCCTTTTCTGATTCTTGAGAAGAAGAGGATGAGGAAGTCTTTGAATCTTTCCCACTTCCTCCAGAAGACTTGGACTGTAGCTGAATTAACAATGAAGATCTGTCCGGGTCTCTTTGGTCTGTTCTGGCGGCTAAGGATGCTGTAACAGGAGTTGGCGATCTTGACTCCTGGGAGGAAGAAGAAGAAGTTTTCGATGATGGTACATCTCTTGTTTTGTCTGGACGACCCTTGCGAGTGAGAGAGATAGCTGCAGCTGATGTTTTGAGTTCAGGCTTGTCATCATGGTCATCTCTTCCAGTGGTGGAACTTGACTCAGACTCCGAGGACGTGGAGGTGGGAACATTTTCACTTTCTGCTTTGTAAGGGTAGTCCACAGCAGCAGAACTTGTTGACAGTGGCAGGGCTCTATCGTAGGAATCATCCTCGACCGGAGGTTTCTCTATGATCAAGTCCACAACATATGGTTCTGTGTCTCTGCTTCCCGCTCCAGGGAGTTCAGCAGTTGAAGTGAAGTGTCCTCTGCTCCCAGGATCATCATCCTCTCTTGGAGGAGTCTCCAGCATCAGCTGCACAATGTAAGGTTGTGTCGTGTCTGCTCCACTGTTCACTGGTGTCTCTCTGCCTTCGCTTTCTTCTGAGGATGAGGAACTACTGCTGGAGTCTGTACCTTGGAATACATCTTGCACAGGAGGTTTGGAGAATATGATTTCTTCCCTTTCTGGCTGTATTTCCTCAGCTGCTACATCAGGTCTGCCCTCATCTTGACTTGGGCCTGTTTTGGTCTGGGAGTCACGGAGTGGTGGGTACACTTCATCTTCAAGTGTTTCACTGGCCACCACTGGATCCCTTTGGAAAGCTTTGGCAGCTGCTTGTATGGGTGCATCACCTGCTGCTTCCTCTTGAATTTCTGGTTGACTGCTTGGACTTGGGACATCTGCACGAGTGGCAAAGTCCTCTGGAACCTCTTCTTGCTGGATTCTTTCCAGTCGCTCAAGCCAAGAAACGTCACCTGTGTCTGAAAGAACATCTGCAGAGATGCCCTCTTCCACAGGGCTCTTCTCTTCCTGATCTGAGAGCATCAAGAGGTGATCTGGGAAGCTGCTCTCAGTGTGAGGAACATTTTCAGCTTCTAAGGATTCGTTGATGAGAGCAAAGTCCCCTGGCTGAGAAGTCTTGGGGAATGCTGAGGGTGCTGCCTCATCTGGTTGGACAGTGTCCGCAGAGATGTTTTCCTGTATGGGTCTACGCTGTGGAATAATCTGGGGTTTGTCTGGCGTCACCTTCCTGAGGCTATCCCTTGAAGGCAACCAACTGTTATCTGCACCCTTCTTTAGGTCCAGAGGAGACTGTTTCTGGACGGGTCTCAGTTTGACAGCCACCTGGGGACCCGCACTGGCCCTCCGGGAGCTGTCTAAAGGTTTTGGCTTGGGGAGGATTGGGGCTGCATGCTGGGATCGTCTCTTGAACGCTTCCTCTAACTCACTTGGTGCCTCCTCTGTTAGGATTAATGCATGCATTACAAGGGCAACACACTCATCAATATTCATTCCAATTATTCTCATATTGATACAGTATACTGTTACCAAGACAAATTGGATATAATACCAATCTAATATCAGTTATGCACTGAAAGCCACAACCTCAATATTACACTAAACTATAATAGAATAGCAACAGGAAAAATATTTCCTACGTTACCATACATGTATGTATAAATTCAAAGCTTTATCATGCACACTGTAAGACAAATTTAGAGCTGACTCTCACGATTGAAAATTAAGCAAGTTTGAAATTTAATTTCACCAATTCTGAACATGTCATGCAGTCTTCTTGAGATTGCGGTCCGGAGGTATAATTGTACATGTAATGTCATACAATGTAAACCCACAAAATTGTTGTATTCCATTCACTGCTTCATGTAACTGTCACTAGTTTGTTTTCATAAAACATGCTTGATTCATCAATCTTTATCAGACATCTTAGATTGTACTGCATGATCAGGCGCAACATTTTCTAAAACAAATAACACGTAAAGGTCAAAGAGCAAACTCACGTGGGGGCTTCTTCGGCTGAGCCTTCTGCAGAGCAGGAAATTTCGGCTTCTGTGGAGGCACTTTTTCTTCTGCAACAGATATCAAAGATACACAAAATATATATGATGTTGAATCAAGGAAACAGTTAACTCCATGATCACATTAATGCTTCCATGTGTATGTACAATTGTATGGGGTCTGTTTACACACATAGATACATTGTACCTATCACACAACTATTTTTTAGTAGTATTGCATTGATTTTATTTAGGTCATTTATTTATTTTCATTTTCCAACATACATGTAGAATATACATGTATGTGTATGAAACATATGCAAATATAAAGCAATATACATATTCTATATCAACTGAAATATAATATAAAAACACAATAAACAGTACAGCCTGGGTCCATGATATTTACTAAATACAGCTACAGTTTACCTCATGAAAATGCTTAAAATAGTATACAGAAATGTTTCCAGAGTAATTATTATACAGGTGTCATCAGTCAAGACACAAATGTCAAATGAGAGATAGGATCAAATACAGGTGTAAAAGAGATTTTATATTTTAATCAAAAAGAATTTTCATTCAAAAGAATAACATGCATGCAGATAGGACACTACAATTGTAGGGACATTGATCATCCTGTTTGAGTTAGCAAGTGATCAAGAGGAAGGCGGACTTCTTCCTTACCTTTTGGAGTTGGTTTCAGCTGTTGGGGCGGAGCCTCCTTTGCTTGTACCTCCAACTTGGTCTTGAACTCCACCATGCCCATCTTGTTTCGGGCCACCAGTCGGATCACACCAGAGTCGCTCGGCCGCGCCTTGGTGATTTCCATGTAGTGGATTCCGTCAAACCAAGATTTCATGCGTGCTCCTTGCTGCAGTTTTGAAAAAAAAAAAAAAAAAAAAAAGATGTGGCAAAGAGGAACATAGTGAAGAGAATCCTTGTGAATCAGCCCAACATTATGGAATGCTTACCAGATTTGGCGACCAACATTTGTATCATGATATTACATCTCCAGCCATCAAAATTACTTGCTTGGACAGAAAGGCTACAGTATCTAAAACAGGGTATCATCAACCACCATAGCCTACGCCACCTTATATCCCTCTCAAAATTCATTCAAACCCAAGCAACCTTCTCCAAAACTTAGCCATATTAAAATGTACAATGGACCTCCCTCCACTTGCAACAACCCCTATCAACATAGAAAATAGAAACAATGTAAAACATCACTGCGTATGACACTCAACCATATCGTCACTCAAAGAAATAATCTGCAGATAGATGTACTAGTCCTTGCACCCAGTAAAAAATCTACCTCCTCCAGAGCCAAAACCCATCATTGCAATTCCTTCCAACTCAAACATCCTTCAAAACTAACCCTGGATAATCAACTCACAAGTCTTCCTATTACCAAATGTTCCATACAAATTGTAATCCATCCCCATCCCCAAGCCCCACTCCCTACCCCCATGAAAGGAATCCTCCCTAAGCTCACCCCCATGATCTGTAGGTCCTCCCTGAACCAGGAAACCCGGGGTGCCGGCACACCCGAGACACGGCAGGAGAAACGCGCGTTTTCTCCCTCCAGGACGCTGACTGGCTCCGGGACAGTCACTAGTTCCGGTCGACATTTCTCCTCCGAAGGAAACTTGCTATCGTCGGGGAGATCACCGGAGCTGCTCGGAAAAGGGATGAAATTCAGAGAGATGAGCTCAAGAAACCAAATTACATTACAACTTAACCTCACCATGCAAGAGCAACTGCTTTATAATACATATTGTTAAAGTCATGGCTAATTGATAGTGATATACAGTAGTCATCAAAATTGCTGCACAGGAAATGAAAAGCAGTCATTAAGAAACAGATTAATCACCATCGGATGGTAATCACCTGAGAAACTGTTGAAGCTTTTCCTTCTCATATGCCTGAACCCTGTGATCATTGGCTGGAATACTATTTGCCCTTTACAGAAAACAGCAGCGTTATTCCATTACATTGTTTATAGTGAATTTGCAAAGTTTGTGAGCATGCAGATGTCTTCCATACAACACTTCTTTTTCAATTTATTTTTGCATTTTTTTTTTTGCAAATACGTGTACAACATACTAATGAAAATATAACAATGATATACATGTACACTGTAAAATATTTTGATGAAATTAAATTATTTTCTATAAAAGATCTCATTTTACCAACAAAAAAATCAATAAATCATTTACATGTTGATGCAAAATGTTGTTGATCATTATATCTTTTACTCCATGAAATGTTCCACACAGTAAGGGCTGTCACAATAAGCATTGTAAACATGATGATGCTTAATGAGATGAAAGCCCTTTCTTTGACCATAAGAACAAAATGGAGCTGACTATTGAAAGAGAGATTTCTCACTCAACATTGTTGTACATTAGTACCGACGGATCATTTTTGTGATAAGGAGGGGGAGGTGACATAATAGCAGAATTTCTGATAGCATGGTGAAGGGAACTCACGAGAGATATTCATCATACTCCAGGGTTTTCTCAATTCCCCGCATCTCTTCGGGAAGTTGTGTTTCCAGAATTAGAGACTGTTGGGCTGCAGATTGAAAACAAACAATATATCATCAGTAAAATGAGCTGCATTCATTTGTTGAATTTCATTTACCTGAACCCCTGGAGGAAGAGCTGATGGTGCCATAATACGCATTATCCACAGACACCTGTCCGAGTATACTCCGGACGAGTTAATAGAGTCAGAGTGCTCTAGATATTTATGTACATGTACAATGTATGTACAAACATCTGTACATGTACGCTGTACATGTACATCACTCCTGGTAAATTGATTAGTTGTTGAAGACATTTTTTCCCCCTTTAGAACAAGAAGTATGGTATATCAGCACAAAACACGAGAGAAAATGACATGTGTTGCATGTTACCGTAACTGCAGAATTAAGTGCAATTTTATTAAAAATACGTTGAATGCAGAAGGCATCTCTTCAAAGGACTATCAAAGCTACATATATCGACCAAGGATACTCTGGTGCAGCTTCTTCCTCTGTCTTCCTCTCTCTCTCTTTCTGTCAGTCTTGTACCATTAAAAAACTAGAAATGTCGCTATGGCGACTGATGCCTCCGCCATAATGCATGATTCTCACAATAGGCGTATAGTACAATGTCTTCACAATGTGTGATCCATGATAGTTTCACATAACTGGCAAAATATTGAAATGACAGGTTTGTCAGAAATGTTTTGAACTGGGTTTGCTATAATTTTCTAAGAGTGCAGGTACACATATTTGGGGAATTTTGGGAAAGTTTATGCATTGAGTAATTTCCAAGGTACGAAGAAAGAGTGTGATGACGGTACAAAATAGATTTTTTTTTTTTTTTTTTTTGGGGGGGGGGGCATTGAAACCTGGCCTTTGACCCTTAACCTTTGACCTTTGACCTTCTGGCTGGAAATTCCCGCAGAATCTCCATTAGGTAATGCATGTATTAAGTTTTGAAACTAATAATGCAAGCATTGCACATATACTAGTATATGAGGGAAATAGCAAAATTTTGAGGAGTTGACCTTGACCTCTGACCCCTGACTATTGACCCATGACCCCTAAATTCCCTAGATAATCCCTGCCAGAAAGTACATGCATATGTACCAAGTTCCACGAAGATACATTGAACCATTTGCGAGAAAAGTAATATTGCAACATTTTCACCTAACTTTTGACCTTTTGACCTTTGACCTTATGACATGAAACTCTCTCTGGAGAATCTTTACGCAGTAGTACATGTCCACACCAAGTTTCAAGAAAATACCTTCGGGCATTGCATAGATATGGGGGAAATTGCAACATTTGTAGCATTTGACCTTGACCTTTTGACCTTTGACCTCTTGCCAATGTCACTAAAATCTACTCAACTAATTGTCCCATCATACATCATCCTTGGACCAAATTTGGTGAAAGCTGCTTCATCCAGGTTTGAGTTATCACGTAAACAGATAAATTTTAGGATTTGACCTTGATCTTTGACCTTTGACCTCTGTCCGATTTCACTGAAAAACTAATCAAGTAATTGTCCCATCATACATCATCCACCTACAAAGTTTGGTGAAATTTGCTCCACCCAGTCTTGAGTTATCGCGTAAACGGATACAATTTCATGATTTGACCTTGACCTTTGACCTTTGACCTTTAGCCGATTTCACCCAAAATCTAATCAAATAATTGCCCCATCATACTTCATACTTGGACCAAGTTTGGTAAAATTCCAGTAAATATTACTCAAGTTATCGCGTAAACGAATGCGGACGGACGGACGTACAGACGTACGTACGGACGTATGTACGGACGTACGTACGGACGTACGGACGGACGGACAACCCGAAAACATAATGCCTCCGGCACCACTTCGTGGCGGAGGCATAAAAAAATGGAATCTGAGAAGTGGTTTCTTGTAATCAGCAAGAAAGTCTTCATTCTTCAGTGTTTGGAAAATCATTTGTTTTCATTAGCTCAGTATCAATTGCTTCTTATACATTGTTTGTGATAAGTGCCAGCTTTTCGTGTAGGGAATCATATCGAGAAAGCTGTAATTTAGTACAGGAAATCTGTGCTTGGTGGAATAAATTTTGATTATTCAGTTTCTCTCACGAGAATGCAGCACCACCCACCTTCACAAGTCAGCTTCCCAGCTGTCTCGGCCTGGCCGTATTTGTTGGTAGCTCGGCACGTAATGACACCGGCGTCCTCGGGGTAGACTCCTTTGATGTCCAGGGAGCAGATTCCAAACTCGTACTTGGTCTGGACTCGGGATCCTTGATTTAGCGAAAGAAGTCACTTAGCATTTTTACAGCCAACTGTGTATGGTTTAGACGTACTTTCACTAGCCATCACGCATTCTGGGACCACACTATACATTATACAAATCTGATAGTGAAATTGTGTTTAAAGTTGCTTAATCTGTTTAACATACCTTTGTTTCATCACTATGACAACTATTAAAATTAGAGGGATTGTACAGTACTGGTTGAGGTGAGTATTCAGCTTGTAACATTTTGAGAGATATTTAGAAACCACTCTACAAAATGTTAAAGAGCATTCAATTCTAAGAGGAATCAAAAGTTTATTTGATGAAAATTGGTTTTGAAATGACTGAGATATCCAAAAATAAGGAAAAACAAAGAGATCCTAATAAAAAGTTGTCGACTGTCAATTTTATTAGGATGGGTATTTTGGATATCTCAGCCATTTCAAGGCCAATTTTCATGAAATAAATGTTGAATTCTTCTTGAAATTACATGCTCTTTCATATTTCATAAGAGGTATCTCATTGTCTCACAAAAAAAAAAAATGTTATAAACCTGAATCCTCATCTCAAACAGTGATGTACAGTCCCTTTAAAGTTGCAATGGAATAGTACAAAATGATGTAGGGCCTACAGTACACTGGGGAATCCCAGCACCTTCTGCACAATGTAAAAAGTGAATTGTATGTACATTGTACATGCATATTTTAAGGCAATACAAAAATAAGGTGCATGTACAACTACTGTACCTACAATGTAAACTGTAAGACTGCCATATTCACTACTAATTTTCCTTTGCAGTGATCATCAAACAAATGAAATTTTGCAATACTCTTGGAAACAAGTTTCCCCAGGTGTGTACATACATTTTGTACATGTACAAAAATAAGTTGTCTTTGTAGTGTAATTCCCGAAAACATTTCATTTGATTATCTTCCATGCCTGCATAGGTTGAACAGATGTACATACAAAAAGTAACTTTGGGCAGAAATTTCACTCACCAATGAATAGCTGGGCGTTGTTCTTCAACCAATCAACCCTCATCGTGGGGTCTCCGGCGGGCTGGATGCGACATGCAAAGTGTGCAGTTTCTCCTTCCTTCTTTTTCAGGCAGTCGTTGAGTGGCACCACAAACTCGGGTTTGACGCCGCTCTTCTTGCTCGCGTCAGGTTCGTCGTCAAACTGTGTTACGTAGCTTGGGATCTCTTCCTTGTCTGGGGGAGGGACGGGTCGTTTGCTGCACGAAACGGGGAGAAACCGGAGATAAATCATCAACTATGATCTGTCTAAACTGTGATTGAAACTGTGCAGTTACTTCTCAACTACGTTATACATGTACTACATGACTATACAAACTGTATGTGATATTTCTATCATAGCCCAAGTGCTTTCCTACACTGACTACAATATATATGTAGTGATATCAAAAGAAAAAATGTTAGCAGCATACACTGTAATGTACAATCAAATGCAAGGAATAAAAATAATAATAATAATAAAACTGTCCATAGTTTGTACTCTTCCTCCAGAATAAACCTACATGTACATTTGTACTACCAAGAAAGATAAATACAATGTATACCCCTATCATAAACATATGGGCAAGTACCTTGGATGTGGAGTTACAGTTTGTATATGTTTCATGCACAATTCTCAGAAACAGTCAAACAAAGATAAGCCCCCAAGACGCCAACATTCCAAGTACACGATTGTATGCTTGTGTATGTCCAAGATGCAAAATATGTATGCGTACATTTAGTTGTACACATATGGCAGAAAAGACTAGAATTGAGTAAACATTTCCATTCTATTTGTGTAATGCACCAAAAATAAGAAACTGACAGTTTTTGCAAATTTCGGTTTTAACAAAAATTACTTCTTATGAGTCCCTTTCAGAGGTACATGAATACTGTATTACTGCATTAAATTCATAAATAGCTTTAAAGATGGACAGTTTGGAATCTTTGTATCAAACTAAATTGCACTGACTGGAGTTGAAGTAGTACATGTACAGTTGTACATACTTACAGGGGGAAAGAAAGAGCAATATAATAACAGCAAAAGTAAATTACACAACTCTACATGTAATCATAAAACTACATACATTTGTATTGTATACACACATATAATAGCAGTTTGGTATTAATGGCATTCACTTCAAACTGAATGGAAAGGGTACAAGCTTGGTGTACAAAGGTCAAATATCAAACACTCCATGGTTTTTTAATCCACACTCCCATTAGAACCTGGTAGTCCCTGTACAAAATTAATGTTAATTTGCAAGATCTGGCAGGAAAAAAGTTAATACTATAGGATAATACTATAATTTCTGACAGAACATGAGAATTCATATTTTTTGCAACAGTCAATTGATTGCTTTTATGATTTTGTGTGTCTTTTATGAAGACTGAAAGAGCATGAAAATGAGCACAGGAAAGGGATTTCTATGACATCCAATTTCCTCGCTCATTTTGATTTCAAATGATATATTTCTAGCCAGTTTCCCTAAACGTTTTAATCTATCCAGACTGAAATGTGTTAGAATGTCAGAGGTTGAAGCAAATTGAAAGCGTACAAAATCTTACTGCAATATTGCAAGAAAAAGTGCATAGAATGATCCTCCTGGAATACAACATTATAGTTCAAATATCCAAAATAAACTGAGATGTAAGCAATTTCTTCTCAGACTGTCGCTTGACATTAATTTGGTGAAACTGCCAATTCCAGATGAAGATAGCACATAAATAAAATATATTTCCTTTTTGAGAGTTTAACACAGTTGTTAGTAAATCCTAAACACAGAGGATTTCACGCTCACAACAAACTATCAAAATCTACCAAAAAAAAATAATGCCAGGTTGAAAATTTTGATAGTATGGAACTGATATCTTAAAGCATTCAGGCCTTAAGATCTACTGAACTACAAATTAAGCCATAAAGAGGAGAGTACAACTGTATGTGATGGTACATCAGCCAACCACACTCAGAAAAAGACACACACAAACACATACAAGTACAAACATCAAGACGCGCACACAGACATTGTAGGCACACAGCCACACATACAGTGTACATGTACATGTATATCAAAGAATTCAAAACCACTTTATGTTGACAAGAACTAGATTGAAATATCAAATCAAAGAAGAAAAATGTCAGAAAATAACTCTGAAATATCCACACATCTACATTTAAAAAAAATCCACACTAGAGTACGTATATAAAAAGTATGAATTCTCAATACGCCTGTTCTAGGGGGCACAATCTTTACCTGTAGAACAGAGAATAGTCCACGCGGCTGCATTCACATTTAAAAGATCATCACGGAGAGATAAAACATGATGACATTAATGCGAAGCATGCATCATATGCACATAGCCAAGCTTGATATTAACAATGCATGTTAGTGATACATTCTCATATACATGTAATTTGTTACTGTAGAGCTGGCCATCAGTTTGCTACAATCTCAAATTCCTTTTGTTTATCAACATGACAGCCCAAAGCTGTCATGCGCTTTTCAGTCTGGTGGACATTCAATGGAACATCGATCATCTACAATGTACAGTACTGTACATGCCTCAATCAATCAATGGAATGCATTTTTTTTTTCTCTCTATCTACAACTATCTAGTATGTATCTATGTATCTATGTATCTACGATCTTGTATGTATCTATGTTTGTATGTATCTATCTACGTGTGTACAGTTGTATCTACATGTATACAATAAATCTCTCTGTTTTACCCCCCCCCCCCAAAAAAAAAAAAAAAGTTAGAAAATAAATTAAGTAATCTTCAAGCATGATGCTCATTTGTCAAAATAATCCCTCTTCACATGTCTGTGATATATGGTAACCGTGTATGAACAACGTCACAATTCTTTACGAAATCTCGAGCATCAATGAAAGGATGTGATTTTGCTTGATTATCTTAGCATTGATACAGGGATAGATACAAGACTAAGTGTGAGTGAATGCATTTGTAATGGTCTGGTTAGCATGACAGAACAAATGTATCACTTCCTCACAAAATATTGCACAAATTTATGTACTTGCCACCGTTTTTACTCACACTATCCTAATGCTTTTTAGACAAGCTACCAGACAAACCTCTCATACTCTCTCTCATTCTCATTTATTTCTTCATGCACATGAATTTAATACAAATATACCAGATACTGTAAAAGTGGAAATTTTCGCGGTGTTGAAATTTTCCTGCATTTCGCGCAACCAGAAACTAGTGTGAAAATAAAAGCATGCGAATATATTTTTGCTTGCCCTATGTTCCAACAGTTGTCTTGATTTCACGGAATAAAAAAAAAGCAAAACTCTTTCTACCCGGCCGAACGCGAAACATTAGTCGCACAAAAATATCCACTTTTGCAGAATTCACTGCTGTGTTTGAAGCATGCTCAAGGGTATATACATCGACGTGTATGATGCAGGAGTTTTGAGACAGGGATGAGATTTCTTACCCTTGTGTTGGGCGCCTCTGAAAGATGGGAGCTGGCTCATTATCTCGGATAAACTTGTCATCTAGAATGGCAGAGAGTGAGAAAAATGGTCATCAAATCACTATGAACACAGTGGCGGATACAGAAGGGGCGCACTGGGCATGCGCCCCTCTTTATTTTTTGTTAAAAGGGCATGCGCCCCCTCTTTATTTTTTGTTAAAACACAAGAAATAAAAAGAAAAAAATGGGGGCACATGTGCCCCCCTTTAACTTTGTAGGCACCTCCCCTTTATGGAATTCCTGGATCCACCCCTGGAACATACTACAAAGAACAGTTGTGCCCCTAAGCAAGGCAGTTTATCCTGCTGCCTTGTCCACTGGAGGGGATTAACTAATATTTTATTTCTTTTAATTCTTAACTTTTAAAAGTTATTACATGGCATGCTACACTTGTGGTATCTAGAATTGGCCTCTTGGGTTACTGGCCTTAACCCCTATACGCTTTAGTAAAGATGCCTAACCAGACATTTAGCATCAAAACCCTGCTACGATACTAGGGGGAAAATATGGGGTTGAAAAGTAAGAGAAAAAAATATATAAATACATACACTGTAATGTCTTCCTTAAACTGTAAAATCTTAAAGTGCAATATAATCTGTACTTTGCAAAAAATCAATTTATCATTAAATCTATCAATTTATACACAGTTGATTTTTCATTTCCTTTTGTATACAAATAGTCCATGCAATCTACATGAAATGAGTGTATAATCACCCACACCTTTGATGTCCGTCCTTCACATCCTGTTTGAGTTTGAACTCTCTTTCATTTGGAAATCACACATGCATGCATGTGTCGTACATACAAACATTTTTTACTCTACGAAAAAAAAAAAAATTACTGTGATTCCAGAAGTAAAAAAAAGCCCCAAAACATCACACTATCAGAGGTTTATGATACAAAGTAAACTCCTCTGGAAGTAAAAAAAAAAAAAAAAAAAAAATCACACTATCAGAGGTTTATAATACAAAGTAAACTCCTCCAGAAGTAAAAAAAAACATCACACTATCAGAAGTCTTTGACACAAAGTAAACTCTTTCACGTCGAAGGGAATCAAATTTGGTGACTCACAGACAACTTGGACTCGACTTCTACAGGAGACTCGTCCCGCCGAGTTGTGGGCTGTGCAGGTGTACCAGGCGCTGTCGTGACGGGTGACTCTCTCGATGAAAAGCTGACACACACCGTCCTCAGACACCTTCATGCTGCGGATGAAACACAAACAGACATCACGAGACTTAGACAGAACATGCACATACACCACAATACTCCATAATATAGTTAAAATGAATGCAATAGCAATGAATAGAACACACATGGTATACACAATAAGTTGCTTGGACAAACAAAACAAACTTTATGATTTTATGTCTAAATTCTCGTTTCAGCATATCTGGCCAGTCATTCAATTAATAGGGAATCAATACAAAATCAGTTGAAAATGTTATTTCTCTGCCCTGATAGGCTGAAATTACTCAAGTACATTGTAAAAGATAACCAAATACAAATTTTAAACTACTTCCTTCAAGAGATAAAATTTGATCATTCTTTCTGGCACTGCATTTTGAGGGCTTGAGGCAACAGTACAGGTGTATGTGAATCCATGGGAGTACTACAGATACACACCGATTCCAGAGCTGAAAACGGGGCAAATGTAGGACAGTGCGAGACGTACGTACCTGTACCCGCCGGCATTGGGCATGATGTGCTTCTGGTCACGTTGCCATGACACGTGCGGAGTCGGCGTTCCCGTGACCTTGCAGGTGAGGGTCACTGGTTCGTTCTCCCGCACGGTCACATTCTCGACTCGGTCGATGAATGACGGGGCAACTAACTGTTTCTTCGCTGTTGAAGGGTTGGGTGGGAAAAAAATCAAACACAAGTATATCAAAACTGTTTTAAACAGGCAACAGGTTTAAGCAATGTGTGTGTATAAAACTCAGTACTTTGATAATAAAAACTCAAAGGTTCATGAGATACACAATGTACAATGTATCACATTAGATTTTCAATAAAGTAGAATACATAATGAAATCATATGATGCAATCTCTATGCAAAGCCTGCTAGTATCTTGAGAGAAAACTACAGGCATAAATGTCAGAAGATTATACTATAACTGGTTGAACTTATGATTGGTGGACATACAGTTGTAACAATACCAATGAAGCAACCATACTGTGTATGCTTCATATACATGTACATGTATACTGTTCATGTATACAAAATATCATACTGATTGCTATGTGGCTAGATTGTAATGTCATATCAGGCACTGGGTAATAAAAAACAAACTAGACCCTGTAACTACAAATAAAACAAGTATACATCTGTACTTCATCACAGTGTTTGTGTTATGTTTTGTGCAGACGCTGTACATTTTATTCAACCCACTGAGGACGAGTCCCAAGCATACTCGGGCAAGTGTCTATGAGAAATGCACGTTGCAGCAAAATCAAACCGTCCTCAATGGGTCAATGTGCTTGGTCAGGAATGAAATGAATCTGCATCAAATTGTGTGAATGCCTGATCACAAGAAGTTCTGTTTTCACTTGCTTTGATTGCATTGATTTGAGTTCGATAGCTAACAGACGGGGAGTTGACTCACGTTCGACTTGGAGTGTGACTTGGAACTTGGCCTCCCCGGCCCTGTTCTTGGCGACACAGGTGTAGAGGCCGCTGTCGTGGGGCATGGTATAGCTGATCATGAGGGCGTGTTCTCCCCCCTCATTCACTAGCACCTGGGAGTCAAAATGACAATCATAAACAGGAGAGGTTCATTTATGGGAGAGGAGTGAGTTGTCAGCTCGGCACATGATGTGATGTAAAGGATACTGGTACATCAGACAGGTAGCCAAAACTTGTATTCACATGCATAAAGTATTGATCAAATCACAGGGCGCATGAACAGGAATTTTAAGATGTACAGGTACATGAAGATTACAGGAACCAGAATCATCCTAAAGGCACTTGGTTACATTTCAAATCAAATCAAATCAAATCAAATCAAATCAAATGAAAAACACTGAATAACCAGTGCTTATTCACATTGCTAAAGGGTCAATCAGTCGAAATAATGACTCCTTTCTTTTGAAATATAAACCACCTCCTTGTTGATTAGCAACAGTTCGATTAATACACGGCACTGACCTATAGAAGATTTATACATTTACAGATTTTGAAAATAGTTCACCATTACCGACATATCTAGAAATGGGTGAATGAAATGGATGGAGATAAGATTTTTGTTCACCCTGTTTACACCTTGCATTTGCACTTGATCATTCTAAACGGCTCAAGGCATAAAATCACCAAATCTCCACACTACTACAAGTTGTATTCTTGAGTTGAGAATATCTTGGTTCAGTAAACCACTGCCATACATTTAGGACCAAACTTTCAGACTTTTTGTAACCGCGGAAACATACCCTATGGTTGGCATCGGGGTACACGGGCATTTCGTTCCTGTACCAGGTCAGGTCTGGGGGCGGTCGTCCAGTGACGCGGCAGTTGAACCTCGCCAACTTGCCCTCCTTGACGTTGAGGTCACTCGGGATGACCTTGAAGGTCGGCTTGTAGTGTTTCTCCCGCACCTCTCCGGCATATTTCTCTCTCTCTGGTATTTGATATTCTTCCGTTTCCCTGTAAGACAATGTAAGGGAAAGGATATAAACAGTCATTAGTGGTTGACGCAATTTTCAGACAATTGTTGGTCACCTGGGGCAATTGACCATGAGGTCAGGATCATTCACCATTTTTCTGATAAGTGTGTGTTTGAGGTGGACACGCCATTTCAACAACATGTAGGTTTGCAACATGATCTTTGCAACAAATTAGATACTTCGTAAATCCTTGGTGTGCATAAATTGTGACTTCCAGGACCTTTCGAGGTGTACATCATATCCTACTTGTATAAGAGGATTAAAGCCTTTTGCCTCTTCCTATATGGGATGGCACACACAGAACAGCATCCATCTAGACTCACCAGGACTAAAATCTGAGCCAGTTAAAGGCAGACGCAATACTGACTGCGCCACCTCAACACCCCCTGATAAGCATAGTAGTGTAAGTCATGATAATTCTGGCAAGGGAATAGTGTCATACTTAGTATTACCTTGCATTCCATTTTCCAAAAATTTGTTTCCTTTCTTTTGGTTTCCACAACAAACTCACGTGGCAACCTCCAGTTTGATACTGCTGAGAGAAAAGACGAACACTCACATGCTGACTCGAGCACCGAGGGCGCCCTTCATGTGTACCGGCTCCTTGGGCTTGTGTCCGAGCGCGTCCACCTTGATGAGACCTGTGTTGACCGCCTTGCCGAACTGGTTCCAAGCGAAGATGGTGTAGGCCCCGGTGTCCTCCGGAAGGACCAGGTCTATGCGAAACTGGGTGAATCCCTCCATGTAGGAGAGGTCATAGCGGGTAGACTTGGGCAGCGGGCGGCCATTCTTGTACCACTGGATCTGTTGTGATAATCATATCAACCTCATTATCACATATACATGTACTACATTGTACCTCACTATCACATGCAAGTATACTACATTGTACATTGTACATGTATGTACGGGTACAGTCTGTACATTGTATTTTAACTCTTTATGTGCTTTGAGTACCAATTGGTATGGAATACCATATAGCATTGTACACACTGTCCAAAGACCCTGGCACAGTCAGGGTTCAGGCGAATATGGCAACTCTCTAGACTGAAATCAGGTGTTTTCCATTAAGATTACACACAGTCCAGTGCCCTGTTGCATAAAACCCTTATCACTGGACTTACCGCTCCTTTCTAGTGGTAAGTCTTCAAATTAGCGGTAAATTTTATAATCCTTGATGCTGATTGGCTGTGACACCTAATTTTGTACCATTGAAATTCAACGGTAAGTTTTATGCAATGGGCCAATGGAATATTTTGCATATTGCTCCATTTCACATTATCTAAGGTTTCTTTACACACACACACACACACAAAAAAAAAAAAATTATAATAATACATGTACTCCCCTTCATTTGAAAATACCAATACCAATCAAGCAAGCATGTGATACAATAATATTGCCACATTCTTTCCCATGCAGAGTTTAAGTTTACAAAAGAATCTGATAAAGATCTCCTGAAGGTTGTTGAAAGTTATCAACAAAGCAAAATAAAGCATTTTCATCTAAGCTTTGATCCTAATTTGAATTTTCATGGTGATGTCCAAGGAAGCCTATTGACCGATTCTGTGACGCGCTATGTGTATTTTTGGCATGGGCAGCGCCATTACGCGGTGTCTCAGCCGACCCCCCCTTCCCACTCCCCACCCCTCTCCCTACATTAGCACGCGCGCAGAATGAAAAACTGATGCATGGTTGCTTTAGCCAATGGGCGTCTCGTACTGAGTGCGCGAATGCTTGCTTAGTGCGCGAACCTTTGTTACAAGTGCGCGATAAACACGTTACCCGTGGGGTGGGGGAGAGCAGGAGGGGTCGGCTGAGACACCGCAATTTGAGCTCATGGCTGCGCCCAGTGCCATAAAATGTCTGCTGCCCTCAACGAACCCGAATCGGTCAATAGCTGGGAAACAAACATGGGCTACAAATTGTAAATACAGTACATGTATGTTGCCACCCCTGCTCAGCCCCTTCATTCTGGTGTTGGCAAAGAAGATATTGAAATTTGTTGTTGTTGTTTTTAAAAAAAGAAGAGAGAGAAAATGGAAATTTGTAAAAGAAACTGAAATTGAAGATAATGAGACTATGAGGAAAGACAGGAGCGCTGAGACGTACCGATGGCTTGGGCCTGCCTTCAACTCGGCAGCTGAGGGCAACCTTCCTTCCCTCTGACACCCGCAGGTTCTTGAGCTCCTTCAGGAAACGTGGCGCCCTCTGTTGGCTGGCCTCTGTCTCCAGCTCGGACTCGAGTTCAGTCTCCGTCTCGGCTTCCATCGCCTCGCTCTCCTGAGGTTGTGTCTGCTGCAGGAGCATAGCCTCGAATGCAGCCACATCGAAGGGACCAACGGGACCCTGTACAGTGAAGAATGAAGAAATCTGTTCAGAAACTGCTGGTTTAGGAGGCTACACTGACCGCCACAGGTTACAACATACATGTATCTCTTCACCTCACTTAATGATCATTTCATACTGTGTTACGATGCATCATGCAATTTTACACACAAAGTACATCACCATGCATTTTCATCTAATATGCTCTACAACACTGAGTGTCTTTGGTTTTGCAGATTGGGTTTTATTCATGCATGTAACAAATACATCATAATTATCTTATCTTTTGACCACTTTTGTGTTAACTTCTGGTAGAAAACTGTATGTTCTAGTATAGAAAGTGTGTCATACACATGTTGAATGCATGTACAACTAGTTGATTCATTTTGGATAAAGTTTACTGAGAAGAATCCTGTTCAAAAAATTGTAAGCGCTAATCCGCATGTCATGGCATGATAACACCTGTATGGCTCCAACCCGGAAAGACAGGTACACAAAAAGAAATATTAAGAGGCATTACCAATGAAAGTGAAAATTTGTGTAAAGATGTACTACATGATGTATGTACAATATATGACCCTGTTGAATGACACCCTGTAATGTTGCAGAAATTCTTAAACCGAGTACGTGTACCAATATCAACAATCATTATTTCTGGAAGGAAAATTACGAATATGCACCATGTACAAGCAATAGTACAGTTGCACATCAAAGTGAATGAATACAATTGTAAATCCACTGATTTTCATATGATGATATGAGAACAAGTGCATTGCATCTTTAAAGATAAGTACATTAATCTCATACAGATAATTATGTAAATGGGTTTGTCTGTAATGACATGGATACAACAGTCACTCTATGAAAGGGAATGAATGAATCTAGGTCTTGTATTCCATCCACCTACAGTACAGACAATGTTCTGCACTTGTAGAAGAATAGATTGCTTGCAATCTTAGATTACACAACAGCTACAATGTATCAATAACTATTGATGGAAAACAACAGAGTTTCCTACCTAATGAGGTGTAGTGTTCAGGATGGTATAAATGAATAATGATATGTGTTAGTGTACCGTGTGTATATAACGTACAGTGTATCAAAGTGATAATCCTATAAATGGCACAATTGTATCTAATACTCTATTCTACTTGTACTTAACACCATCTACACATTCAAAAGGCAAGTACATGGTGTATCATAAAAAGGTGTGACTGATCATGAGACTACGTAATGTCAACAGTATCTCAATTTTTAGTCAATGAATGTAAGAATAATCTCTTTAGTGTGACACAGAGAAGTGGATAATTGATACACCATGTACATTACTAGTTAATACTACCAATTCATTCTTCATTGTCAAATCATGTAGTTGAACATGAATGTGATCGATTTAAACTCTTTTGTATTGGGCTGGGCTTAGTGTCATACGTGTATGAGAAAAAATCTCATTACAGTACAAGTACATACATGTACTGATGAATGTTAAGAATGTTCACCAACAAATAAGCCATCACAACTTATAAAACTTTAACAATGCACAACACTGCCACATGAAAATATTCACTGACCTGTACAAGATACTGTACTCTCAACATTTAAAACAAACAAGTGTACTTCAAGAACTCACAATTTTTCCAACAACATACACGTATGTACCACAAACGATATTTCTGTCATCATAAATCTTAGATAAAACACTTTACTGTCCACACTGCATGGATGCAAGCTCATGCAGTTATTCAAATAAATGTTGTCTTAACAACTAGCCGTATTCTACAACACATCCCAACCTGACACCTGTAATACAATTACAAGTACGTACATGTAATTGGGTACATGTACAAAACTCCATTGTAAATGATACACACTCTGAAGTAACAAATCACACAAAAGTATGAATCACAAACCTTCTAAGAACCAACATGCACTTAAACTATGAGAAAGCAATTCAGCATTATACTGAAAGTACATGTACATGTAGAACATGCAAACTACAAATTGTCGTAAAAGAGACAGTACAATGTAACACATACACACATACACAGAGCAATTGTTCTGCTGGGAAACAATTTAGCAAATACAAATGTACAACAAATGTACTTTTAAAAAAAAAAAAATCATTTTTTGAATGTACATGTACATACATTGAACTTTACAGGCAATGGACTACCCTGCATAATCACATAAAACAAACTTTGAGAAACAAACAACATCAACAACTGTACTCATACATGGCCTACATGTAGGTTTGACATGCTCAACCTTCTATAACACTGTAGGGAACATCTACTACGCAGTCTATTAGCATAACTGACGTCACGTACAAATGTATGTAGTACAAGTTTCCTCTACTCCCGCTATTAATACAGTACACACATCACACCATGCAACAGACATGCCAAACTGTGACATCTCAAACTGAACATGTGCTCATTTGCGGAATTGGAATGTACATCCACGGTTTCATTTGAGCAAAGAAGAACATCACATTATTTCATGTGAAGTTATTAAAACAACAAGAAGACACATTTACATTTCATACTTTCTGTGTCTGGAGCTCTGAATAATGAAGTTTGGTCTGATTCTGCAAATTTTGACATTTTGATAGTTCTATGGTGACAAAGGATTCAGATAAAGTGTAGTTAGGGAGAATTTAAATCCAGCATTTATTCATACTATCACAATCCCATCTATTGAGTTGATTGTTCCTTTCACCCAAAATCTGTTCAGTTTTATGACATCACAGCCTTTCTTGCATGCAAACACAAAATCTAGTCATGTTGAGGTGCAGAAGGGCACAAGTTGTGCCCAAATAATATGCCGACTCTATGCCCTTCTGCTTCTCAACTGACCATCTACACGTCTCACTCTCACACACCGAATCAGGGACGTCCAAGTCTTGAGAGGATTTCCTCTCTCGGAATCGGATCTCTTTCTCCAGGCGACTCTCAAATGGAGAGACTTTGGAATCCTGTGGCGAGGTCAAAGGTCAGGTTAAAAGTATACATCTTGTACATACATTGTATATACATCTCTGATGAATATCACATCCATACAGAAAAGGTTTGAATTTACTTGTATCATGGGGAGAAAAAAAAAAAGACAATCAAAGGGGGGAAAATGTACTGTTTATTATTTTAAACCGTAAAGAACAACAAACAAAGCCCATGATTTGCGATGTCTTTTATACTACAACATAATACAAACATTTATAATTTCTCAAGAAAGCTGAAACGACATGCCAATGTGAACTGTCGGTTCACATTCTGATCCACATGTGTATGAAAATATTATTTGCCTTCTTAAGGGCACGAGTACGTATTAGAAAACTCAAAATAAACTTTCTTCTTTACCACACTTTGCATAACATCAGGACTTTAATGACTTCAACAATGATACATTTGCCCTGTGTGACGCTGTGATGTCAGAATGGTTATTGCTTTGTTGCATGATATAATCCTTCAATTATGCACAAAAAAAGAATATATATATATATATATATATATATATATATATATGATATATAAATGATATACACTGTATATCATTTTCATCAAATGTTTGATTGATAACTGATAAGATCAGAGCAACACCAGGCAGTCAGATAATCAGGGATTGGTGCAGGCAGACGTGACGTGCATACCTGGTCATGGATAGGGCCTTTGCGAGTCGTCGCGTCTTGCTCACGGAGTTCCACTTCTCGCATCAGCCGTCTCTCGAATGGCGACAACTTGGGCGTCTGAGGGACAGAGCAAGTTACTCTTCAAATATCTCCCCTCATCTTCTCTTTTGTGTCCTCAACAACAATGTATCTTTCTTTAAGACAAGTAGCTTTTCAGTTCATAGATCATATCATATTCAGCATCTCCAACAAGTTATTACATTCTGTAGAATGTCTGTTTGAAATTATGCTTTGTTTCGTTCTGTTTTTCAACTTTGATTAACAACATGGTAGCAGCTTCCTGAAAAGCTTGCGCAAGTAAAAACTACATGTGTCTACACCGAAAACTGCCTTGAAAACTTTTATCATTGTTAATATGTGTTAAAAGTTTACTCAAATAAAAATGTGTATTATCCCTCTCATCCTAAATATGAGCTAAAATTGTTTAAGGAGTCAAGTAATCAAATGCATGTGCCATAGACAAAAATCAGGTTATCAAGGAACTTCAGCAACCTTTGATGCACTCAGAGGAATCTTGACTACACTGTCATGGAATATTATATTCTTTCACAAAAATGTCAGCACGTTAGAGAGAGAAAAAAAAATATTGTGACTCCAATGATCCAATTTTGACACAATCTTTTCAACATTTTTAACTATCATAACAATTTATAAAAGTCAGTTAAAACAGTTTAGTGTGTTGCCCATAACATAGAAGTTACACGCTTGAAGCATCCAATCAATTTTACCATTTACAGAGACAAGAAACAAGAGATAAAGACATATAATACTTGAAGAAAATAACTTAGAGTCATAAACACAGAGAAGTTAACATTCACCCTGGAAAAAAAAAAATCAGGGGGATTTTCAAGTAGCAATCAGGAAGTACATGTGTTATGCATGCATCTTAATGGGCAAAAACAATTCTGGAATCAGGGTTATTTTCTCTTTTTTTATATATACCTGTATATTCTTTATTTGTATATATCTACTGTAGATATGAAATAACATTGATGTTTTCAGGAAGCCTCCTACAATATCAGGAAGACTTTGACAGCTCTGTAAACAACAAGCTAACATAAATCTTATCCCGCATCGAACAATATATTCCATTACTCCCATGAAGCAGGCTGCAATTGTATTCAACACATACTGCAAAGCATACACTGTATGAATGGCAATCATTTACATTGTTGTACATGGAAGAGACATTCCTGCTGTTACACAAACACATTTGAAAAGTCAATCATGGTGAATGGGGAGAAAATCCTAGATATGCATCAATATATAATTAGATGATTGATGATTGATGCAAATAAACTACAATGTCTGTGTAACAAGTGGCTGTGCATCGCATAAATATACATCAAACTGTTATGAAAAATAACACACACATTTGTATGAACACAACACTTGCTCAAAACTGAAAGACATGGTAAAGATGCCTTAGCATGCAAGATACACTCATACAAAATATGCAGTAAAAACACAATGTGAGGACATCAAAATAAAACAGACACATAATGCTACCCTAGGATATGTAGTTGATGAAAAGGCTTCAGGAACTACTTCAGAAATATTAAGTTCTAAAATGTGGTAAATAGTTTACATGCCCAGGCCTGGTAGATATGTCATAATTCTTGGGCATACATGTAAATGCAATTCCGGTGATAATTTTCAGCCTACTGCTTTGAAATCTTAACTTCATTTAGCAGTGGATGAATACATGTGTATCTTTAATATTCTGTGACCCTTTTAAGTAATTGAACTGCATAGTGTGTGTTGTAATTCAGTGTACATGTATATACCATTAACAAGTCTACCACTTTACCATGTGGTTAAAATTACATCCTGTTGACTGGTCCTCTTCAATTTTAAATTCTCTTTACAAAAATGAAACCAACATCATTTTGAAGTGATAAATATCTCATATATAGTTGAGCATTATACATTATAAACAAGACAAAAAGAAAAACCAAAGTTGATATGGTTTTGAGAATATTGCTTCAAACTCCAACCAAGGCCTTCACTAGGGAAACCATTAGCTCTTTTTCTGTGACTGAATTCACAAATTGGCAAATTAATGAAGGTAATGACGCACAAGACAGTGGTTCTGACTACTCTAGAAACAAACAAGAGACGAGGGAATTCAAGGCAATGTCTACGACGACCAATGATGACGAGGACGATGATGAGGGTGGAGGGATACAGGTACCTTGCAGTCGAGGGGGGCGTGGACGTCGCTATGGCGACGGAGTCGCTCGCGGTACTCCACCTCCTGCTGGAGTCTTTGCTGAAACGGTGACAGACTTGGCCTTCGCTGGGGCATGCTCTACACGATGTCAACATCAACATCGACATCGACATCGACAATGACATGCCATTGGAATCGGGTTTTGGAGAGGGAGTGAGCAAAGCATACAGGCACAGGGTATACACCATTATATTTTTATTTTGCCTTTTTTTTGTGGGTGGGGAGTTGCGATAGCAGGCAGAAATTAAGCAAATACAAAGCATGAAAAAAAAAATCAGGCATAGTAAAGAATGGGCTGCAATCATCTTAGATCCTGTATTTATCCTTCTGTCCCCTAGTCTCTCCTAACCCTCCCACCTCCTTCTATAAGAGAAGTAAAAAAAAAAAAAAAAAACTCTTATCAGCATGACGATTATGCAAGATGCTAGTCACACGATGGCCTACAAATATAGCCAGAAAACAAAGGGGGAAAAAGTGATATTTTGTACCTTGGCCATCAGAGGACATCATAGAGCTCATGTCAGCATGAATTGAACCAAACTCTTTTTATTTGTCCTTTCTTCTGTTATCATGGTTGTTTTACACATCAAATCTGATCAAAACTACACACCCTAAATCCCTCTTGAACAGAACGAATTCCTTGGTCATTTCCATGCATGATTGCAACACACAAAGAATGTATAAACACTCACGAAGCAAGCATGATGTGTATTAATTCACAACCTTGCACCAACTTAACACAAGTGATCATACGTACAGTATCTATATGGCTGCCATGCACAAATCCACATTGCAATAACCTAGGGCAAGCAATGGGCAGGCATTCTTAACATTTCTGACACACCATGCATGTGACCTATATTGTATCACCATATTTTGTCCTACCTCGAACTCATCAAAGTGAGGATTATAATTTCATTGAGACAACTTTATGCCATTGTACATCACTACACAGCATAGCATCTACTTGTACTTGATAGGGCCATATGTTGTAGTTCTGGTCTAGCATTCCATACAGTTTTCATTTTCTTTTGTTTTATTTTGTTCTTGTGGCATAAAGCACTGCATGAGTGGACAAAGTTACTGGACGGAAGGTAATTACAAGTATATTGAATGTTAACTCTCCCCACCCACCCCCCCCCCCCCCACCCCCAAGGTTTTCATCTCTATCAGAAACAAGTCCTCCTCACTTCGCTTATCATCTGGAAGATGTATTTGGTATGTGAATATTATCCGCTGTATGTTTCACCTGCAACAACCTTCCGATTGCACTGTGAGAAAAATTACCTTTGAATTTCTTCAGATCCTGTCTGTATGCATTCGATACATTCAGGTTTTCCTGAGATTAAGGGGCTACATTGTTGCAAGATGACGCAAAAGCAACATAAATTAAGCAGCAGTATGTATCTACACTTGATTATTCATAATCGCTGCAGTATACACTGTACATGTATACACATATGTAGGTTTGTTTTTCCCTGCTTAAACAATCAACAGCATGAGCCACACTTTGTCGCATGCTATTCAGCCAATTTACAAAAGGCCAACCTCAAGCGATGCTTAGTGAAAAAAAAAAATTGAAGCACGGGCATCAATTATGAGACTGAATCAAACAAAAGCTGTTTGTCATTCTATTCATACTGTAATACTTTTCTTCTTAGATGAAGAACACAGGATGCTACTAAGGTAAAAAGTTTTAATGGGAGACAGAAATATTGGGTGTGGCACTCACATCATTGGCTGTCTGGAAGGTGGCCTGGGAGGGGGTAATCTTGCCCCCCTTTTGCTGCACCTTCTCCTCAAGCTCCTTGTTAACAACATCCTTCTTCTTCTTTGCTTTCTCGATCGCCTGCTGCTCGGCATACTCCTGTGCCCAGTGGTCGTACTCAGCTGAGTAGAAAGAAAAATGAGGACTAGTCAATAGTGATGGTCTACTTTGTTTAACCCTTTATATGCTCAGGCACTTTAGTGGCTTAGCTTGCCAAACTTTTTCATCAGCATTCAGTAATGTATACAAATTTGACCTACACTGTACAATCATTTTAAGTGTAAGTTAGCAAGCCCTGTCAGGTGTAGCAATGTGCCTCAGTTAAACATGAAGGCCATGGTGACCCACAAGAGAGATTAGGAGGATTAGATAATCTCTATTCACTGACCATTAGTTTTCTTTTTTAACTTTAAACATACCACAATCTGAGTTCAAAACTAACATGATATACATGTAGAGTACAGAAAGAGAACTAAAAGCAAAATTTGAACTGTCAACTCCTATTCCATGACAATATTAACATCATGTATATGTAATTATTGTACAAACGGTTTCTCTTAAGCTTTACTCAGACAACCTCAAGGTTTCTCACCTGGATTAAGAATGGCAGCAGTGACAAAGACCTGCCCCGCCTTGCTCTTGGCGACACAGGTGTACTCTCCTTTGTCTTCATGGAGGAGCATGGTGATATCTAGGGTGGCCACGCCCGTCGCTTCATCATACTTGATCAAAAATCTGCAGAGAGGGACAAGACAAAAAAAAAAAAAAAAATAGCAGGACTCCAAATGAAGAAGACAGCTTTAAAATACAGTGAAGTTTATACACCACGGCATTGAGGTTTATATGGGGCCAGAAATGTATGCACCTTAAGCATACAACATGCATCTCTTCTATAAAAATGAAATGTCTTTAAAAAGTGCACCAAAAGATGTTTTCTTGTACTCGGTACGCTGTCTTTTGCAGAAAAGAAAAACAAAGACATAATTTGTAGCACTGACTTTGAGCACTTTGAGTACATGTATATTTCCTCAAGTTCCTCCATACAATTGTGGCCATGTTTCCACCTCAAAATCATCATAGTACAGTGTATATGCATGCACATATATTGTACATTGCAGGTGTACATGGACATGTCATTTTGTAAGCATTTACGTTATATGCATGGAGATTGATATACCTGTATACACAATTGAACATCACTTCCTTTCTCTTTGTATTTTTTTTAATGCCACTAAACTTTCCCTTTCAGTTATGAAAGAGATCTCTCAACCTTTGAAAGAGAGAGGGAAAAAAGAAGAAAAACAAAACCCAAAACAAAATAAAACAAAGGGAAACTGATTTTTTAGCTCAGAGAAGTATCTCTTTACCTGTATCCGCTCTCCAGGGGCTTGCCGTGTCTCAGCCAGGTGATCTTTGGGGCGGGGTTGCCCTTGACCTGGCAGGCGAGGCGGCAGCGGGAGCCCTCCGAGAACCGGACAGGCAGGAGTGGCTTGACAAACTCGGGCGGTCCGACGGGGCCTGAGGTGGCAGGCTTCTTCTTCAGGGCCTCGTCGTCGCCGTTGATGGCGTTTTGCTGCGGAGTAGGTCTGGTTTGTGGAGCTCCAGGTATGGGTGCTCCAGCTAATATCAGTAAAAATATTTTTTAAAAAATGAGGAAGGTAATATAGATATTTTAAAAAAATGTAATTTATATTTTCTTCATCCCCATATATTCCACTTTTGGATCAAATTATCATTTCATTGTTTTGCCCATTATGTTTTCTCTTCTGTGATATCATCTCATCACAGCACTGAGTTCATTGATAGCATTTTGGTGACAACTGGTCTATTTAATCAGAAATTTTTTCAACAAAAGAACATCAGGGATCTTCTTTCTGAGAGATATGTTTACAATCTGTAGTCTAAATAACTTGATTACAACCCACAAGCACTGCTAAGTTGCTGCCTTGCATTTCAAACCACACCACAATAGCAGTACCACCATCTCTGTCTGGAAAGAAACGATCATTTAAATGGACCACTGAAGACTGAACTCATACAGATACAAAAAGAAACATTTTATTCTGATTTCCTTTATTCTGCCTTTGAACAATACATGTACATGGTTTTATTTCACCTTAAGCTCAACAAGTGGGCAATCATCAAACATTGCTGACTATCATACCTTATGGTAAGTGCAAATGTACAACACTATCCTACTACATCATGGAAGAGAGACTAATTCATTTTTTTTTCTCTTCTATTAAGATAAAGAATAAAAACATTTGGAGATCACTTACGTTGAACACGAACGTTACAGGAGGTAGATTTCATGCCGGCACTATTGGATGCAGAGCAGGCGAACTGGCCGGCGTCGTCGAAGAAGATTTCGGGGATCGTCAAGGAGCACACTCCGTCCTTGAACGCGATCTCAAAGTCTACTGAGGGTTGGACGAGGGCACCCTCGCGGTACCACTTGACTTCGGGCTGCGGCTGGCCCTTGACGACGCATTCCAGCCGTACTTTGTCGCCCTCTTTGGCATTGATGTCAGAAAGTGTCTGGAGACAAGGGGAAAAAATTTCAACAAAACAGACTTGGTTACAAAGAATGTACAGACTGTGCTTTGTATCAAGTTATATTTTACAACGTTTTTATTTTGGACTGACCACACAAATTTGACGAACACAAATACAAGCAATAAAAAAGTTGGACTAACAATCTTGTCAGCTTCTAACCAATACAGTGCATACTTCAAGAATATCTAAACAGTGCAAATATGATGAGAAATTATACAAATACATCTTGCCATACAGAGCATTAGCAGGAGCTTCTGGTCTATCACCATCATCTAAAATATCCACCATCTCCAAGACGTCTCTGCATCTTTTTTTTTTCTCCTGTGGCCATGGTAACCTTACCTTAGTGAAGACGGGAGCAGACGTAACAGGTGGTGGTGGTGGTGCTGTTGGTTTTGGTGCTGCTTGCGTCGGCTCAGCCATCTTCACTTCGATCTAGGAAGAGGAGGAGGAACATTTTCAAGGATATTTGAAATTTACCAGTAAAAATCAAGTGAAAATGGCAAACAGCTTAGAGAGTAGAATTAACATTCCTGTAAGTCATTCACATGCCTACAGCAAATGCCTGTTGATGTGACTGAGAAGTCGCTGCACACATGTTGTAACATGCTTCAACATCACAATAACGCTCCAGATTTAAATATCTATCCTCCACAGAATGTATATAAAATAGGAATATTTAATCACAATTTCCAACACTGGCATATCCATACACACTGTACGATTGCATTACAATCGGACTCACTGAAAACAAAAAAGTAGTGTACACAATGAGTAGATGTATAAGATGAACTGACACACACTATAAGGATAATGCTTGGAATGAGGTGTAAAATAGCCTCTTAATATTTAGAATGGCATTACAGTTTGCGTTATTCTCAGGTGGTCTTTTGGATATACTTTGTAGCGACTGTCAAATGAAGAACTTAAATGTTTAAAAGCAAGCTCCCACAAGACCTACAGCTGTACAATCTTAACCCGTCAAAGAGGAGGAGTCCAAGTATAATCCGGCAAGTGTCTATGGGAAATGCATGTTGTAACAAAATCAGTCCGTCCTCAACAGGTTAAGTCCCATGCAAAGTACTAGGCCTGGAGGACGAAGCTTCTACACTACGGGCACAACCGGTTCTTCTAGCAGACTCTAGTGGACTTTTCGTTGACAGCTACACTGTAGCTATGTCAATTATCTCTATTCATAGAGAAACAACTTCTTTCAATGCTCCCATAGACTACTGGGTAAATTCCTGACATGCAAGTGCTGCGATGTGTATACCGTTTGTGCTTGTGGTGGTGGTTTCTCTTGAGTTGGTTTCGCAGGTAACTTCACTTCAACTTTGACTTGTTGCTGCTGTTGCTGTGGTGGTGGTGGTGTTGGTTTCGCTTCGGGTTGTTGTGGTGGTGGTGGTGGTGGCTGTTGCTTCTCTGCTTGCTGCTGTTGCTGCTGCACCTTAGGCTCAGCGGAGGGTGGTGGAACCTCCTGAGCCTTGGGCTTGGCTTGTTGCGGCGGTTGTTGTTGCTGCTGTTGTGGTGGTGGTGGCTGTTGTTGCTGCTGCTCTTGCTGTTGTGGCTTTACCTCCTCGGCAGGCGCAGCACCTATGTGATGGAAGGACATGGAACACCCAAAGGTGGTCAACATACATTTGTAAATGTACTGTACATTTGTACGTACACCCTATATGCTCAAGCATGTTCATGTTCATGTGTGAGCATGTGCACTTTGTACAACTCGTATGTGAAAACACAACTTGACATTTATGTGTAGATGACACCTACGAATGAATGTTGAAGCACACAGTGAGAAGAACGAACTGCAAAAGGGAAAAATGAGATGGGTATGAGTGTATATCATGATAAAAATCTCATTTGACTGCAGAAAGTAAAAGAGTCATCATTAATCACATGGATTCAAGTAATGTAAACTTCTAGATCAGATAGTATTTCATGATAAACAGATTGACTTTATACTGTATACAAATGTGTGTGACTCATACCTTATATGTACTGTTTATAGCATCCATGCCTTCATACTTTCTGTCTTAATCCACAAATGCTCATAAAAGCAACACAGTCTATTTCCTTTCAAAGTTAAAACAAAAAATGAATGTTTTATGGATGTTGATTATGTGGAACAAAAATATGTACTCAGTGTTCATATTTCTGCAATGCATAATCTTGTGCATGAAAGAATACATACTTGAGTGCAGTCATGACTAGTAGCATGGATTGTATGTAAAATGACTACGATCCCAAAATGGATCATTGATGAAAATGTGTTTCAAAATGTCTGGTTACCTCCTATCATGATCGCTAGCCAATCTCACACAACAATTCAGTGACCTACACTTCAAACTTACCTAAAGTTTTAATAAGATATTTACAAGAAACTACTACATAGAAGATTGACTTCTTTTATAAAAACTCTAAATGCATACATTTAGTTTTGTTCATTTTATCAAGCATTCACTAAAAAAAAGCTGTCATTACATTACACATACACAACAGTTTTCCTACTGTAAATCATCTATCGGTTCTTGTTGCTAATTTTCTTCAACCAAAATGTCTTTTCTTCTGCAAAACACAGTATTTTACACTGCCACTGAAATTCTGTTGCATTTAAAGAGCAACAACATTTAAATGACAAAGTCAAATACTCACTGTAAGTCATTCAAATTACTGTAAACACACACACACACATGTAGACTATCTACTCAGCTACTCAATTCTGGATTGAAGGGTAAAGAGAAAATCTACATCATGCACAATTTGCTTATAGCTGGCAGCTTACTAGAAATTCTTTAGGCTTCTTTGAAAAGAAAAGTTATCTACTGTCACTGCACTGCACAATCTTTCTTATTTTTTGCCGTAAAGCGTTATATCACAGACATTCTTTGCCGATCAAAGCCAAGTTCCAAGCAAGAGGCTGCTATTCAACATGGGCACTATTGCAAATTCTAAAACTAATTTCTAAAACCATACTGACATAACGTTAGGCTAGTTTGCAGCTCTGCAATGGGGTTGTTGCACACCGGATTTTTAATGGAAGCAATAATAATCACAAAGTTTCTTTCTAGGTCTCTCCATTAACACAGGGGTGGTAGCATATACCTACACTGTACTGTATATTGCTCAACCAGAAATGTAATTACAGGTCCCATGAAAAATTCATAATCATATTGTAATTCTTTGCTGATAGCACCTTGGCTGTACACTAAATCTGTTCACAATTCTTACAAGCTTGTTGTTCAATAGTCAATATACATACATGTATGATGACACATGAATAACAAAGACCAGCAATTCTTTCTTTCAATCTTTATCAAATGATGTCAAACATGAGATGAGTGTTACGGTATTTGGTCTGAATTTTCAATTGAGGTATCTAAATTTGATTGTCTTGGACAGATATTTTTGGGATAGACACAAAATTTTAGAAACCAAGATTGGCTGCATCGTACTCTGTGCTTCTCACTCTGACCACACTGACCACACTGACCACAGCATGAAGAAAGATGACACTTGGGGGAATAAATGACTGATGTGAATTTGAAGCAAAATTTTAGAAAATTTGAAGATTTCTGAAATGAGAGGTCAAAGGTGGGGTAAAGACAGACATTTCTAGGCAAAGCATGATAAAGTGATTATTTCACGGAGGTGGGAGGCAAAGACGCTTAACTAATAAGACACGAAAGTGCGCGCTAATCCTGTACAAAACAAATGGACAGCGCGCGGTCTTCAAGCGTATACGCACATCAACTGAGACGCGCTGCCTTGACGCTTGAGAACAGCAGCGGCTTCAGGGACAGCGCGTCTCAGGTGATGTGTGTCTTTGCCTGAGATGCGCTGTCTTTGCAGATGTTGTTGTTTATCAAGCGTTTTTGATTGTGAGATCATGTTGATGCCAAATTTTTACCTCCACGAAATGATCCTTATTACTCTAAAATCTCATTCTTCAAAATAATCCCCTTAATCGATAAAAAGCTACGACCATAATTTTTAAATCTTTTTAAAATAATAAAGACACCACTAGCTTTGGAAATGAATGATGTTTTTAGGTGTACTGAGTTTGTACTTAGCTCTCTTTTGTATCGTCATGTAGGGTAGCCATTTTGTGTCCATTGTTATCGCGCGCCTTCGTATCTTATTATCTCTACTATCTTTGGTGGGAGGGAAACCACAAAAACTTTGTAAGAAATGGGGGAGGGGAAAGAGAAAAGTAATGAGAATGAAACAGTGCCAGGTTCTGAAAGCTCCCGAGGGGTGATGTCAGAAAAAGTGTAGTTGACCGTAGAACTTCCTTGGCTATGTAAGGAAAAATAAAGCGGGGTCATATAAGCCTGAAGACATTTTTGCATTAGACAAAGAAATGGCACCATGACCATAATGGTATGACACGGGTGTTTGACGATGAATCTTTGTGAAGCTTCATAACAACATTTAGCTTGTTGAAAACGAGTCCCGAGTATACTCAGGCAGGTGTCCATGGGAAATGTGTGTTGTAGCAAAATCAGTTCATCCCCAATTGGTTAATTCCATAGATTCGATCACTCTTCTTGTCAGGATAAGATATCAATAACATCTGTTTCAAACTGTCTATTCGATGAGACTTGCATGATCATCTGGCTCTTTCAATGACAAATATTTCATCAACAAGTTCTGTGCATAGTGGCAGTGGCATGGATGTCATAGGTGTACTGACATATGATACATGTAGGTACATGTCTGTGGAATGAATGGTCATGGTGCATTCCAACTATAAAGCAAGCAATAAATACATAAAGGTAACTAGTCTAACAACCAAACAACTCCAGACCCCAGACATATCTCCTGCACACATGCTTCGGCGGAGGAAAATGAGACACTTTCTCCAGCAAACATGGACAGGAAGATGTAAATCCATCCGAAGCCAAGCTGTAAGAATATCATGCACATGAATATATCACCAGGGCTAGACATTTGGAATGCAAGTCAGGAAGTCAAGGGATGCAATAGAGAGAAAGAGGGGTGTATTGAGCTTGCTGAGTTGGGAGGTTGCGATGGTGGATGCGGTTTCGTGGAGAGGTGAAGATGAAGGTGCAGGCTTCAACGGAGAAGCGCCGTGGGGTGCGTACCGGACTTACTCCTGATGACTAGCACCGTCTGCGAGGTGGCCAGACCCGCCGCGTTCTCGGCACGGACCGAGTACTCGCCCGCATCCTCATCAAAGACTTCGGGAATGTTGAGGATGTAGCGGTCACCCTCCTCGGAAATCTGGATATCGATGGAGTTCTCCAGCTTGTCGCCATTGTGGATCCACTGAACGCTCGGCTTTGGGGTACCAGTGATCCGCACCTCAAACCGCACTGAGTCCCCCTCGGTTTTTTCTTGGCCGGTTAGGCCTTGGAGGAATTCAGGCGGTTTGGAGTCTCCTGGTTTAGAGTCTCCTGGTTTGGAGTCTCCTGGTTTAGAGTCTCCTGGTTTGGAGTCACCTGAAAACACAATCCCACAACCTTTTTTTGACTCTCTTCTCTAGGATACCAAATAAAACATGGACTACAGTTGTACCTCACTCTGGCAAAGCAAACTGGCTCCACTACAGGAAACATGTCACAAACTTGCCACCAGAGCTACGATCGTTGCAATGTGAAAGCTTACATTAAACATACTCTAATCTTTGATCATATTGTAATGTGCTTGACACAGTCTGCTTTCAAGAGCAGAATAACTGGTTACAGTGTACCAGTCTGTGTGTGTATTCATAAGAACCTTAAACTGAGAAAATTCTAGGACAGATTTAAGTGTACTTCTGTATTCTTAAGTAGGGCACCATTAACGACGCAATAACATACTGTATATGCCATATATTTCGCGAGTCTAAATTTTCGTGAATTGAGATTTCCCGACGATTTCGCGAGTGGTTAAATTCAGCGTATACAGTATTGCGTGCCACTCTACTAACTGGGAGGAAAATACATTGTACATTTACATTCCATGTTGATGACCTTTGTTAGAACCGAATAACACTCTAATTCTTTTGCTATTTCTGGATAGTAGCATTATTTTTTTAGAATTAGTTTTGAAACACACATGTGATGATGAAATCATATCCAATTCATGTAGTACCAGTAGTATGATTTTACCTTTAGAGTTGTTGGGGGAAAAAAGGGTTTGATGGATATCAGAATGAAGACTCTGTGTGAATCAATGTTACAGATCTTTCATAAGTTGATGTAGATATATAAACTAAGGGTGCGTTCGAGCGCTCTCCTAAAGCGAACTGTACCGTACCGTACCCGCGCCAGAGGAGCATTTGAACGCTCCTAAAGTGTACCGTACCGTACTGTACCGAGCTAAAAGTGGACCACTTCCCGATGTGCTCCAAAAGCGTACCAAAGCGTACCAAAAGTTCGTTGTAAAGCATGCGCGTATCATGCGCATACGTCACAATGCAAAAACATCATTCTCTTTGTTCTGGACAGCTGTAAGTAGTTCAAGCGCCAGGGGTGAATGACATTCTTGCTACAAACAAGCGTGACCTTTCTAAAAATAACTCGTGAGTACGCTTTCTCCACAGAGCGCTCGAACGCTCCAAAAATGGCATGGTACGGTACGGTACGCTTTAGTTCAGTTCGCTTTGGTTCGCTTTAGAGCGCTCGAACACACCCTAAGTCATACTGAACAGTTAAGACGTCACCTGTATGTTGTGCAGATGGTTTGAAGTATGTAATTATGCATTCAAACTTGAATCTGATTGTTCTGCATGAGGTTTTTACTCTTGAAAATCAAAAGCCTAGGCTTTTTGGTATACCTTTGGCTGTATATGATACACACAGTCGCGGTATCCATGCCATACAAAATATCTCTTCTGAAGGGTTCATCCTCTTGACAAATCTTGTCTAGAAAATCACATTCTTGGTTTCTACAGTGCAATAATAACAAGTTCTGGAGCTTAAATCTGTCATGTGGTCAACATCACATACAAGAAAATAAATAAGACATCCAAACATCTTTGGCAAGTATTCTTTTGAGATGGAAAGTTATAATTAACGCTTTTCTTACAGATTCTGAGCAAAGTAGCCCGCCACCCCACCCCTCCCCCCCCCCCAAAAAAAAAAGTACCAATTAACACTAAAAAGAGTTTCATTAAACATAAGGATGAAATGATTATGCAAAACAAGACCATATGAATAAGCCTGCCTCACCAAGGACAGAACTTACACCTTTTTGTTTTTCAAATCGGCGCCAACATACCTTGGATCTGCAATGTGGCGGAGCACATTGCATTTCCTGTCTTATTTTCGGCGGTACACTTGTACTGGCCATCATCTTTGGCGGAGGTTTTGCTGATCTTCAGCGAACACTTGCCCTTCGCGAAATTGATGTTGTACTTTGGCGAGCTCTTCAGCTCCTTCTCATCTTTGAACCATTTGATGGTCGGTTCGGGGTGACCTGTTAGGGAGGGGGAGGGGAGAGGAGGGGGAAGGGGGAGGGGAGAGGAGGGAGGAGTAGTTAGGAGGACAAAGAAGGGGGTGGAAGTTAGGAATAATTACAGCACACACACAACCACTGGGATTACCAGTGAGACTGCAGGTGGACATTTAAAGGTTAATGGACCCATGACTAAAGAGGGCGCTATTGCACAGACCCATGCTTAAATGCATCTGCCATGTTCCAAACATCCGCATCAAACTGATTCATGGAGTGAGTAGGCTTATGTCATAAATGATCAAAATAATGTCAATCTCAATTCGTCTCTTGATTTGGCTGCTGTTCCTGACTTTTTCACCTACAGCATACAGATCCTTCAAAGTCGGGTTGCTTGCTACCTACAATGTACAACTTGTATACTTGTATGTAGCGTTAAAAACTTGCATGTGAATCCATGTCACCAGAAGTTGACGGACTGCTATGTAATTGCCAGACTAAATCCTGATTTACATGCGATCAATCTGATTGGTCCAGCCCAACGCGCACGTACAGTACATGTGCTACAAACACTTATGCTATATACAGTGAAGGACTACTGAACCTTGTAATAGCAAAAGAGAGCACATGCAATATGCCCTCTACTTTGATTGACAGTAATCTACAATAGCTTTACATTGTCAAACTTCGTAACAAAGATGGCAGCGAGCATTACGCTATACAACAGTGCCCTCTTGAGTCCAGGGTCAGCGTCCCTTTAAGACAACTGCAAATCATCTTCTAGAACATGTTTGTGATGGAATACAGCGGTTTGAGGAAATTGGGTAAGGCCACAGCATTGAACTCATTTTAAACAGCAATAAGAAAGAAAGAAAATTTTTAAAATATGACAGTCTTTTGATATAAAAGAGGGGAGTCTTGGTGCAATGTATATAGCTTGCCTGAATACACATCAGGTAGATCTTGGGGGGTAAATGACTCACTGCAAATATATATTGTCTCTAAAATCTACTGCTAATTGAGGTAAATACAATGATAGTGACTAACACATTGGCATATACATTGTACATGTAAATGTACAAGGTATAAATCAACCTACTTTTACAGACACCCATAAACATACACAAACACACACACAAAGTCAATAAATATTATCATACTTCATGATATAATTACTCCAGTTTTCCAAGTTAATGTCAACAATTATCTTTTGAATCACAGCAGTACGGGGATCTGAGTAGGAACACAGCATTTCTCTCATTTCAAACAAATCCAGTCTGTATGGCTCTATTGAAGGTGGCTGGGAAGGAATCTAATACAAGTAAATCTTTTATAGGAAATTGTTCACAGCAAATATGCAATGTCTCTATATCTATTGCTGATCCAGTAGAATAATAATGATGACAAAACATTACCATGTAACTTTTCAATCTACTCGTATATAGATACAATGTACATGTAGGCAGTTTGTACACACACGCGTACAAGTAACTCTTTATAATGTAACTACTCTAAAATTATTCCAGTAAATGTCAGTAAAGATTTCTATATAACTCAGGATGAGGGCATGGGAAGGTGGTGGGGGTATATTGAGACACAGGAGACAATTAGTGGTCAGCAAAGTTTAGTGTCAAATTTTTTTAAGAGACTGACCTTTGACCTCGGCCTGTAAGGTGGCTGCCTGGCCTTCCTTGACGGACACACTCTTCAAGGGCTGGGTGAACTTTGGCGCCTCCTCTTGGCCAATGCGCCCCCGACTCATGGCAGGGGTGTAGTACACGACCCTTGTGGTAGTGGTGGTGGTAGTTTCAATGCTGAGGGTCGAACGAGAAAGTGGAACATGAAGATAAGTACTTCACAGATACCACCAATAAGTAGAATACGATGACTATAAGGTACAGTCAAGGATGTTTACTCTTCAAAAGAAAAAAAAAGTGAGCAAAGCAAGTGTTGTTACACTCACTGCCCACAAAAATCGGGTCAGTTTTGCACAATGTCTATTGCTAATTTGAAAAGTTTGTCTGAGTAAAGGGAGAGCTTAACCCGTTGAGGACGGTTTGATTTTGCTACAACATGCATTTCCCATAGACACTTGCCCGAGTATACTCGGGACTCGTCCTCAATGGGTTAATGTCATCATTATGGAACAATTTTCAACCAAATCAGAATTGTATGTACAGTATCATCACTACTCAGTTTGCTGAAGGGTTCCAAAATACATGAACAGATAATCCGTGCTTGCAGCAGAAATTATGTTTCAATCCATTGAAAATCAAGAGCATGGTTATAGATAAACATAAAATCGTATGTTTTTGCCAGGCTTTTTTTTAGTATCCAGGGATTTTACACTATCAATGTTGATCACGCTACAACAGATAAACATGATGGTTAGCGGGACAGATGATCACTGTTGTAAAGTTCTGTGTAAAGATTTAATACGTACACTTTTGTATTAAAATGAATTCTACTAAATTATCATCATCAACATTATCACTGTAAATACAATGTTTGTCACATCACTCACCATTGTCATTAGTATCATTATCACTTCATCAATACATGTTGACAATATCACCATTCACAGTCGTTACATCAGACATCATCGCAATCAAAATCAATATAGCACAAGTATCCAAATGACATTGATATGATTCGCAATCACAATAATCACCCTTGCTCTGCTCACAATGTCTTGGAAGAAAATGGAAGTGAAAGTTTAATATACCACACTGGTATATCTTACAACATAAACCTTGATTGATTTGATACAATACAGCAATACCAGAAATATCTGTGGCATGAAATTTTCGCGAATTGAGGGCGATGGCCTTTTTCAAGGCATTCGATTTTTGCGAACTGCCACTGGCATTCAATGCATTTTAGTGTACAAAAGAACTTTCCTGTGCATTTCAATTTTGCAAATCCTTCCTCCTTGCGAAATTTGAAAAACTTTCATGAATGTCAATATTTCTGGCTTTACAGTATCGCCCTGGAGGGAATATAAGACTCAAGAAAGTCAGACAGCTGTTTTTCTCTCTTTTCTTCTTGTGTGACAACTTCATTAACATTCCATTGTGTGACAACTTCATTAACATGACCTAGTCAAGTTGTGCATGCCACCACCCTGACAACATTCAGAGAAGCTGCTCTCCCCTGTATTACAACCTTGCAGCCTTCTTCTGGATCACTCATCCTTTATAGAAGAATGCGTTCAGATTTTACTCACACAGTGCACACTTTTATTGTAAATAGAGATCATCGCCGTGGCACCTCCCAATGGCGCACATGTGTAGTTCATCCCAGTATAGCTTCTTGGAGCTGCGAGAGGGAGTACAGTATCAAGTATCAAGTATTCTTGAAGTCCTTGATCAAGTGTATTTGTCCCTATAAGTCAAAGCACACGTCAGGTTTACTTCAAAGTTCCTTTCTCTCTCCCTCTATCTCTGTCTCTTTCTTTTTTTCTACGCACTGGAATTAATCTTTCGACAAATTACGACAGCTCTGAGTGATAAGTTTGCACACTCATGGATGACTTAATTCTTGGAAGGCAGTTAAAAATTGCACATCTGGGTTACATATGTTTGCTCAGCACAATTTCAACCTCTTGAAGTATCTTTCGAATCACCCCCCCCCCCCTTGATATCTTAACATCCATCAGCTCAGCGGGTCATAATCCATATCATCCGCTGTGACGTTATTGGCCTCCATCAAACATTCCTAGATGACGATTCCTTATCACGGCACCGATGATGTCATTCAAGTGGACCGTGTGATAACGACAAGAATAGAGCTGATGAGAGTAAAGCCCTTTGGGCATTGATCATTAAATCTATTCATCATAATAACTTACAAAGTTATGCCACAATGACGTGAGGAATATCAGATATAAATGTGGATAAGAAGTTGCCCAACACATGTAAATTCCTTCACTTTTTTAGGAGATTTACCCTTACTGCCTTATGTTCACCGACTGTACAGATGTCTGACAACTGTCTTAATGTTGATGAATAGAGATCATCTAACTTCCCCAATCCCTAGTGTACGGTAACACCAAAGCTTCTCTGTTGCAGGCACATTTCTAAGCCTGAGTGGGCTTGGTAATCTCCAATCAGGTCAAGCTAGGACAGATTAAGCTCGTTAGGACAAGTTAAGCTAGGATTCTGGGGGTTAAGCATTAAACCAAAGGTGACTGTAACAGTCAGTTAACACTGTTGTATTCTTTTCACATCAATGGTCCAATTGAGCTCCTTACATGTCTGATGAGCCTTTGGAATCAGTTTGAATGTCTGGTGTAAAGATTTTTTTCATAATACTGCCTTTGAACAAATCTTTTTAGCTTTTTAAGCTGAGAGGTAGAATGTTTTAACCCGTTGAGGACGGTTTGATTTTGCTACAACACGCATTTCCCATAGACACCTGCCCGAGTATACTCGGGACTCGTCCTCAACGGGTTAATACACATTTCACATTTTTGGTGCTGCATACCATCCTTTCATATACAAACTACTGAAATGAACTTGACTTTCAACTTAAACCTTAAAACTTAAAACATAATCACGTTACTACTTTTCATTCAAATTAAATGTGGTTGATTACCACAATGAATGGTCAAGGTCTAGCCTCTCTTTGACAAAACTAATAAAAAACAACCACAAAACCAGGATAAAATATTGCTACACAGGCCAAAAAAATTCATATCAGATTTGCCTTCTCTAAAATCTGCTGAGCACGAGTCCCGAGTATACATGGGCAAGCATCTATTGTATGGGAAATGCATGTTGTAGCAAAATCAAACCATCCTCAATGGGTTAAGAGTCATATATTCTTTTTTTTTTTTAATGACCATTCCATCCCTGGTGAGTACATGTACTTATAATGTACAGGGTACTTTATCAATCATACAGATGACTGCCACAGTGACTGCCAATGAGGCCTTTCCAGCTTTCTTCATTTTCACACAGAATAATGGCATATTTAAAGCTTTAATTCACTACCAAGAGGTCAAGACACACACTCACACACACAAAAATAAAATAAAAAAATTGAACAACTCAACATGTCTGTTGTGGTATACATGTACAATGTGTCTTAATGATAACCAGTGTACAGACAGTGTCACATGACATCAGAGGCCTGTCGCATAAAGCGTTCTTAACCTAGAAAAGCTCCAGTAAGAGCTGAAAACTCAGGTTAGTGTGATGCTACAAAGACTTTAATATAGGAAAACCTATATCAAAATTAATCTGAGTTTTCCTCAGGTGAAAAGTTTTGTGCAACAGATCTCAGATCTGCTCAACATATTTGGAACTGATTCCACTGCATGTTAATGATTCAATCTTGATTTGAATTGATACGTTTTATGTGGCAACTACAAAAAAAGCACTGAAAGCTAATAGAAGCAAGCAACCAAGTCCCCTCCAAAGAAATGGGTAATGAGAATAGAGTGCCTTGCTCAGGGGCACAACTGCCACAGCCAGTGGACTTGAACCAGGGACCTTGTCATCAATAGTCTGCAGTCTTAAACACTGAGTCACAACACCATTTACATCCGAGCATTTCTACAGTAGATGTGGAAATAGCAACATGCCCCGGGACCTTATGAACCTACACGCTGCCAACAATTTGACATTTCGGCCAGAGAATGGGGGTGGCCGAAGCTGGCAGCTGGCTAACAATCCTAGCATATTAGCAGAGTCACAGACACTAAAAGGGTGTATGCATGGCTGTCCAACTGACTCATGCTATGAGTACCCAAAGAATGCTGGCCAATTTCTGCCCGTACAATGTACACTGTGCACTGCACAGTCCATACAGCCCTCCCACTCATTGGATTCTGAAATAAGTCTGTTCAGTTGTGGTTAGAATGAATATGGATCGGCATCTTTGAGATAGATGATTAGAATGTTGCATGTGGTCTAACATAGCAATCCGATACTGAGTACTGAAGAAATGATGTCACAGTCTTTTCCTATAGCTGTTGTAACCAGGTGCGAGCATAAACACTCAGGCCAGGTGAGGTCACATGTAGAAGCAGTTTCTATGGCAACAAGAGGTTATGACATCACATTTTGGTACTTTATTGATTAGCCTGAAACACACTTACAATGTACAGGGTCTTGGAATGAATGGAGTTTAAACTGCAGTAAAAATGTACTTGGTCCCTGAGGATGAATTTCAACTTCTTTCAAAGATACACACTTACATGAATAATCTGTTATAGCGGTCCTATCGCTCATAGTGACCTTGAGACAGATCTTCAAGCTGGAAGTTTTTTTGTTCTTTTTGTTGTTATCTTATTACATTCAGTATTTCTGATAAGAGTTGCATTAGATAGCAGTAGTGGCAGTCACAAAAAGTGACAGAAGTACAAGAAACTTTCTCAATAGCCCAACAATATCTCAAAACATAACCTAAGAATATTTTAGAAATACATTTGTATTTACTTTTAATTGTTAGTTACTTTAATTGTTGGTGAAGTCATGTCGGTAAAATAATTCATTACCGTACTAGCAGAGAAAGAAAACTTCCATGATGTACAAAACATATGAATAGATATGGGACAACAACAAAGGGACTGCATGACAGGAAAGTTTGCAATAAAATCCATCAGTTGGGGAACATTGCCTTCCTACATGCGTGTTATCTGATGCTGTTTGATGACAATGGTAACTTTTAAACAATTCTTTCTTTTCTGCACTGAGTGATTATCATAAGGGGCAATGAATCATAATATGTTTCAATTAAAAAGTACATGTCATTGGCCCTGAAACCAAAACTTTCATTTAAACTGTTTTTGCTTTTCTTTACACAAACAACTATTATAACAAAGTCAAGTAATCCAACCAAGTTTCATTTCCAACTTGTGTGGAACCAAAATAATATTCAACTATAGCTAAGGAAAGAAAAGCATTGTAAGAATGCACTCTTAAGAGAGAGAGAAAAAAGAATGACAATGACATTTAAACAACAGTCATGTAGAAAGAATCTCTGAAGGAAAATTGAATTGAAGAAGTACAATAGAGAAGTGGTGTGTTTAAGATAATTTACTACATTGTATGTGAAGACTGTCCAGCGGGAAGATTATGGAGATAACTCTCAATTAGTAACTGAATAGCATCTAATCTTCTACATAATGGTTACACAATGAACAGGATCTTGTAAGAACACACTCCAGACAAGCTAGTCTCTCTTTCTCCCTCTCTCCTCCTCTTTCCCTCTCTCTCGCTCTCTGTTTCTCTCTCCCCTGTGTCCTTATTGTCCGCCAAAAGGGCAGGGCCTAATTTGGGCATTGCAATGCATTCCAATGGACTGCACCTGCTGTGCACAGTGTGTGTGTGAAGGAGGGAGTGGGTATGGGTTTCAATGCACACTGCCTGTGTGTCCACTGCAGCTCCATATTGTGTGTACTGTGTGTGTACTCCTGTGTACTGTGCCTTTTGCTTGCGATAATGCACATGCATGGATGTGTAACATCTGTGAGTGTGTGTGTGTATGAGATAAACTGTACAACTCCGGTCTCTGAAAATATATGTTTGTGTGTGTGTGTGTATGTGTGTGTTTTGTAGGTGTGATATCAATGTAACTCTCATGGGAAAATTTGTATATTTGTTTTGTTCATAAAATTCTTGTTATTCACGGAATGCCATAGAACCCAGCCAAAGAAGTCCCTAGTCTACAAAAAATGGAATTCCTTAACCTCCCAAAATGCATTACAAATTCCCTCTGTGTTGTGTGCAAGTATCATTCTTTTTGTGCATATGATTAAATACATATTTGTCTATCATCTGACTATAAACTCAAAAGAACATTTTGCTCTTTGTTTACAGATTTTTTAGAACATTCAAAAGAGCCTTGTTATACATACTTCTAAAATATTAGATTACAGTTACAGTACTTTGCAAGAAACAGTGAAGGGTTTGTTATGTTTGTTTTTTTTGGTCCCTTTTCCTTTGCATTCACTATTACAAAACACATCATACAAGATTTATTTTTTTTTTTTAAGTCAACTTTTTTTCAGTGAAACTGTCAGTATTCCTTTTCTATTTCCCCTACTACACACATGTCAGCAGCTACCAGACCATTTGCACATTCCCTTCAAACCTCATACTCCAAACTTCATACCCCGTCTTTATGAGAGGCAGGCCAGGTGGTAATAAAACTAGACTGCATTCTCAGATATTAACCGATTAGGCTTGGCTGGGAGTCACCGTTTTACTGTCCCAGCCCCAGGTAGCTCAACTTTTAATAGACCTTTCACTTTCAAACCCTCAGCGTGGAGTTTTATTGAGAAAAACATCAAATTATGGCAAGCATAAATGTTTCCTCACATATGGAATTCTTGTTGAGATTGAAGAGAAGTAAGGTACTTCTCTTCTTTTTTGAACTTTATATATATACAAATCAAACTTTACTTTTACAGGCTTCTTTTCAGCTGTAATCAATACATGCATTAATGAGTGTTGGACTGTACAAATAAAGGTATCTTCAATATTTCAAGTATCTCTGTTTGACCCTCTATGAAACTTATGGATTGTAAATGACATGTACGTAACTATGCAGAGAATGTTTCCTATTTCATGACATTCCTTGCTAAAAAAATTTTTTAGTAAATTCACATAAAGTGAAATATGAAGGTTTCAAGTTTCCTGATACCTAATACAATGAAATGCATTTTGATTTGTCAAAGCAAGCCATAGTAATTGGTGTAACAGTAATAACAATTTCAGTAGACAGATTATATTAACCTTCATTTATCATTGCTACAGAGAGAATTCTAATACATTTACTCGGTCTACATAGTTAATCTTTCGAAGGTGCTAAATAGTACATAAAATACATATTGAACAGTTTGACTAACAAAGAGTAATATGTAACATATTTGCTGTCAGAAAATGATGATATATTGTACATCCTAACTGAGTCTCTTTTTATAACAACAGAATGACAACCCACCATTACTCCTCCTAATTTAGGAATTTTTGTGTCTTTGGTAGAAGGGTGATTCATTAAAATTGGCATTCTGAATCAGACATTGATATCTGAACTGAATTCCATGCTTCAATCATTGTTTAACCTGTCTTCTACCAGATTCTCATATTCCCAAATGCTTTTGATGAGTTGCTAGGGTTATGGCATATAGGCTATGGGTTGGGAGGATTCAAGTCCTAGAAACAAGTATGTATGTGCTAATTGCCATGATCATACAATGTATATCCACGCTTTTACACTTCCTTTACATTGTAAATCCACAGTTCATCCACACTTCCTGTATACACACGCACAAATGCACACACACACACACACATTCATAAACACAACAATTTTGACCGAAATTCCTACCGCTTTTATCCTGTCGATAGCTCTCGCTCCATCACGCAGTGCCGATTCAAACCGGCACGCGGACTCCCGAGTCCGGCACACGCAAAAAAACACAAAGAACAAGAAATAATATTGTTGCTGTAGTTCCAAAAAACGATGAACGTTGCGCTGTTCTACACACAAAAATATGAGGAAAATCACTCCGATATGTGGCTTTCTAATGTGACGTCGGGTTGCCTTGCCCATACACCTATACCATGCTATGGTTACTATCACTCCAAGTGTGTCGGTAGATAATAAGAGACCAGCTCCCAACTTTGTTATCCTGAACGGCACACAGCAACAAGCGAGGATGGTTTGTCACCGAGGCTGCAAGTCACAAAATCAGCCGCCGCCGTTACAGATAATCGAAATAACAGACCCCCTCCATTAGGGGGGTGGGGTGGGGGGATAGGAATAGATGTTACATACACCCCACACACACTCACAAATCAGCACACACAAACGCACACACACATTAAACCATTTAACTTCATCAGACGCCCATTTTCCACAGTGTGCGATCAGCTCAGCAAAAGTGTGCTACACGCCCAGTGGAAGCAGGAGGGGGGTGGGGTGGGGAGAGACAGGCATGCTGCAAGGGATTGTGGGTAAACCTGGGGGTTGCCTCCCAAATATGGCTAGCTTGGCTGTGATTGGTGGAAAGCTGCAAGGTTTGGCAGTCCATGACATCATTGACTCAAGATAGAGCGGAAGAAGTGGAGGAGCACGGAGTGTGTGAGAGAGGGAGAGAGAGATAGGCCCTGGTGTTAAAGTACTAGATGGATGGATGGATGAATCTGGGAGCATGATGCAGACCGCTTCAAAAAAGTATTGTGGGCTACTTTAACTGGTTAGCAAGTTTTCTCATAAATCTAGCACACACAGACAGACCCAAGACTGCTGGAAAAGTCTATAACTTTTGTAACTGAACACTTACTTTCTATTATCATTGATCAGATTCTATTTCAACATTCTTTTGCTTTTAAATCAATGACAAAGTGAGATGATATATTACCAAGAGCTGTAACATGGTAGATAATAACTCATATTTTATCTATCACTCTAGAATACATCTTTATCATTTAATGATCCTCAATATGTGTAGGGATATATAATAAAAGTTTCAGGTTAGTTTTCAGTAATACACACATTTCCATAATCACACATAAAGGACATATTGCTCAAAGTCTTTTACAGGGTCTGGAGGAAGATTTATATACCTACAGACAGTTTTCTCTCTTCGGTTTTGTTTTGTGTTGTTTCACTTGTTTGTTTTTATCTTAGTATAAAGGATCCTGAAGCAATAATCCTTCTAAGGATTATGAAAGAGATACTTATGAGACTGTCATATTAACTCGGCTCTGACAACAAATATGAAGTCTGTACACAAAGAGCATCATACCTCATTGGTTTACAAGTCATGGTAATGTTACAGCCAATCTGGAATACGATTCACTGATATTACCTGTCACAGACAATCAGACCATCGCGACTCACACAGGTCAGACAACCACGCTCCTGATTCTGATTTGTCCCTGACACATCACGTCTAGTTAATTAAAGTTACTAGCAAAACAAATTCCCTCGCGCGTAGGCACATTTGCGCACCAAGCTCATGCATGGATCATCTCGGGGTTAAACAAATACAAAATACAATCTTAAACATACTCCTCCCACTTATTCATAGTCCATTGGCCTGTAGATTCAATACCACACACTTTATTCTTGTAAAATCTTTGCTTTATAAATTGAGAATAGTTCACTTTATGAAAGGTTTTTATTTCATAACCTCATTATAAGTCAAATAAAGTTATTTAAGTTTATCAGTTATCTATAGGTTTGAACTACATAGTCTTCTTGAAAGTGAGGAAAATGTTTCATCTTAACAGTAACTCAATTTCTCTGAGTATGTAACGATGTAACGATAATGTAATTCAAAATTTGATTTCAAAAGAGAATCTCTGTAATTTTCCATATTACAAAATATTGTATAAGAGATGAGTAATGAATAATTTGACCATGATCACACCAGCATAGAAAAGAGTAAAGAAATAACTTTGGAGAAACATTAAGTACTTGATAAGCAAAACACACACATCAGGTTGAATCACTGGATGGTCAGAGTGGTCTACTTAAACAGAAAAAAAAAGAGAGGTTGTATGTCGCTGTCAGTAAACTTATCAGACCGTTCACCGTAATCTGAAATCTTATCTGTCTGCTGATGGCTCAGTAAGATTCCTCAAAGTGCAGATGAGTGACTTGCTCTTCTTGGCATTTTCTTGCGAACATTCTCCCCCCTTCCAAACCCTATGATCTCTCTTCTCCTTTCCAAAAACCTTTCAAACGTTCTTCTTCTTTCCAAACCTTTGGAACTTTCTTTTTTTTCCAAAAACCTTCACAACTTTCTTTTCCTTGAAAAACCTGTGGGACTTTCTTCACCTTTTTAAAAATTCTGGAACTTTCTTCCTCTTTCTAAAGTTGTGGAAATTTCTCCTCCTTTTCAAACCTTCCAGAATTTTAAACCATCAAACACTTTATACCTCTGTCCCTCCCATCACCCTGGGCTGGAAATCCTCTGGTTACCAAAACCTGGAAGATCTTATACAGCATCTATGGGGATTTCACAGTCTGGCATTAAAAGGGTTAACACTGACTGCTTCAAATACCCCTAACACCCAATGTGCTGGCATTGTCCAAAGTGTTTTCTTTTCATTGTTCATCCTCCACCCATCGCGTCAATCGTCTAAAAGGAGACGCATTGATGCTGTTTGAACAGGCTCAGATTCTTGGCGTGCTTTTCGTTGGCTAATGTCACTGCTGTCTTAAAGGTGCTACTTGATGCTACAAACTCAGCTCTAATGTTGTAACATACATGTACATTGTTACCTCCAGCCAACAAGGTACAAAGTTATATTTACATATTTAATGCATGCTGACTGTAAAATCTTATCTTACTTCAGCAGTGCTTTGTATCTTACAGCAAGTTTTCAGAAGAAACATAAATTCTACGAGATTCTATTTTAACCTGTTGAGGATGAGTCCCGAGTATACACGGGCAAGTGTCAATGGGAAATGCGTGTTGCAGCAAAATCAAACCGTCCACAACGGGTTAATGAACCCTTTACAGACTGTTACTGATTGGACAGAGCATAAGATCCACAAGGCGTAGATACAAGTCATAGAAACAAATCATGCTAGTTTACATGTATTTATTGCAGCTAACCGAGAACCATAGGCACATAGAAAGCACAAATGCACACACAAGCACACACACAAACAAACACACAACAAACACAAACTGAAAACACAGCTAAATGAAATACTGAGAACTTTTAGCAGATTTTAACACAGAGTGAATTTAAGTTTCATTCATTTATATGTGAAGCATTCCGTATATTTTTGTGCTATGCTCAATTAAAATTTCTTGGCCAGAAAAAAAAAAAAGGATACTGGACATCAACAGACAGAGCAAAAGAAGATGACACCAACATCATGGCTTTATTTTGACTCTGTGGAGTAAAATACCCGTGGGGAGATGACTGGAGCATTCTACTTCTATCACACAACTCGCATTATCGTCTCTTTAGAATGTTTATCCCTCTCTCCTTGATGGATAGATGGCAATGAACGGCAACTGACAGTAAACGCACGCAGGAAACGGACCAGCCAGAATTCTTGGCATTCCTCCCAAACATCCATGCCTCCAGACTTTCACTCTTTACCTCCTCCTCTAGCCTATTTCTGGAACATGACGGAACGGGCTAGACAGCCTCGAAGAAAACTTGGAGATGTCAGAACTATGCCAGAAATGTCTTTGCCTAAGCCAACTTGATATCTGATCAAACTCAAGACTTCAATCTCAACAAACCACACAAGTCCAGAAATTCTATGTCATCTTTCATCTTTTTTCATCTAATCTCTGCATCATTCATCAGATGGACGACACAAGTTTCTTTTATATGTACTGTAAACATATTGATTTCCCACAATGGTCAATTTCTAATTGTGATGAAATATTCATCATCTTAACCCGTTGAGGACGAGTCCCGAGTATACTCGGGCAGGTGTCTATGGGAAATGCATGTTGTAGCAAAATGAAACCGTCCTCAACGGGTTAAAAAGACCATTATCATCACTGGCCTTTCAGAAACACACTCACAGTTTCAACTAAGATAGACACACACATACTCTGAGCAAAGGCAGTTGTGTCTGAACCTGCTATATCTGCATCACCCACAATTAAAAGCCTTCCTGAACATGACCAATACTTCTACTAATTATCTCTGCAAGTGCTTCCACACAGTACATGAACACTGCACAAGCAATTTCCTCAAACAACAACAACAAATGTATGAAAAACAATCTTTTTTCACTTGTATTAAATACAACATGACAAAAAAAAAATCAGTGCTGAAACTTGGACACTGTCAAATTTGCTGTTGTATAGAGTGTGAAACTGATGCTGGACTTAAAAACTAAAACAAATCAGAAAGTATCGGTACAGACTTTTCCATCATCTTCACAATTGCAAATCATATGACATCATATCAAACATATTCTTCCTCTTCATCTTTTACATTATACAGAACATTTTTATCCTTACATTCCTCATCATTATCATTAGCACCATAATCATAACCATTTTCTTCGATCAAAATCATAATCAGCATCACAAATCAATCTGAAGACTTAAATAACACATTCCTCATCCCATACCGCACAGTTATCACCTGAAAAATCCTTTTCTTATTATGGCCATCATACTTTCCACATATGTCTTCAATTTTATCATCACACTCACAATTATCATCATTAGTATACTTGACATTCATCCTAATCATGGTGGCAAGTGAAAATTGAAATGGAACAATAAAATGATGAAAAGCAGGAATCATTTCACTCACCTCTCAGAGTAGTCTTCTTCCTGGGCAAAGGTAATTCCTGAAACAAATAAACAGAAACATAACATTTATGTAAGTATAATATCAAGGCTAAACATATTTGAGCATATGACACATTTGAATGAAGAATTATCACCACCATCACTACTAATTTTGCTACTTTGATCATATGAACCACCCTGAATTTTTGACCAGTGACCTTGGTGGCATAATCACGTCTCTAATTTTATTTTTACTGAGAAGAAAGGACAAAGAACTGTCCTTGTGAATTAAAGTCAGCTCAGTCACAGCTGCCAGTAAATAACTGCAATACTGCCAGAGCCGACAAAATGAAGGTTTACTATACATGTACATTGGAATAGTTGTCAAAAATACTAGTGCCTGTGAATACTTCAAACTGAGAAGCGATGCCACTATCCACTATGTTCTTTCTTGATATGTACAGTAGGTCCAGGGCCTACATGTATAACGCTTCATATCGATCATTAATGCATATTGAATTTGGTCAGCCATTTTATTTCGTATATGATTGTATGTAGCTGGAAAATATTCATTGTTAATTAGTCACAATTCTGGGCCCCGTTTCATAAAAGATGTAAGGATGTCAAATCTAGCTGGAATGACAACTTCAAATAGCAACAGCCAATCAGGAAGCTGCATTCTTGTCGTTACCATGACAATTGTCATTACCATGACAATTGTCATTCCAGCAAGAGTTGTTATCATATCAGCTTTTTATGAAATGAGGCCCTGGTCTGTTTAATCTGTACAGTAGAATTCAGTGACCTGCACTCGAGCTTAAAAACACACAAACACACAAAAATGTGTGGGCGCACACACACACACTCATAAACACCCAATACTGTATTCATTGATGTAAATCTTTATGAATGGAAGGAGTTGATATTGCAGCATCTTTGAAAGTCAAAAATTCTTCTATAATAATGAAAATGTACATGTCTATGTAATAACGCATTACTATTATCTCTAAGTCTATGGTCACTCATTCATTAAACAGCATCGGGAAACTTTTCCAGCAAGGACATACACTAATGTATTACTAGAGACCAAAAAACAACTACAGCACCACGAAGAGACACAATCGCAACTAAAAAGATAAAAGTGATCACATTTGCATCAAGCCATTAACTTTTTCTTGAACTCCTTGGCACATTTTACACTGGACATAATTCTGTTTTTATGATTATCAATAAAGTGAATTGAATTGTAAATAGTATTTGATTTGTTTGCCACAGGTCAAATTTGAATTAGTTATACAGTAGCTGTAATGCATGATTAATGGATTCCCATATGCTATAACGTTCATGATGCATAATGACCTTTGCATTAATGGTCAGCACATCTTGGCTATGCACTAATTAAACGAGTCCAGCTCAGGGAGATGTTAAAGAAAAGGTCAGCAGACATACAGTAGCAAAGGATGCAAATGGTCAAGCATGGACATTAGTCCAGCACAAATGCAAGATGATAGCAAGGCATCGCCCGTACATTATGGGTGACATCCGAAGGCTGGAGAAACATGTGGGGGCAGTGTTCATGTCACATGACAAGTTTAAAAGACATCCTTTTCTGGTAGAAAAATGGATTTCCAATCATTACAGAAAGAATGGTACAAATATACTGTATGTTTGTGGTCATCTGTCACAGCATTATCTTCCATAAACCATTATGTGCAGTGATTTCCATTGCATGTAATGGATCCAAGTTGACTTTAAAGATGAAGGTGGATGTGATGCATGTTCATCATTTTGGGTTTTTTTTTATGTGTATGGGCATGATTTTCTCACAGAGCAATCTTTGAAGTATCAAATAAAAACAATAAATGCCCCATTACAAACAAACAACACTAGAATCTACAAGTAAGTTTATGTGTGCACCCACCTTAAAAAATCTTCACACAAGTCAGAAATTTGTATATACATGTACATGTACATATATCTTTTTCCAATATGTTATAAGCAGTACTTATACTTCATATTTGGGTTGTAACAGTTCATGGTTTACATTAGTTAGATTTGACACTTTAAACCTTGATGACCTGTTCGCAATGGGTAACCAATCACAAAATTAACGACAGCTGGTGGACCTATAATGAGCGACTCCGCAGCTGTCCTACATGTGAGATATGATAACCAGTCTCCTGCCCTTTCAGCACTGCACACATCTCAGCATGGATACATTGCATGTTCAGTTGGTGTCAAACCCTTTCTTCTGGCTAATGAGACACAGGCACTCATGGCGTCATTCAGCCGAGATGGTACCACCACGCGATTCATATGGCAAGCTTCCAAAGCTGGTATCGTATTAAGAAAGAGGACACTAGTATAGGACTTGCATATATCAAGTCATGGGCACTATAGCACAATATTGTACGTAAGCATGATGGAAAGTTTGCACTTCATCTAAATTTTTTACACTGTTTTGGGAGGCCATACTTTGTAACATCTCCAGAAACTTTGAAAGAAAGAATTCATTTTCTCTCAGGGACGGCCTTGGATCATGGTGTCATTGATGTATTGTCAGGCAATGTTTCATGGAGAAGATGTTTTAACAGTTCATGACTGGGGAGGGGGAGGATGGATGCTACATGTATAACTATAAGTCATATTGTACCATAAACAAGTTCCTGAAGTTAGGAAGTCATGACTTGAATGTTCTGTTGGCAGATTTCTTTTCAAATCTTTTTTTTTTTAAATCAAATAATTCCTACAGTAAAGAGAGGGAGACAGGCAAGTAACCTACATTTTGTATACTCGATGCATTTCATTGATAATAAAATGAAAACTATCTATCATTCACTGCTAAGCTCTAATTGAAATTATGGATTTTGTGAGGGAAATACAATGGAGTAGTAGAATCTCTTAGGGAGTACAGTGCCAAAGTAAGCATACTGGTAGCCCTTTCTATCCAAATCAAATCCCCTTCCCCAAGATACACTGGATTCACCAAGGTCTCAGTTTATATACGTACACCAGTGATACCATTTCCAATCTTCTAAGCACCCCTGCACTGTGGACAGGCACATGTATTACCCCACACTCCTATCACTACTGGTCTTTACTGGTATATATACCAGAGAGCCAGGGCATTGGTATGTCAGGAATTTATGTCAATTACCTCCACCCCAGTGCATAGGCCCCTCAGACATGTGTTAAGGTGGGCAGCGTTGAACAGCCGTACGTAGGGACGATTACGTCGTAGGGAGACTGGCGAACGCACGCCTGCTCATCTTTTACCGGTTTTTCGTAAGAAGCGCTCCCTGTCTCCGCCTCTGACGTAGGTTTCCCAGTTAAACACCAGTATCAACTGACCTATATGAGTGATGGTCCATGCATCCCTATGCTTTTGAATTGTTTTGTTAAGGTATGCAATGCCATCATAGATATATATTGTCATACATACACTGCACATCTACAGCTGTATTTCATTGAGACAGTATCATCACAATGAATATATGGACTACTGAAATGCAATATAATACTGTATGCATATGATGATCTTCAAATGAGTCTGTTATATGTTTTGATGTACACAAAGTACATTAACTGCGCAAACATTGTGATATAATGTATTGAGCTGTCTTTCATTGTGTGATCCCCTACTTGGAATGTTATTTTAATGATTATAAAAATCAGAGCAAAGAAGGATAATTATGATTTAATATTTGTATTTAATTTTGCAGATTACCATTACGATGATTACCATAAAATGGACTTATGTATCAATACTGGTAATAATATTATAATATCAAATATTATCTCATATTAGAAGGCCAAGAGCATATTAGCAACTTGACTGATAATCAAGTTCTAGACAAGTAATTCTAGCTGCGAAGGATAATCCAAAACGATACGGTGCTTGGAAGTTTGAAAGCAAGTTTGCCTTGGAAATAATATATCAGAAAACATGGGTCCTCTGCTTCAATAGAGGAAACACCTTCTTTGGAAATTCAAGGCCGAGAGGATTCTAAAGGAGAGTCCAAAGATTGATGTGACTGTCAGAATGTCATATCTCCCACGAGGCGAGCTCTATCTCAAGAATAGCTCAGACTAGACAGACGATGACTTCAAATCTAAACAAGATAGCTCACAGAGTTCCAAGACTGTGGAAGTCCTGGTGTCACATCACTAAGTCAACAAACCCGCTAGGACTGATAGGGCACATCAAGATTTGAGGCATACATTGTATAAACAAAGACATTTTTAGAATAGATCTGTGAAATAATCTTACCATTAAAAATAGCTTTGTATGTTTTTTTTTAATGCACTTTTAGAACAGATCTGTGAAATAATCTTGCCATGTCATACTGACCTTTAAGTGTTTTTCCTGACAACTATACAGTATATAAAGAGCACTCGAGTGCCATTAACTGAAGTACATATGGTGTAACTCATAAAGCTAGCAGAAAGTGTAGCATTTACATTGCATATTACTAATAACTGGGTACAGGTACAGCTGTACTGGTATTGTAAATTAAGAGTCTGTTGTGAATTGTCTTGTTACTAGCAGAAAAGTGTGAGCAAATAATTACAACTTGGGAGACGAAAGAATTGGCGTATACTATACAAATACAAGTATGAAGTGTCATTTGGGAGTTCTTGTTAATGGCAGAAAGGTGTATGCAGACAGTTCTTGGGAGTGGGGGAAGGGGGTACAGAGTTTCTCCAAAGAAAATCGTGGTGTACAATTATGTGTATATTGCATGTACACTATGTGTCTGTCTATGTGTCTGTGTTTGTACTGATTATGATCACTGGTTATTTTTCCTGTATTACTGTCATTATGCACAATATACACTGTACATGCATAGTGTACACATCTACTCAAGACTCTGTCTGTCCGTCCGTCTCTCTTTCTTTCTCTCTATCTGCTTTGTAGATACACCAATTTTGTCTCTCCTTGAATCATATGCCTGTCATGTACCAGAGATATGGATGATATCTCCTTTCGCTCATATAGAATGTTTCATTTTTGTTTTTCCTCTATTGTAAAGTCCTTCTCTTTTCTCTAGTTATTTTTCTCAATTTCCCTCTCTCATTCCTTCACTATCTCCCTCATATGTGTACACTATAGTACCCTACAAATGTTCTAGACATTACACTTCTTTTCATATCTTTTACCCTTTTCTCTCTCTCTCTCTCTCTCTCTTTATCTTCCTTATCTATCTCTCATTCATTCTCTTCTTTGCTTTGTTTAAATTCCCTTCTCTCTTCCTTTTGTATTGTTTCAAAGAGAGGTATAACACACAAGCTGATATGTCAGTAATATTTCCTATCCTTCTCTCACTCTCTACCTCTTTATCTCTCCTTCTGTTTCTCTACTTCACATTTCCGACCATTAACCCGTTGAGGACAAGTCCCGAGTATACTCGGGCAGGCGTCTATGGAAAATGCATGTTATAGCAAAATCAGTCTGTCCTCAACGGGTTAAAAGAAAACTAGACCAAGGAAAGAAGAAACACACAACCATGCACATGCTTAGTGTCACATAAAGTACAAATGAGAAGGTAAAATTTCTAAAGTTAACAAAACTATAAAACAAAACCTTCATGGCATAAAATGACATTGTCACATCCACTTTGCCCTACAAAAATAGGTTGTTAAATTGATGTGCTAAAAAAGGGATTGAAAAGCACACAATACACACACACACACACACACACACACAGACATACAATTTGTATATGATAAAAGGGCTCAATTACATACATGCCAATCTACAATTATGACATCTGCTGGAAGGCAACAACAGTTAATTTCTCAAGACTTTCAGTGGCAGCCTAGCAATTAGATAACTTCACACTTAACTAGATTGTAGATATTCAAGCTTTCATGCATCAGAGGTGTACACATGTACAAGTACACACATGCATTTGTGTATGTGTGTGTGTGTGTGTGTGTGTGTGTGTGTGTTGTGTTTTATTTGACAATGCCCATACCCCCACCCCCAAGATTTATACACATTCATGAAGCTACACTTGTAATTTGATGCAATGTCGTGTACAAGTTGTACAATCTAAATTTCATTCACTGTACAGAACATAAACAAAGAGCACATGGATACACCGTACTACCTCACTGCATTGCGTTTCAGTCGGTGAAATAAATGCTTTGAATGATGTTGTTTAAGCCAAAGTTCTCTCACCTCTCGACCTAAAACATAGCGGAGGATCCTAAACAAAATGAGAGTATGCTAACATCAAACTGACATTATATCTGAGGTAATAAAGGTACCACTGCCCTTGGGACTCAGGGACTCTCTTGACATATAATCACCAGATAATACTGAAAACAATTAAAACCAATCAAAAGATTTTTCAGGAAAAATTTCATTTTCAATGCTACAAATTGTACACCACTGGATAATTTTAGCTATTCATCTTTAATGTTTCTGATGCCTATTGTCTTTTTAAGTGACATCAGAAAAATAAGGGCATGATGATCCACTTATTGGTGCCCTTCTTTCGGCAAATTTGCCCCCACGAGGGAGCCCCCTATGAATGGTAGAAGCTGTCAGTCATTCTGGCTAGAGTTGTCCCCTTTCCAGACAGATCCCTCAACCAAGAATGTGCCTGTCGTGTGACTCATAAATACCGGCCAACTTTGTCCCTATCCTCCCCGCATTCCGTGCTTAATCTGACTGGCACGTACAGCTTGGCTCGGCCAGTCTGCGAAACTAAAGCAGCTCGTCCCACTTTATGGAAATGTACAAAAGCTTTTTCAATATCATGGGGGAGTGAGGGGGAGAAAGATAGGTAAATTTTGACAAGTTTTCTTTTTTTTTACTTTTTTTTTCTTTTTGCTGTCAAGCCTTTTAGAGGCATATCATTCAAATTTATCTAGCTAAGCATTCCTTGCCAGATTTTTGGGTTTCGTTTTCATTCCTTACAAAACTTTGCTCACATAAGAAAACTTGACATGATATGGCAAGAAGATATCTCTCATTGCCAACCTCCCCCCCACCAAAAAAAAAAATAATAATGATAGAAATTCTACAGAAAGAACAACTCGTTAATAATTGTCAACATCAACAGTTTCATAACTGCATTAATTGTTGTCCCTAAATATATGGTGTCATTTAAGGTTAATGTTATGCCTGTACATCACCTTCTGTGCTCTTCAGTGAATATTCATGATAAAGAAAAGTTAACATAGACCTGATTTGCACAAAGATGGGTCTTCGAGGATCGAAGAAATACAGGCTCAGACATCATGTGCCCCACTTTGAATGTCAAGAACACAACTGAGATAAGTGAGTTAGCAGAGAAAGCCATAAAATGTAGTTAGGACATCACTGAGATTTTTGTGGTTATGGTTAGCCAGTCTGGGCCTATGACAAAGGAGTGAAGGTATTTTTGAGGCGGGGTTGGAATCTTGTGCAACGACCCCAGCCAGCATCTCCCCGGCAGTGAAAGATGCCTTCCCAGTAGGGGGCTCCACCCTTACTGCTGGGGTCAGAGGCAACAATGAATTCTCCTTACAGCACAGTGCAGCATTAAGTCAAGATGAAGCATTTTTTTTCCCCTCACGGAAGCACTGGGTTAGATTAATTAAACAGGGCTGCCACATTCCTATATCAAAAGTCAGGGTGGTTCAATCAGGGAGATACTTGTATGGTACAGCTGTACCTGCATATTAACTGGCAAAAATGATTCCCAAACTGGGAAGATTTTTGGTTCCTTTCCTTTCATTTCATTTCATTTCATTTCATTTTACTTATTTTTCATTTCCAACAAACTTACATACATTTGTATAATCATTAATACAGCATGATTATATGAATAAAAACTACTTCGAATATTTACTTTCGTAAGAGAATTGTTTTATGATAAAAGTAACAAAATTTAAAATTGTGTTATGTGGAATTAATTAACATTGTATTAAACAATGTATAATAAGGAAGGCTGTTGGAACTGGAGGGGACTGCTAAAAAGCTTAGCTTGTACATCCCATCGGAAAAAGACCCACAGATCTATATTGTAAGCAACCCTGGCAGCTCATTAAAAAAGTAGGAATAAAAATCAAGATATGCAAAGAAAGTGAAATTTTCAGGAAGTCTTCAAGAGAATCAGATGTGTCACCTCTGCTGATCTTTTCTCTACCAAAGAACTTGGCAGAGACTTGCCAAGAAATCCCACTAGCACTAGGCTCAATCAGTGTGCCCCCTAAAACCTTGATAATAATGCAAGTTAGAGAACTCACTCAGTGCATAATCCTAAACACAGAATGCCATGACGGCATACAGTTTTGTAGGTACAAATAAATTGCATCATCCCCCATTAGTAATTAAATTTTTGCCGTAGCATCACTACAGTGTAGATGTATCTAAACATGTAGGTCATGGATACAAAATGTGTTACATATTTTCTATTTTCATTTCAGTTTTATTTAATTTCTCTTTTTGTTCACGTAATCAGTATTGAGGCTTTTACCTTTCATTGCATTAGACTACATAAATACGAGCATGTACAACTGGAGCTTGCTTTCTCTTAAGACAAATTGTGACCCGCTACAACAAAAGGATCCTAAAGTTGCTGACTGCCGAGCCGAGAAAATCGAGTTTAAAGTCACATCATCAAAATTGGTCAAAACAATCGGATTTCAGTTTTTGGCATAATTTTGTAGTCTAATGTTTTGTCCATCATCTGCCGAAATTTCGAAGCTAAATGATCAAAGGAAAGGCAAAAAATTAGCGTTTTTCTGGGCCATGATTTTCCGACTTTCAATGTAAGAGAAACGTGTCCGAGGATTTGGAATTAGCGCCACAGCTAGACTCCGCCCCTAGCAACGACGGAGTGATCTTATTGGTCAGTGCGTGGCATCCTGATTACTGATTGGTCGTGCTAGACCGCTGGCGCTAAGCTTGACTGAACATGGCGGAGGTCGCTAGGAGCGTGCCTTCTATTGTCAGGCGGTGAAAACTGTCTCGCCTCCCCATGACCATGATAGCGTTGGAAGGACAACTTTGAAGGCGTTTTTCTCGAAACTCTGATTTCCTCAACCACTTGACATGCGCTGATAAAATCATCGATATCTCCGCAACCGAGTACTTTTATGAGTTGTGCTATGTATGTAATTAAAGTAGAAGAGTACGGAAATAATATCATGCCATTTTCGGAAAATTGTCCTCCCCCGACTTTCGGATCCTTTTGTTGTAGCGGGTCACAATTGTATGTGTTCTACTTTAAGTACAACTGATGGATTTGGTATAAGCATTGCTTGGCAAAATGTCACATCAGACTTCATCCTCAGTAGATAGTTGAGCTAAAAATATTTGAGAATTCAAAATAAGGGGGGATGGACTCCACTAAGCCTATCCGGTAAGACTTAAAAGACTATTTATTAGGATGGAAGTAATCGACCTGTAATTCCCTGACAGCTTTGAGATGACTTTCACATCAGGGAATCTAAAATGTGTCAATGAATCAACTGCTTTGCTCCCTATGGCATCACAAAGTCCACCGATTACACGACACAGCTGTCAAAAGCTTAAAACCCCTTTTCATGACGCCAGCATCCTTGCCGCGGGAGTCATCCAGTGAACGATGGCGAGCGATCGTAAAGACATTCGGACATTCCAGCCGGGTCAGTCTCTGACGTGTTCGGCAACAAGGAACACACAACGTAGACAGGGGATGCTGCAAATCTTGCAGCAAACGTACATCTTTTGTAAAATGATGCTAGGATCTTGCTGAAGAAGGGATGAGAAGAAGAGATTGATACCACGCATGATGCATTGTGTAAGATGAAGCTCTTCATCTTACCAAGGGAAGGGAGGACTGTTATTATTATTATTGTAATCAAGTAGGTGTGAACTGGGGAAGTGATAATACACTGTTTGACAGTGTGCCGAATTGTTTAAGGCAGGGCATCATCATTCTATTTTTCTATTTTTTACCAACATTTTCTTTCTTCTCCCTCGCTCTGTACATATCAGTTGACAAGATTGTAGATACAGTTGTGTATATTTGTGTTTCCTTTTTCTTTCTAGCTATAATTTTTATTTTCTCTGTAAACACATGTTCTCCCCCCCCCCCCCGCGTGTATGAGGATGTCTTTTTATCATTCAGTATTTCATCTCATCTGCTATCCAATCATCAACTATCAACCCCCCCCCCCAACAAGTCAGAAAATCAAAAATACAACTCTGTACACTCGATTCTGATTGGCTGATACCTGATTTAAAGGACAAGTTCACCTTCATAAACATAAGGATTGAGAGAATGTAGCAACATTAGTAGAACACATTAGTGAAAGTTTGAGGAAAATTGGACAATCCGTTCAAAAGTTATGAATTTTTGAAGTTTTTGTGCAGTCACTGCTGGATGAGAAGACTACTACTTTGTATGATGTCACATGCGTAAAACAATGTAAGGAAAATATAAAGAGAATTTCACAAAATTTCATCTTTTAGAAAAAATACACATTCTCTTGATTCCTTACTGACATATGTTATGGGTAATATTATTTCCCCTGCCATTAAAAAGAGGTAAGTTAGAGCCCTTTTATTATGCGAAAAAATTGAAAATATGTTGATTTTTCTTTATATTTTCTTTATACTGTTGTACGCGTATGAAATCACAAGCTGTAGTAGTCTCCCCATCCAGCGGTTCCAAAACCAAAATTTTAAAAATTCATAACTTTTGCATCGATTGTCCAATTTCCCTCAGATGTGTTCTACTAATATTGCTGCATTCTCTCAATCCTTATGTTTACGAAGGTGAACTTGTCCTTTAAGTTTGATTATCTGACTTATCATATGTTTGATTGTATCTTTTTTTATGCCACAGGATCTAATCATTCATCTCAAGAACAAACTGCTAGAATGCGTTGTCTTGGTTTCCCGTCTTACTCCATCCTAGCTACTCCTCCACCCGCCCCTCCCCTCCCCTTCTCTCCTCTCCTCCTCTCCTTCCCCCACCCCTTCTTTTCAAATCCATCCCCCCTTCACCCATCTCAGCGATACAACATGGAAGACAGGGTAAACATCCAGCTACATGCAGATACCACCAATAATAGCCGAGCTGTTTAGATAGGGATGATTAATGTTGACGGAGACGAATGATCCATTCTGTGCCTGCCGTAGGCATTACATCACCTGACAGCTACTTGGAGAAGGGGATACCAATGTCTAGGGGAGTAAGTAGAATGTTACCTGAAATGTACCCTAACCATCATCCTCTTCAAATGTCCTGTAAGTGAGATCTGGGTCCCATTTCATAAAAGATGGTTAGAACAGCAACTTCTACAACAGCAACTCGTCAGCTGAGAATGAGAAGGGCATTAAGCTGCCTCAAACACTATGGGTTTAGTGGCAACTTAACGCCCTTTTCATTGTCACCTGACGAACTTCTTGTTGCAACAACCAATCAGAAAGCAGCTTCCTTGTCATTGCCATGACACTGCATTGCCATTCTATTATCCAAAGTTGCTATTATGGCAACTGTTTTGTTTTGTTTTTCATGAAATGGGGCCCTGGTATGTACAGTGTATCTAGTCTCAGGCATTCAAGGGCTATGAATTTAAGTATTCAAATGATAACTATATGTATACTGTATAAAATTGTACATGTACAGCTCCTACACATGAACTCTCACCTTGAGAACTTTAAAATGCCTTGAACAAAGAAAAATGCTATTCAAAAATGGAACCTCTTTGACAGAGTGATATTTCAAATTAAACTTCATGTATCACAACTACAATGTACGTATGTAGGTACACCTTTGTAAGCAACTTTTACTTGTTTTTCATTTTATAATAATTTTCACTCAGCCTTTGAAAATACCATCATATAATTATAGTTTCAGTCCCGTCTCTGTATAAAAAGATGCATACCTGAAGTCCTTTCAGCATGACTTCATCTTTAATCCTACTCTGTACTTGTACTGTAAAATGTAAGGTACTCTATTAAAGTAGAAACAGAGACTGCCCTATGGACTAACAGACACCCTCGGAAATATGATAAGACAGCCTGAAACCAAGGCTAAACAACCACAGCTACTAGAAGATACTTGACACAGCTTCCAGCTCTCCGGAGCATTCCTCTGGGGTCACCAAGGTAGCGTGATTGGAACCAGGGGAGGTAATTGTCATTACACAGGATTAACCCAGGACGCCGATAGATTACGCTGGGTTTGAGGTGACGAAAAGGAGCCCCTACTTCTTGCTGAAGTATGATTTGATATCATATTTCAAAACTGTGCATCCGCGACAGTGACAATGCATGTACAGCGTTTTATACCATATACATTGTACATGTACATAATTATACTTGTATAGAGGTGTGCTGAATTATTCGTCAGGAGCATATGAAAAGACCTACGATCAAATATGATAGGCTGGTGAGGGTAAGATTTGCAGCAATGTTGCATCTTGGGGAATTAATCCCCCATTGCTATCATTTCTTTGTCATAGTTTTACACATTTTGATACACTCTCAAACCTTTCAACATTTGCGCATTACAGTACATGCATCTATCATGGCACAGGATAAACTACATGAATTACTCTATATTCAAAATAGGGAAAAAAATAAGAAAGAAAATATGCTGGAAGGTTTTAGAATTTCTGCATGAAAAAAGAATATCAGCACTAAATTTATCATCTCTGCAATAGGCCTAACAGCAAGTTTAAAAAAAAAAAAGCTTTCACATTGATCCATGCAAATTTGGGTTAAGATTCTGATTCCACACGCACCTAGTGTACAGTTGGTATACATGTACACACTATAGCTGACTCAGACATTAAGGAGATGGTATAGTATTGGTGGAGATGAGGATTGGGCTTTTAACTTTCTGCAAGATACCAAGAAAACACTTGTAAAATAATATAGAGCATATCACTCTTAAGAGAAATTCAAGGTTTATTAGATGAAAATCGGTTTTGGAGGGCTGAGGGCTGGGTCCAACCTTTCATTAGGATTGCTGCTCTGCTTTTCAATATCTCAGCCATTTCAAAACCAATTTTCATCAAATAAATGTTTAATCTCTCTTGGAATTACATGCTCTTTCATATTTCATAAGAGGGTTCTCATTATCTCACCAAAAAATTTTAGAAACTGAGGTTAGGTCTCAACCAAAACTATACGATCCCTTTTAAGGTGCATATTTGGGACTAAGACTTCATCAAGAGGTGGTGGTGGGTGGTGGGGGGGGGGGGGGCAGGGGTGTTGGGTTTGCGGGGATTGGTGTCTGAAGTATCATTGGTGGTCCAAACTGCTGTGTTCCTGTAATTATCTGTACCTGCTTTGTGTAAAATGTGGTCTCACGGTCTACAGGCAAAGAGTTAATGAACTGCAAAATACACACAACTAATCTAGCAGCAGTGCTGGTGACACAAATCAATTGAACTAGTAGCTTCTTTTTTTCACACCAAGGAAGCAAAATCCTGAGAGAGTGAATTTATTCTTCTTCTCTTTTTTTTTTTTTTTTTTGCCTTTTTTTTTCTGCCAACTTATTTTTTGGTCTTGTAAATCTGCATAGTGGTATTACAGTTCATTTTGCAGACACTCAAAGAAAAAAAAAATCATGCTTAGCTTTCATGCATTGACTGCACAAAATGTGATTATTCTGTTAACTTTACTTTAAAGACGCTGTTTATCAAAAGTCTTATTCAGAACTTTTATTCTTTTCTCCTTTGTCCTCCATCAACTTTATATACACCACAGCAAAGAATTCTTTTTCCAGCACAGCTGTCTTTGTGAAAGTCAAATTTCATTTCAATAACTTGATTTGTGTGCTTTGACAAGAATTACAAAGAAAACGACAAGTCCACATTAAGCATGCAGGTAAAGACAAAATACTGAAACACGAGAGAGAAAACAGTTTGGAAAACCAAAAGATAACTCAGACAAGCCATATATGATATTAAGTATCAATGTTTGCATTTATTGTTCTACAAGTGGCATGAAAATCAACAGTCCAAATTTCTTTCTTTTTTTGTAACCTTTGTTCTTTTTTTTTTTGCGTTACATACGTCTTTGTTTTTTTGCGTTACATACATTACGTCCTTTTTTTGTTTGTTTGAGGAAATTTAAACTCATCTTGGACTGTTGACCGACCTGATTTTGACAAATAATTTGAATCTTTATAATTTGTCGACACTGTAACTGAGTATCCTCACACATAGCCCATTTGAGGATCTGATCTTCTATACCGTACAACTTTGTAAAGTACACATTCATGTATATTGTACAGTACCATGCCATTATTTACAATCCAAGCACAGAAAAAAAAAAGACAAGAAGGGCATACCTACAATTTTTAAACACTTCAACATCTTTTTGAAAATAAGTAAAATTAGACTATGACATAAGGTCGCAAATACACATCCATCATATATGCTAAGCTTTGATTGATGGCATATCTTGCTAATGAGCAAGATTACCAAACTCAACCAAAAAAAAAGTAATAATAATGTGTGTTCTTACTTTCTTCATCAGCCACTTATCTTCTTTAGTTGCTCCTATTGATTTCCCTCACATAGATTCATGCAATACACATATTCATAGCATTCTAGGCATTGAGTTGTAAATTTCTATTTTTTTTTTCTTCCGTTTTTTCATTCTTTTTCATTGCAAAGGTTGCATTTTTTTTTTCATACTATATTGAACAAGTATGTTTTATTTTATTTGGCAAAGGGAGGGGGCCAGTTCTGGTCTGAAGCAATAATCGAATAGAGGTAAAGGATGAACAAAAATATAGGACTGCACAGCAAAACTACATCATGTGAATACAAGGTATATAATATTCAGGATGCATGTATACCATACGTCGGCAGAGGATGACAGTAATGCATGGGTGTCGCTGGATAATGGTTAGGGTTCAAGCCAGATGAAAAACTATATAAATATATATTTTCTGCATTTCTGGCATGGACATTTCAAACACTGGAACATTTCGAACACCCAGAAAGCAAGGCAAGCTCGATATCATATATTTGTAGGGTGTGTGTAGCATGTACAATACATGATGACCAACTATTCAATCATGATATCTTTGGATTGCAAGTGATGTACAGTGTAAAGGCACACCTGTACTTTGCACAGATATACTGTAAATTTGCACAGCAGGGAAATATTACAGACAAGTATCATCCTCTTTTGAGTTCCTTTGCATTGTATAAACGTGGCAAAGAATTATGCGTGTAAAGATTTTCCTAATATCATGATCTTTTAAGTTTTGATTCAAATAGATATTAATACCTACCAGCACATATTTGTACACATTCACCTTTACTCACACAACATGTTGCACATCGGTCATTTGATACAGATTTTCACAAGTGATGTTCACCAATAGAGAAACATATTCTGATAACTTTTTGCCTCCAAAAATGGACATTTCCAACACACCTGCTGTATGACATATCCAGTTCCAATGAAGAATTATTAAACATACAGATAAATCAGACCATCACCTCATGAGAGAAATCTAACAAGTGAATAAAGCTGCATGACATCTTGTTTTCTGCCAAGCAAATGAGGAAGTTTTACCAGCTAAGATGATTATATGCATACTGTAGTTCTTGGTCTTCTGGTCATTTCATTTTCAAAACATTCTTCAAAACATGATGGCAAGGGTGGCAGATATGCAGGATGTTTTCAAACATAATTTCACGAACCAAGCTAAGAAGAGTGGATGTTCAACATAGCGGTGAAAGCTATACATGTACCATATACAGCTTACAGATAGAGAAAACTGGTTGTGAGAATAGGGTAACAGACCAAATGGTAACAAAATTCTAATCTGGCATTATGGAAGTGATGTCTACATGGCACTGAGAAACAAAGGTGCAGTAAATAGTTGTAATTTTGTTGCACATGTATACATAATTCATATACGGTAACTCTACCCTTTGATTTGGTATATCATTATTTCGACGGTTTTCATGAAAATTGTACTCGTAAAAAAGATTGCATTGTACAGTACTTGACTTTGGTGTACAATGTATAAAATCCAGTAAAAGTTAAGCCTTTGGTCACGGCCTTCTTTGCTCAGTATATGCTACATTACAGTACAAAGTCACTCATTTAATGTCTATTCTTTGATTGAAGTGCTGCATACTTGTACAAATTCGTACTTTCAATAGCATGACAATATTGAGTTTACTCCAACATCTTACTTTATACATACACCTGTAACTGTCCCTTGGTGCTTAAATCCATGGTACACCATCTTCATTCAAAAGAGTTAAATGAACCACTGAATGACAAGAAAAACACAACTTGTCACCTACATTGTAACTACATACCATAAACTCCTTTTAAAAAATATTGTTACCATAACAATGGCATCAATTTGCATAGGAAGTAGAAAGCACCGTGTTATTGTTGCTTGATAAAGGTATTACTACAGGTGTAACATATTGATTATGACCAAAATGTAATGATGGATAATCATCAGTGTCCTTGGCTGAAAGAGTTTAGACCAAAATGATTGGACATTGCTGTACATTTGGCAAGATCATAGCACATGATTGTGTGTCAACAATTACTAGTTAACAACTGTTGATCAGAAGACTTAATTGTAATAAAGATCTGACAGACATCATGAGGTTAAAGAGACTCCACAAAGTAAGAAAAGATGTCTCAACCTCAAATTCAACTACACTGTAGACTTCAAGAACCAAGGTGTTCATGTGTTCAAGTGCCTCAAGGATACGTCATATACATTTCAGAAAGTTAGAAATGACTGAATTACTATTCCTTTTCTGAATGATGGAAGCTCTAGCTAAGATATACAGTACAAGGCAATGCTGATGAAAAGAGGACCAGTATATAGCAGAGTCCATGAGAGAGCTTTAGTGAGGAGGTAAAGCATGATGCTGAGGTGATGCGTACAGATATCGCCATGGTTACCGCTTGGCCCACCGCGGTGACAACTCACCTTTGATGCGCAAGGTGGCAACACAGATGGCCTCGCCGTATGCATTCTTGGCACGACACTCGTAGACTCCGGCATCCTCGTCGAAGACCTCTTGGATCTCAAGGCGGTGGATCTCGCCCTCCTCCGTGATTGAGAACACGCCTTGCTCCACCCTGACTCCATCCTTGAACCAAGAGACGACCGGTTTGGGGTCGCCCGTGATGCGGCACTCAAACACCAGCGACTCACCCTCAAAGCAACGTCGGTTGCCGAAGGTCTGCACGAAGTGGGGTGCCGCTGTTGGCGTCTTTGGTACTACACAGGAAGAATGAAATATTGTCACCATGACGACATATTCTATGCTCCACAAGATGAGGAATTAGATGATACTTATATTTCAGTGTGAAGCAGACTGACTGAGGTGGTAGAACAGACAAGGAAAGTGAATGAAGGTAAGAGACTGACAGATGGAAGTAAAAATGATGAATCTGATCCTACATTGTACATGTATATCATGATGAGAAACATTCAAAGCTTTGAAGATCACACTCAAAGCATCTCTGTACGATAACATACACAATATGACTTGTAAAAAAAAAAATAAAACACTGTGTCGGTGTCCAATTTCATCACACATGACAGATGATTACATATAATCAAGATAACAATAGTTTACGATAGAATGCTTGCAGAGATTATATGCAGATGATATTTTAGCATTTCCATCAGCATTTTTGCTTACAATCTTTCTAAAATTTTCTTCCATAATCTCCATTCAGGCTATGACCTTGGTATCACAGGATTTCTGGCAGACTTTCTGTGATGGAACGACCGAGGTTCATGGATGGCAACTCTTGCTGGAATGGCAATTGTCATGGTAGTGACAAGAATCCAGCTTCCTGATTGGCTGTTGCTACTGGAAGTTACCATTCCAGCAAGAGTTGCTATCCTAACATCTTTTATGAAATGGGGCCAAGGTGTCATAATATTATTCAGCTCAGCATCAAAGCAATACAAATTTGCCAATCGAAGATTAATGGCAGACCATATACAGTAATTGGGACATAACTTTTAAAACAAAAAAAGCAATTTTGCAATCAAAACAGTATCTTTCCATAATGTACGAAATATGGCAGCATAGTGCAAAAGCATGACATATTTTGTTAAGATGCTTTGAAATAGAATCACAACAGGTTACAGAATTATATATTCTGAGATTTAGTGGCAGGTTAACTTCTGTTTTCCAATCAGCCAAATGCTAAAACAAAGTTTAGACCTGTTTACTTTGTCTTATACATGTAACCCACCATCACAGTTGGAACTTTGACATACCATCTATGACAAGAGTTGCCGCGGAGACATCCCGCCCTCTGGGGTTGGTTGCCACGACGCTGTATGTACCCGAGTCGGAGGGCTCCACCTTGGGTATGGCTAGCATGTGATGCTCTCCGGTTTGTGTGATCTGGGAGGATGGCAGAGAGGGTGCGGGAGGAAGGCAGATATTTAAGAAATCATACTGGGAAACTTGTGATATAACAGTTACAAAATAAATGTATGTGCCCCTCATGTGTACAAATGTACACTGTATGTACTCATGAAACATGTGAGTGACAGACGAAAAGTAGAATACTGTAAAAGGAGGAATGTTCGCATGCATTTGAATTTCACAAATTTCACGAGAGCCAAGTTTCGCGAAATCAAAATGAATGCTAAATATCTTGTCTACACCATATGTATTGAATGTTAAAAGCAACTCGCGAAAATTTTATGCTGCGAATAAGGGTGTCGGCACTTTCCCAGAGTGTGTGCTTTCTTTCCAGTATTTACATTGTAGGTAGGTTAGGGAAGTCCATTTGAATTGAGTTATATGTATACATCCTTTTGAAGCTTAGAGTCTTTACAGAATCTGCCCTTAACTAAAAATCCATGTCTGGCGACTTTTTGTTGGTTTTGTGATGCATGGTCACATATGTAATGGTCATGGGGGGGGGGGGGGATATGATCACCCCATGCTCACCTCAATTCTGGTGTCAGAGTGGATCTCGACGCTGTCTTTGAACCACTGAACTTCTGGCTGTGGGTTGCCCTGGATCTTAACCTTGAACTGTGCTCGGTCACCAGGCTGCATCTCAAGATCATTCAGTCTGATGATGATAACAGGCTGTTCCTCTGGTTCTTTCTCACCTAGGAAACAAATAAAAAACAGCGCTCATAACCCTCAAAATACTACTACTTCTACTAACTTTAAGGCATCTACATGTACGAATATTGGCTTTAGCCTACACCATCTCAGGTTCCCAAATGTAGTTGCACCTCCAAACCTGTCTATTAGCATGGCTGTCCTTAGCTACCTATAGCTACCAAGCCCTGTGTCATTTTTCAGTACACGGATGGAAGTAGCCCTACAAAATTGTATACATACTTCTCCCTCTTCTTAAATTCCCTACCAAATATTTACAGACTTCCAACAGAAAATATCTTAAAAATCTCTTCAAAGAGGAAAAATTTTTCCCTCTGAAATTGATCCTTGGCCCTCTCAAAAATGGCAAGAAAACATCCAAATGTACAGTACATTCACTTTCAATTCTATAGTTAAAATGGGGATTAAAGTCACTAAACAGCTGGCCAAAGGCTAATCAAATCATGACTGGAATACTTAGGAATCAAGTTGTAAACGATTACAAGAAAAGAAGTAGCAGTTCCAAAGTATCCCTATCAGAATATAAGAAATGATTAGATGTAACACAATTCAATCCATCTTATGAGATACATGCACCTGTTCAAAAGATTGTCCACATACAGAGGTCTTTAGTCCTCATAGTAGAGAGATAAACATTGAACATACATGTAGCACTATAAACTGTAAAACTACAACTGTAGGCAGCAATTAGAAGGTGTTGCTTCTATTGAAAATAAAAAGACACTTAAAATTCCTAGTACAGTACTATACATAAAATATCTATAGAGCGTTGACCAAGTAGGTAGGCATTTTGTTGGTGTTGTTTCTATCTTTCTTCTGTGACCTTTGCAAAAAATATTTGAATAGATATTGTCAATACAATTTCTTAGTGGAAGAGAACAAGAGTTACAGTGTAGATATTTCCACGGACCACACTTTTTCAAGTGATTGATAGTGTAATAGGCATGAAAATAAAGAAATAACAGTCAATACATGCACTTAAAATGTTATACTGTATTTTCATCCTAAACACAAATCATGAAACGGTAGTTTTGAATATTATAAATAGTTCCCTTCTCTACATAATGATTTCATACAAACCATGCATATAAAATGACAAGAACAACCAATGCAAAAATAAAACGGGAAAGCAAACAATGTCTATCAAATGAAAAGCTGAAACTAAATTCAAAAAGTCCAACTCAAATCTGGAAAGACAAGGACAGAACCCTTCTTCACACTGTTTATTAGTGGTCGCTGGGTTGTTGTTTTTTTCTATTGAATAAATCTTATCTAGCATTACTTCATGCTGTCGTAAAGAGCAAGAAAATGGCACAACTTGTGAAATGTAGCATCAAGTGTTATGGCAATACAGAATTCACAAGTTGCTTATCCTTTTATCCATGACTCATATGCAAGGGGGGGGGGGAGAAAGAAACTTAGTTTTTGCAAGATAAAGAGCTAACCCTCCAAAAATATGATACCTATATGGACCACTCTGTGTGATGATATACAACTGTACATGTACAATGTATATTCACTTTAATACAGTGTATGCATTCATTGGGGCAAAATCTCAGAAACATCCCAAAAGTGATCACAAATGTACATCATGTAAAGATCTATGCAAAATCAACAATGCTGGTAATCGGAAGCAGATGCACATTGTACATGTACAATGTACATGGCTGTCTGTTGGCATTAACATAGAGAAGCATGTGCTTATTATGCACTTTACATTGTATGAATATATTATTATCATTATTTTGTATATTTGTTCTCTTTTTTTTTTTTTACCGAATAATCATGCAGTTTCTTTGGTGAGGTTAAAATGAAGAAATTTTAAATGTAACTTCCTGCCTAAAGAAGCAAAATAGGACCTGAACTTACATGTAAATGCTAACAATGCACCGTTAGAGTGTTGTTTGTTTGTTTTTAATCTACAATGTAGATCCATCTTTGTATCTGTACATGTAGCTTTCTTTTGCTCTACAAGGTGCTACTACATGTATATGGCTCTGAAATTTCTTTCTAACAGCTGGGCAAATATTCATCCTAATTGATAAAGAAATACAACACACTGCTAAACATTACCAGCCACGTCCTGATCTTAAATTTTGAACAAAGAAATTTATTTTGGTTGATGTCTAAAAGCTAAAGGCAGTTTTGTTAATGTCGTTGTTTTGTTTTGTTTTTTGGTTGGTGTTTTTTTTTAAGCCAGAGCAATAAACAAACAAAAACAAAACAAAAAGAAAGCAATTTAGTACATTCAGAATTTAGTATGCTTGTCCCATAAAGTCCCACTCTACCAACACTTGGTACAGAACATGGCTATTAACATGCAAACAAACATCTTTCAAAACAAAGATAAGAAAGAAAAGGTAGAACAAAAAAAAAACACAAAATCATTCCCACAGGCACATTTGCAGCCAAGCATTCAATTACCACATGCAGGACCAAGATGCCATACCTTTATGTCTCACACACGTCACATTGGATGGGCTATTAAGACAGACGTTTGATTATCCAATTATTATCACTGGTCAACAGGGTTAAAGGTCAAGACTTGAAAACCAGCAAATCATTATTGTCAGCAAGACAGCCACACACATGCTACATTAACATCAAGCTTATCAAGAAACTACATCTTGTATTGGTCTATAAGGTTGGTGATATACTGTAGCTCCATAAAGGAAAGTTTACCAACTATTTTTGTTATTCCGTATGATTCCATCAAACAGTTCTAGTCATAGCGATAAAATTTTATGGGTATAGCCAGCAACAAAAAAAAAGAAAAAAAAAAGAACTCAATGTGATACTGCCAAGAGTGTAAAATAGGTGTCCTGGCGACAACATTTGCTACAACTTCTGAAGATGTAAATTTTGCTATCGAACAACACATGTCCATACATGTAGTTTGACTATCATTTCATACAAACTCTTTTGCAAACTGCACAAAAGTTTTTTGTATCAACCTTCCAGCAATATCTTGTACAATGTACCTGTATATCCAACGTCATGGGGGCTCATTGCATGGATAATTTTCTCATACTCCCAATTTTTTATTCATTTTTTTTTTCTTTTTAGCTGCTCCACTGGAAATTAGTAACCACATTCCACAACATACACTTGTACTTCTTTTTTTTTCTAGAAAGGCTTAAAAAAGACAGTGCTTATTTGAAACCGTTATTAGTCAATACTCATGTGAGAAATTGCAAGCAATTTGATAGTAGGCTCACATAGAGATTAATAACTAAAGACTACAAACAGTACAACTCAATCTCATTTTGTCACATTATTAATAGTTAAAGATGTTAATCTGAGCTGAGGTTCAGACAGTTATATTCACATTGGCATATTTGGTTTCTATCTACACACAGATTAGCAAAAGGGATAAACTCCATTTTTGTTTCCTCTCTTTTTTTTCAAAGGTTTTTACATCATGCATCATTTTGAATTGTATACCTCTCCGATCATTTCTTATCATCAAAACGGCATGAGACGTTCTGGAATCTAGATCAAAAAGTTTGATAAGTGCAGGGTAAAACGAGAAAGAGGGAAAAACGGTCCATAAAAAGTGATACATGCCTCTTTCATGATCAGTCAGAAAATAACATCAAAGGATTCCTCAGACATTGCTTACGGCATGCAAAGTTCAACTACACGTACTCCAAACATTTCAATGTTTGACACTACAGTTGATCTGGGACAAATTACATGTCATCATGTCATCACAACTTGAAGGGGAGGAGGCATTATTGGTAAACATGGATTTTCTAGCAGATAAATGATTACTTTGAAGAATTTTCTAATCATTTTTTATCTAATTTGTCTTTACTGACCAAATAAGTGACTCATTGACCAGGTCAATAAAAAACTACAGTCACGATTTTCAAAAAGTCACACATTTAATAAAAAGAAAATTGATACAATACAAATGAAACCTGATAACATGTCTTATAAGATATACACCTTGTACTTGAATCTCCACAAATCACTGGTGCATGACAATTACAGGGAATGTGCTGTTCACTGAATAAATGGCAATTTTCTTTTCTGAATCAGATATTGATGATATGAACAAGAAGGGGATTTTTCTGAGGATATCTGATAGCTTCATGAGATGAAACTTACGGCATGGTACTTCTGTATCATACATGTACATTAGCCCTTGTGGATCACTGATACTTACACTGACTCCACTACATGGGACTAATCTCACAAACTTCAACATTAAACCTAATGATGTGATAAACATAGTACAGTTGTACAAATTCAACGTCAAATCTAATGATGTGATAAACATAAAGTGGATGATGAAAGCTTACCATCGATAAGTAGAGTAGCAGAGGACACAGAGGTGCCAAACTGGTTGCTAAGGGAGATGCGGTAGCTGCCTGCATCGCTAGGGCGCGCCTGGAGGATGAGCAGGATTCGTCTGTCGCCCTCTGTGAGGAAACGGACCCGAGACGTCTCTGTGATGTAACGCTCGTCCTTTGTCCACTTCACCTGTAGTGACCAAAAAAAAAAAAAACACACACACACAGCATGACATCTTGAGCAACATTGATATTGATAGGTACAAATGCATTTAGCTTCATCTAAGATGGACAGCTGAAAGACAAATTACAGGAAGTTGACTACATAGAGCTGTGAGACACAGGAACATGTGCAAACACTCGAGTTACTGTATGCACATTGTAAGAGATCTTTAAAAACACATACACTGTACAAGTAAACCCCAAGGAGTATGTTAGTAGCTGCAACATCTACAGTGTACACTGTATCTCTGTACTACAAAACTTGTAGATATTAAATCTAATGCTTTTCAAGATCAAATAGCAACTCTGTGCCTTCATACTGTGAATCTACAAAGTAATCATTCATGAAAGCTACGTAACAAAAGCATTAATACTCTTCTGATTTTAATACAGTAGGTAGTACATTTAAGACACTGCCAGTACATCTTCATTAACTTTCATACACATTTTGCCAATAAAAATTTGTAGAACGGCAGCTGGTATGTGATTTACACCGTGTGGCATGTTTGTACAGACTAAACCTCTGTTTGAGATATCATAAGTCATGACCAAGCCATTTATGATACACTGTGTACAATTGTACCACTGGCTGCATGATACGAAATGGAAAGTGATGTGTAGGAAGAAGACCCTTACTTCAGGCGTTGGTGATCCCGTGATTCGGCACTCCATTCTGATGGTGCTGCCCTCGGGGGCTACCACACTCTCCAGGGGGGTGATGAAGTCTGGGGCTTGTTTGTCTGATGGTGACATGGAATTTACACAAAACATTGAAAGATATCATAAATGTCAATAAATGCAGATACAGAACAGAACGCTGAGGTTAACTAGGCTTTGGACACAACCTACATTTTAATTCATTTATGACGTCAGAAAGAGTTTCATTCCTTTGAAGAATTTCAAGAAAAATTTTCAAAGGCACTATCACAAAGTGCTTTATTACTTCTTTGTAGAATAGTGTGATTAGGTGTGTCTTGAGAGGCCCCTTTTCATTTCTTAAAAACCTTGTACACACTCTTCACTTTTAACTCTAATAACTTTAGAAAGGATGATGCCACTGCTTTGAAAGTTGGCATTCATCATAGACAGAATGTGTTTATAGAACATGCTCAATTTCAGCTTAATCTGATAATCCCTTTATTGTTGTTGCTCCCGTGGTTTACATCCTGTGTTTTGTCCCTTTCGACCCCACAGCTAGCACGTCTTGGTAAAGATTAAGTGCTCGAATAGACTGTGCTGTACTTCACAGCCTCTTTTCTCAGTTCACACTTTTCCAGAGTGTGTGCTTTCTCTCTAATATTTAGATAGGTTAGAAGAGTCCATTTGAATTGAGTTATACATCATTTTAAAGCTTAACGTATGCTCTTCCAGAATCTGCTCTTAACTAAAAATCCATGTCTGGCAACTTTTGGGTGGTTTGTGATGCAGGGTCACATATACACGTAGTAACAGTCAAGGGCAACGGTGAGCTTGACATTGAGGTTCCACTTGTGGAGATGAGAGAATACAAGACAAGGAGAGTTGAAAGGAACCTCCAAGCTTTCTTACCGTTAACCATGATGGTGCACTCCGTGGTGACGACGCTGACCTCTGTCTCCGCCCGACACTGGTACGTCCCGGCGTCGTTCAGCGTCGGCCTCTTGATGACGAGGTAGTAGACGTCGCCGTCCCGGAGGAACTCGACCCGGTCGGAGGGCTGGATGGGGGTGTTGTTGAAGAACCAGCGCACCTGAGAAAGGGGAGACATAGGAGGAGTAAGGATCTGCTGCCAAAGAAGAACATAAAATAAGAGTGAATATAAATAAGAATGCTTTTTAGCAGTCCCCTCCATTTCCAACAATTTTGTTTCTGAGCTTACCATAACAATACAGCATTTATTTGTATCTCTTTTAATAATATACCTGTGTCTTTAGTATTGTGCATGTTATTATGTTTGTCACATTGTTGTACTGATGTCATGACATTATTTGTATACACAAACACTTCATTTTACATTCTTGTATTGTATGTCTAGTTTGTCAGAGATGAAATAAATCAACTTGAACTTGAACATAATTGGAGATATATAAGTATATATTTAGCGGAGAACTGGAGATGCAATAGATTTCATCTATTTTTAGTTATTCACAGACAATGTTACTCACAACATCATACTTTGGTCTTTTCTATATCTCTGTGAACCTGTATTGCCTCTGCAGAACCTCTGTATGACCATTGATTTTTTTTTTTCTTTTTCAAAGACTGAAATTTCAATTCTTGGAGCCCCTTATCACCACCCAATCTTAACCTGTTGAGGACGGACTGATTTTGCTACAACAAGCATTTCCCATAGACCCCTGGCCGAATATTGTACTTTGGAATCGTCTTCAACAGGTTAAACCTTTGAGAATGAGCTGATTTTGCCACAACACAAGTTTCCCCACACACACCTCCCTGAGTATACTTCAGTGAGTGAAAAATATTGTTACAAAGGTTTACTAACTGACACATATTACAGTTGAATCTCTATTATCCGGCCTCCCTTTATCCCCATCTCTCTATTATCCGGACGCAATCTCGCCGTGATTTTGCCCAACTCCTTGAGAACTCCTACACAAACACACATGAATTACATATTACTTCCAACATGATTAACATACATTACATCAAATTTCCATCCAAATTGCTTACCCTCAGACATTTTAACATCCCCAAACATCCCCAAATGTAACAATGAAAAGGTTGCAGTATACACATTACTACATGTGGTACTACAATGGGCTACATCAGTACATGTGTATGTATGTACATGTATAAAGCATTGAGTCTCCCGTATCCGGCCAAATCCCTTATCCGGATGAGCCCCGGTCCCGACTTGTCCGGATACGAGAGGTTCAACTGTACAATTATTTAGAATACGTAAAACATGACATTCCTAACCAAGCCTCTACACCATCAGAATGAATATACAAGTCTATTAATATCAGTAATGATTATAAAAGTTGCAATAAATATTGTGTCGAATCTGTGAAATAAAACGCTCAAGGTGCACTGAAAGATGAAAGGACAGAGATACAAATATAAGATAAGGAAATGCTAAAAGTTCAAATAACTTCAGAAGTTATGTTTTCAACTCATTCTTAAATGACTCTGTTGATCTCATGCATTTCTTATGTCAGAATAAAACAAGACCAAACAAAACATAACATAACAAAACAAAGCAAAACGAAACAAACAGCTTCATCCTCACCTGTGCTGACGGTTTCTCCTCGATGCGCACCCTCAGTTTAATCTCTGTACTCTCCACCACCTGTTTATCTGATAGGTGCTCGGAGAAGAGGATCGGTTGAGCCGGACGGACCATTACAGCGCCTGGTCCTGGTACAGGAACCCTACAGAAAGATTATCATCAAGAAAATCAGGTATTCAGTCCTCTACTTTAGCGATCAAAGTTGGATGAGTCTTTGACCAAAATCATATTATCTCTATCTTTCATATCACAGAATATTTGATACACAATTACATGTATGTTTGTATTTCATGGGACATTGTAAATGAAAGAAAATGCTTTTTCAAAAGTCTACAATATACAAACTCACTAACCTCTTCAGTCTTACATCATAACAGAGCACCAAAGAAACATATGCTTTTATTGATAGATTTGACTTACATCGTTCCAGACACATTGATGATGATTGTCACACTCTCCTTGCCCCTCTCGTTCTCAGCCACCACTGTGTACTTTCCTGCGGCCTCCGGCTTGGGGTCCTTGATCACCAAGGTGTGAACTGTCTCTTCCTCAATGATCTAAGGTAACAAACAGGTCGTGGTGGATGTACATGTATGCTCATAAAGATTACCAGTATCCCTACAATACCACTGGATTAATAACATTTATAATAAAAATAACAATAAAGGACATTTATACTGCACAGCTACTATTAATAATATACTCTACTGTGCATTACAGAGTAATACACTGTAATCACGACATACACGTGTGTACATACTTGTGTAATTCAAATACAGACTGCACTGTTCAAAAGATGAGTTTTTAACCTGGGGTTAAGGTTGTGATAGGCCGTTAGGTTCAGTTTGATGTGAGGATTAGGGTTATGTTTGTGCATAAAATTTATGTTTGGTTTAGCATACGGATATTTCATGGGAGCAACTGTCCCAGGAGCAGATGACATGGAACCTTAGTTTCGAGACATCTGTACTAATCAGCAAACAAAGTGCTCCAGCATGCACGATAACAGCCAAACGAAGCATAATAAAGGGATAAACTAAGCCCTTTATCTGGCTTGGATCAAGGGAAAGGGCTTAACATACAAGTATGTTGTACCTCAACCTCTTCTGTTTCCACCACCTCCACATCATTCCTCAGCCAGGTGATCTTCGGGCGGGGCTGTCCCCGGATGCGGAAGTGGAGCTTGATGGGCTGGCCCACGGGGATGTCGACGTGAGTGCTCGCCCTCTGGAGGGGGACGATGTGAGGCGCAGGGACCAGGGAGCTGTTGACTGTGAGGAGGGGGAAGAGGAAATATGCTTGGTGTAACTGGAGATGGTAAGCCTCTGGGAGGGGGTGGGTTACAAAATGGGCTCAGTGAAGCTGAGTTTACATGGCTGGCCTGCAAAGTGCATTTCTTTTTCATCACCAAACTTTTGTACACCAGTGTAAGGCTTCCTGCTTAAATCCCCCTTCACTCATGCTGGTTTAATTTCACCCCTTCCTATTCTTCTCCTTGTATTGTTCCTGATCTTGTTTGGTGTTGCCTCCCTATTCACCTTTATCCTTCACAGGTTGCCCTCAATGATCCTTGTAATCATTCCTGGGCCTACCTCTCCCTTTGTTTGATCCTTGTAATCATTCCTGGGCCTACCTCTCCCTTTGTTTGATCCTTGGAATCATTGCTGGACCGATCTCTCCCTTTGTTTGATCCTTGGGATCATTACTGGGCCCACCTCTCCTTTGTTTGATCCTTGGGATCATTACTGGGCCCTTCTCTCCCTTTCTTTGATCCTTGGGGTCATTACTGGGCCCACATCTCCCTTTGTTTGATCCTTGGGATCATTACTGGGCCCTTCTCTCCCTTTCTTTGATCCTTGGGGTCATTACTGGGCCCACATCTCCCTTTGTTTGATCCTTGGGATCATTACTGGGCCCACCTCTCCTTTGTTTGATCCTTGGGATCAATTACTGACCCTACCTCTCCCTTTTGTTTGCTAATGCACCCCTTTGCAGTAATCCCCTTTCCTCCCTGCCTTTGACATGTAGCTTCCCTGTTTTGTTTTCTTTGGTCTAAATCTCAGTCCCTCCCAGACAGTGTACATGTACAATGTATGTTGTGTGCAGCTTACTATGTACAATTTGTATGTTTCTCATTTTGCCTCTGAAGAAAATTCTGCTAATTGTAGTATCAAAAGCTCAGGCCTCTTTTGACTCCGTCTTAATAAAGGAGACAAATTTGTCCACATACCTGAGAGACATCCCATACACACTCAGACCTGTGTATAGCAACCTATCACAGGAAAAATGAAAGGTGGTCTTTGTGGACAGATGGACACTATAGACAAGGTGTATGCCCATGTTGATTTTATCACAAATCATTGAAGAGATGTTTAACTAGAATATGATTGCGATTTAAGTTTCAAGTTTCAAGTTTCAAGTTTCAAGTTTCAAATTTATTTTCCACATCTCATAAAAAAGAAAGAAAATGAAATTAATGTGATTTCATGTAAGCATTAAAAAATATACATACAGAAAAAAAAAACCAATCATTAACAAAATAATGCAACATTAAAATCAAAATTTGTGACTCAGGTAAAAAGTGACGAGTGTGGAGGGGAACAATTTAAAAAGTGTCATGTGATATTTCCCAGGGTAGTGGAGGAATATAATTTTCTTTGTCAGATTTAAACAAGAGTGTAATGAATTTGCCCAAACTTTAATAAAACTAAAGGTCAAAATCTGGAATTACTTTTGACAATGATTTCTCCCGTAGTGGTGTCCTGTCCAGCCGGGTTGGTGGCTTTACAGGTGTAACGGCCAGAGTCTTCCAGGAAAGCCTCCCTGACGTCAAGCCTGGCGACGCTCTCCACGAAACTCATCTCGTACTGCGGCTTGTCCGCCAGCGGCTGGTCATCCTTGTACCACGAGATGCGGGGCGTCGGCTGGCCAGTCACACGGATCGACAGCTCGATGGGTTCCCCCTCCAGGACCGTGATGTCCTGGAGACGGTTCTGGAAGCGGGGTGCGGTGGCCGCACCAAAGACAGGGACATCGGGCTGGGCATAGAAGCGAGACTGGAGAGGTGCCCTGGTGGGCTCAGCAACCTCCACCACCAACTTTTCTCTGCAGGGTGGAGAAAAAACACACACACTGAAACATTACAGCAGCGGGGATAAAGGACCATCAGGTTGACAGAATGGGAAGAGTACATACCGTACATGTGTACAAGGTTAAACACAGGAAATATTCAAACAAGAGATAGATAAGGAGCAGAAAGGAGAAGAGCAACTAGAGCTCATAATCAATCACATACAGGGCAAAGTGTACAAGATATTTGTAGGGAATGATCTTGTTGCCACGCATGTTCCCTTTCATGGCAACAACAATATCTGACTCTAAAACTAGTGTTGAGTACAGGACTTCAAAACATTCAAAACTTTCCACACACAGATGTGCACACAAAAAATCAATAGCTGTACATTTGACACAAAGTCAAACTCTTTGAAAGATGAAGCAAAGACTCACCGAGGTGGGACGACGTCGATCTCAATGGAGGTCGATTCTGAGCCCTTGTCGTTCTCCGCGATCACCGTGTAGATGCCGGAAAACTCCGGCTTGGCTTCCTTGATGTTCAGTGCATAGTTTGTCTCTTCGCTGATTATCTGCAAAATAATAAAAAAAATAAAAATTGACACTGCCGTATTCCTCTCAACAGAGAACGCATACAATGCAGAGACTCCAACCCCAAGCACCTTCTTATCTAGAGATTCTCCCACCTGAACCCCTTGAAAATGGGAGACTCCAACTTCATGTGGGCGAAGTCCCTTGGGTTATTAGGGTTCTAGATGCTCTCTCGTGCTATTCAGGCTTATTTTTCAACATACGATGGCACTCAGTAAAAGTAATAATTCAATGATTCATATCATATATTTTGGCTTAATGAAACTTCATTTCATATATCATAATTATGCAGATGCTATTAATGCATGCATATGAAATTGCTTGGCATCTACAAAACCATACAAGCGGGAGACACAGAGCCAGGGTAGGAGAAATTTAATCTCAAGCGGGAGAACGGGAGATTTTGTGAAAATGGACTTTTGGCAGGAGATCTCTTGTCAAAAGCAGGAGAGTTGGAGTCTCTGACAATGTAGCACTTAGGGGAAGTTTCTTCACTCTACGATGTTCTCGCATTGTTAGGAGGAGACTGGTGGGTATGAATCAAACCTTTGGTGAAATCAACCTTCTTGGAAATCATGAGTTACACAAAAGTAGGGACATAAGCAAAAAAGAGTAAAAAGAGCATTAAATCAAACCAGAAAAGAAAAAATTATAAACACTCTATTGATACATGTATGACAATCGGTCAGTTATCACAGATGCTCCTACAGTACATGAAGATGTTGCAAAACCTCAAAATCTGTGTTCTGGCTTTTTTGTCAATACAGAGTCTCCCAAATGGAACTCTTTATTGGCTGTACACACATGGAGATACATAATTGTATATTATCATTTGATATCTGTTAACCTCTTATGCCTCATGTCTCCTGCAATGGGTGAGAAAGGAGTCTGTGAGTTGCTGGACTTGATGGACTTTTCACTTTCTATGAATTTCAACTCACCTCCATTTCTGGCGTCTCTTTCAGTGGCACTCCATTGTGATACCAGCGCACTTTTGGTGGGGGGAAGGCCTCAATGTTGAACTTCAGCAGTATAGGCTCACCCACTGGTATCTCCAGGTGACTGGATTCCATGGCGACCGGTTTGATGACAGGTGGGGTCGGGGGCATTGCTGATGGAGGATGAAGAAATATTTCAATCAAACAAATTTTCCCTGATAACATTCTACCAACATCATTGCTGTTCCTGTTATGTCCTTGGCAATTATTTTTGCTGTAAGACATACAAGTCTCCTTACAATGAATTTTCTTGAATTACCTTTCAAATTACCATACACTCTTCTACATTCACATCAAAGAAATAACAGCTACTGTTCGTACATTCAACCACACACACTGAATTTGACATTGGGTGATAGCTGCATTGATACCAGCTGGTCTCACTGGACCTAAAATCTAAGACAAACTGATTACATGACAAACAAGTCACCAGCAACTCAGCCAGCTCGATACGTCACAGATGAGAATCAATCACCATGGTAACCAACTCACATTTGACAGTGATGAGGCCAGAGGTGATATCTCGGCCCAGAGGGTTGGTAGCCTGGCAGGTGTAGCGGCCAGAGTCCTCTAGGAAGGCCTCTCGCACATCCAGACGTGCCACGCTTTCCATGAAGCTCAGCTCATACTGTGGCTCATCCTTTGTCAACTGCTTGTTGTCTAGTTTTCAATAAAAAAACCCAGAGAATATTAAATAATGTAATTTGAAAATGCAAATACATTGTATGTACACAGTTGTATATCATTCAATCATCACCAATCACCCTCTTCACTTTACTTTGACTGGTCAACTTCACAATATTTAATTGTAAACTTTGTAATGTTTTTATACCATAATGACTATGACAGGATATCTTTTTGTTTCAAGTTACCGGTACCACCAAATCAATCATCATGATGATCATAGCAAATATCATCACTGGCATTATCATTATGAGCATTTCCATCTTCACCACCATCAGTGCCAGCATTATTATTACTCATACACTGTTGTTTTTATCTTCCGTCACATTGTAGCTATTACCCTCATCTCAGTAATCATCATCTCCTTCATCATCTGCATCATCATTGTCAACATCATCATCATCATCATCACCATCACCTGTGTCAACATCATCATCATCATCACCACTACCACCATCACCATCACCATCATCATTACAATCACCACATTCGCTGTTATCATTATATACATTGTAAATCATCACTACCACCTTCGTCACCATCATCATCATCATCATCTTCATCCTGAACACTCAACCCCCTGTAATTGATGAACTCGCAACATGAGAACTTCTACACTGTACATTTGCTGTCCCTTGCCACTAACTGCTCCTTTATACCTTTGAACCATGTGATGTCTGGAGTCGGTTGCCCGGCAACCTTGCATGTCAGCTCAAACGGCTGCCCATCTGGAACCGTCTTGTCCGAGAGTCTGGTCTTGAAACGAGGGGCGGTGCCGGGAGGAGTCTTGGCTGGTGGGGGCGGGGCACTCCACTGCTGCTCTTGCTGCATGGGTACACTGCACATATGGGTGGGAGAGACAAAATAACACAACATAGTGTACATTATTACTACACTGTACATGTCCAGGTCTGTCAAATTTCAACAATGATGCTGTTTTTAGAGCCATCAAGATCTTTACAATATGCCAACTGTCTAAAAAAAAAGAAAAAAATACAACCAAGACAATGTACAGCATATTAAAGTTAGTCGATCATGCCAAGCAGTGATGTTAACAAAGAGCGCATCACTTACACCTCAATGGGTGGGCGTGGCACATTGATTTGAATAGATGTGGATTCCTGGCCCTTCTCATTCTCTGCATTGATGGTGTATTGGCCCGAGTCATCCGGCTCCGCCTTCCTGATCTCCAGGGTGTGGGTGGTATCTTCCTTGGTTAGCTGGAGTGAAAAAAGGTTGTATCTTCAGCTAAATTTCAAGTATCATAAAAGTTACATACACATTGTAAATATCAAAATACATTGCTATGCAATTTTTAACACTTAACATCACATATGACATACAGTGTATATGAATCTTGCATCAGACATCATATGAAATAAAATGTACACAGTGACAGTGAAACAGTGTAGGGATTTTTTTCTTCACTGGAATCCTCAATGTGGTGCACAAAGATCAGAACAAATGCACAATCAACCCTTGGCATATAACTCTTCTGTCTAAATCCCTGGCCTTTGTAATGCTACAACTTGTACTTGTACAGTACTGTACATTTTATTAGATATCTGGCTAATCAACATTGGATAATAGTGACAGATATACTGTAATTCAATACTTTTCATCTATGCAACCTTTTACTCCTTTATCTCGTCACTGAGTCTGCAAAATATAGAATGAATACTATTCTCATCATAACTTCTCCCAAAAAAAAAAACTTCGTTTGGCGGGGGTATAACAATCATGACTGAAACTACAACTTGTATCTGGGTCTATGAACTCTATAAACTTTTCAAATGAGTGGCTACCTGGATCCTCTGGCTAGAGTGGACTTGGCGACCGTCATGTCGCCAGGTGACGTTGGGTTCCGGTGTGCCGGACACCTTGAAGGCCAGCTTGACCGGCTGACCGACAGGGATCTCCAGGTAGTCGGACTCCAGCTTGAGGGGCTGAATCCAGGGCGGGGTGGGCGAGGTCTCCTCTGTAAGGGGGAAGAGGGGAAGGGGAGGGTGTGAGGGGTGTAAGTGGACCAGGCATGAAAGAAACTTAAAAATGACAACATCCTAGCTGGCTCCATACATACATGTATGTACCACACTTTCAACAACTGGACACAGCACCCATTGCAAATATATTCATGTCAGGGGCGGATCCAGGAATTCTGTTAAGAGGGAGCACGTTGACAACATCTTTTTTTTTTCTTTTGTTTTAACCAAAAATAAAAGGGGCGGTGCCCGGTGTGCTCCCCCTGGATCTGCCACTGCATGTACATGTACATTGTATTTATATTATCATCAGTAAAAGTTTGTTCGATGCCTCTTGTATCAGCTATAAGTTTTCCTAGTTGCCGTTCTCATCAGCCTATCAAGATTGAGAAAGTGTGACTTCTAAACATGGTGGCGTTAGAGCAGAGGCTGAAATTATGTACTTCCTTGAAATGGGAACAATGAAAAACCAAAGCAATGCAAGTGAGTTGTGACCAAGAAAGTATGTGTGCAGGTGTACGCCAGAAAACACAGTGTACAAGTGTAGATCACCACAACAGTGTCGATCATTGAAACAAGGTGGAGATCATGAAGACACAGTGTAGATCATTTAACACGGTGTAAACCAGAAAACACAGTGTACACTGTAGATCATCACAAGTGTCGATCATTGAAACAAGGTGGAGATCATGAAGACATTGTGTACAGTGTAGATCATTTAACACGGTGTAAACCAGAAAACACAGTGTAAAAAAGAAAATATGATGCAGTAGGATCTCATGTTCACAGCACACTTCTGATTCAGTTTTGAGTCCAACTAATACAGCCATACTACAGTCACCAGCATGTGCATCACTCATTCAAAAACCTGCATCATTGCATGTGTGAATAATTCTGCATTATCACTGATTGTTCCTCTTTCAATAACAGTCGTTCTGAAAGAGTGTTCTCAAATGAGTGCAATTGAGCCACACACTTCACGGCAAGTGGTTCATTTATCTTTAGATGAACCCTGTAAGGTCCTTTAGTGTGATACAAATACAGTGTACATTGTACAGTGTAGATTCTGGAGTGAATAGCCAGACGATATTCCATGGACAACATGACTATATAGCACTGGCTACTTACCTTTATCATTAAGATTTGAAATTCTTCATTTCATTAACAACTTTTTGATGGGAGAAACTTTCTAATCTTGTTGAATAGATATCATCTACATGCACACCCTTCATACACTCGGGTATAGTAGAAATGTGTGACATATGTGGTAATGTGTAGATGCAGGATACATGTACAGTATGTACAATGTACACTGTAACTATAGACTTTACAATGTATGAATTACATGTACACTATAAACCATGTACATGTAGTATCACATCTTATCACAGTACAATGGCTTCACATGTTAATGTTATTTAATGACTAAAATATACTGTATAAAGAAAGGGAATAAACTACGATGTTGTATATGAGTTTGGGTTTAGTGTTTGTTATCTCTAGTCATAATTCCTGAAATATGGTACATGTGTAGCTTGCTTGGAATACACTTTATATTTGTAGGAACTACAGAAGGAATGCAAGATAACTTTGTGGTGAAATGATTTGTATCAACACTAACTCTGAAGATACATACATATAGGAATGGAAGTCAAAGAAGAAAAATGATTAGTAAAGGACAAAAGAATATACATTGTATATAAAATATAAAATATGATATACATGTATTATAAAGATACTGCTAAATGAAGAAGATACAGCAATATCATATGAGGATTCTGGATGGGACTAAAAAGACAATCACAAAGATTTAAATGAGAGAAAACTGGCAGGTCTGTGAAATCAGTCCTTCATATAGAGGAAAGAAAACAAACTTGAAAATGAAAAAAAAAATGAGGAAAATATAGCTGAAATGAAACAATCAAAGCTATCTAAAAGGAAATGAATATGGATGACAAATGAAATGTTATATGTTTGTGTTAGTACAGATGGTGAAGGTACACTATCAGCTGAACAGGTGTGCAAATTTGCAAAGCGTTAGGATGAGAATGCACGACAACTGGCACTTGTAGCAGACGATGCTCACACTTTCAAACTGTGAGATGCTGATGAACAAGAGGCATCACATGGCTCCACTACAGATCAATCCAAACTCCTTGAACATATTGGGCTCTAAGCAGTGTATATGTTTTGTTTCATTTGTTTTGTTTCACTTGATTTTTCGTTGCGCTCATTTTCAGTGTTTTCTGCTTGTTTTTGTTTGCTGTGCCTTGCTTGATTTTCAGCAAAGAATCCAACAGCAACATTTAAAGTTGATACAAAGAAAAATACATTGGACAATACAGATGCTGGTGTTTATTCTAAATGAGGATAAAGATATACAATGTAATGTACTACCATTCTGTAAACATTACAATTAATAGTTATGGAGATTCTATTCTTGGAGCTTATTTTCATATTTCTGCATGACTCCCTGAAGTTGTAGCACATACATGTTTGATTTATTTGTGACATTTTTGAAATAGTTATGACGCAGCATCAATTGACTATCCGGTTTGATCAAATGTGTCCAAATACATATACAGAGTATGTCTGCTTTTTGTAGTATGCAGTACAATGTATAAGGTACCGTACGTCAATGATAAAGTATGGCCTAAATCAGACTTCAATGGGAAAGGCTGCAGGTTTGTTCTGCATTGAATCCATGTGATATCGCATGCATTGAGGCAACAATTCAGTCTAGAGTCATAAAGCATTCATTCCAGCGCTATGAAACACAAACAAAATGAATATATATTTGTAGTATACATATTCGTATGTACATACTGTATACACCATATATTTGGAGGGTTCTCATTTTTTAGCCAGTTTCATGAGTCAGGTGCTATTCGCAAATTTAAAAACACACAAAAATATAAATTCTGATCCCGACACGAATGAGAAATACACTTTGTACATTGTACACTCATACATTTTTAATTGTTGGGAAGTCCTAAAATTAGACTCACTAATATCATGGCATATACAGTAGTATAATGAATATATGGTAACAGGTATATATACAAGTGTATGTTTGCATAGCAAGTAGAAGATTGAATATACGGTATACATGTACATGTAGTTTTATATAGCAGGATGATGAGAACATCTAGATATTGAAAGAGAATGACAAAAACCCTTCCATCATGAGGCAAAGTCTTTATCAGCTCAAGTGGCGCAAAAATGATTACATGAATCATTTGGTGAGTGATATTCAGCCTCTAATATTCATATCAAAGGTTACCCCAACGTACTATAAAAGACTGCTCCATTTTCTTGTATAACATATTTTCATTTGACCCCCAATTGGCAATGGGCTGTTTTAGTTCAAGGTCCAAATGAATGGATAGCTTGCCCCATGGAGCTACAACCAGTAACTTAATTTACTTGTTCCAGCTAAATACATGTCAATAGGCTGAATTCAGTTTGCTTGCATTAGTTGTTGCTATTTTGGGCAAGCGTATGGTAAGCTTTTCAGTTACCAGGAAGAACTTTCCTTATGAAGGTATGCAAGAAAAGTACTGTAAAATAAGTCAGAGCTACAGTTTGTAGCAGCTTTGAGGTAAAGTGTGTGCCTGCTTACTGGATGGTAAAGACTTTGCCCTCTGTGGGAGGTAATAATGGAAGGAGATTTGTGTCAACAAGATATTAACCCTTTCTGTGCCTTGAGCACAGACTGCCATTGGAAACCCCATAGTGTTGTACACACTGTTAAGAGTCCCTGGCACAGAAAAGGTTAACCATCACATATCAAGGAACATGAAGAGGAAAATGGAGAAGTGGCTCTGAGGTCAGATTTCTGCTGACAGCCGGCAGGTTAGTCTTGGGAAGCTCACCCAAAACAGTGACCTTAGCCGTGGAAGAATCGCTGCCGATGGGGTTCGTCACCCGGCAGGTGTACACGCCAGAGTCCTCCGGGAACGACTCGTTGACCCGGAGGGAGGCCACGCCCCCTTCGAACTGCATGATGTACTCCCCGCCCACTTCCAGGGGCTCGTCGTCACGGAGCCACTCTACCATGATCGGGTGATTGCCCTGCACGGAACACGCCAGCCCGAATGGCGCCCCCTCGCGGACCGTTGTCGGCTTCAGGTTGGAGGTGATGCAGACTGCCTGTCGGTCCGAGTCGGCATCAACTTCTTCTTCTTCATCTACCGGTTAGTTGGGGGTAAGAGTGTGTTACATCAGAGAAAGAATGGAAGAGATGAGAAGCACAGGCAAGGTACCAAAGCCCAACACGGTGGAAAGAAAATACAGCATTGTAATGTAGCTACACCGGTTGTACAACAAAGAGATTTAAATATGGCATGATGACTTGTGTAAATATTAAAAAAGAATGAAATAGCAGTGCACGCAGAAAAGAATACATCAAGCTTTCATAGTCGGTGATACCCATTGCAGTTGAATAGAAATGTCCATTCTGTCAGTCAATACAACAAATGCTGAGTCACTGCAAATACACAGTATGCCCACGAGAAAGAACCATGCAAGTATAAAAGTACCTAAACAGAACACGACAGCATGTGTTAGGATAGTGTAAATCCACGCTAAAAAAATCAGGCTTAAAGACACTGCCATTGTTAGAAGAATGCATTCCCAGGCAAACATCAATTTTCACACTGCTACTACAGGTGTACTTGGTGATAAATGGTTTCAACTTTCTCTGCACCATATCTTCTACAGTGCACTCTGAAATTTTTAGAAAAGAGATCACAGAAATTATTTACTGATAACATTGCAATGCAGTTAACGTTGGCCAATATACATTGTATGTCAGTAGTCATGCAAGAAATTTGAAGCTGCCAGAAAAGGCCTTTATCTATCAAGGAATATACATGTAAGACTGCTGTGATAACACAATAATCATGAAGAGATCAGAAGGATTGACTCTTTTTTTGGTAAGAAATTGTTGAAAGGACATTAGGATGATTAGGGTTTGTAGTGAACTGAAGGAGTGAACTTTGGCAGAGAGCACCGCTCACCGATTATGGTTACATTTGCACTGGAGGAAGTGCGCCCCCACGCGTTAGACACTTGACAGGTATAGACGCCAGAGTCTTCTGCAAAGGATTCGCTGACTTGAAGCACCGTGACGTCGTCCTCAAACGAGATCGCGAACTCGCCCGCCTCGTCCAGCAGTTCACCGTCTTTGAACCACTTGACGAAGAGCGGCGGTTCGCCACCGACCGTACAGGCCACTCTGATGGGCTCGCCCTCACGTATCGTGAGGTCCTCGGGGTGCGAGAGGATAGAGGGCGCTCTAAGGTCCTCTTCATCGAGGCCTGGGGTCAAAGGTCGGGATGTGCATTTGCAAGTTTGTGAGGATTAGTAGAGTGCATATCATTCAAGCCCACAAGCATATATTTTGTGTTAGTGCCATCAAAGAAATACTGAATACCGTACTGTAAAATTGGAAATTTTCACACATTTCACACGAAGCACGACTAGTACAAAAGTAAAAGCACAAAAGTTTTCCGCTTTTTCTATATTAAGTTAGATTTTCATTCCAAACAAATGAAAACACATGTACAATGTAGTTCATCTTACCTTTCCACGTGTGAAATATTACTTGCGTGAAAATTTCCACTTTTGCAGTACATGTACAGCATGTATATGTATTTCATTATACAGCATGTACATACATTGTAGGTGTACATATTTGGCAAATATGAACAAAATGAATCCTGTATTGATTACAATTTCAATTTATGGTTACAGAGTGAAACTTTAAAGAAAGATTAGCAATAAGATAATCCAATAATTTTTGTATTATTATTATATATTGTACTTCTAGATATAGGACATACGTGTACATGTACAATTTGTAGATAAAAGACAGAATTTATTATGTAAATGTTAGTATAGAAAGACCTGCAGAAAGAGTGAATAAACTTTCATTCTCAAGGCTCCCAAGAATTTCTGAAGATACAATGTATTCTGCCTTTTAGCACTGTGGATGAAATACAAATCTACAATCGTATACCTTTAACTAAAGGAAACTTGCTATTGTGTATGGCTGTATATGTATTGTGTATTGTATACACGCCGAGGTTTGATATAGCAATATCAACTTGGAAAGGAACACTTTTTAGCAAACTGTGTGACAGTATTTTGAAGGTGACATAGAATGATGAAGTCTAAGTCTACAAAAACCAAATCAGGTTTGCTCCACTAAGTCATGGGGAATAATTCGAATGGCTGCTGCTACAAAGAAAGAGCTTCCTTTTTTTCTTTTTTTCTTTTTTTTTATGGGATTGAAAATTCTATCTCTAAATGCATTGTAATGCTATGTTCATGTTGTGTAAAAGTACAAGGTGTGAACATTTTGAGCTTCCCTGATGTGTTTTTTTGTTGTTTTTTTTTATTGGCAACTAAAATTTCTATACCATAAAGATGAGTGAAAAATGTATTCTAGAGGATATAGTTTGTGCTTATTGCTTTATAAGGAAAAAACCTTGCATATAACATTTGTACATTATACCTTCTTATTCTAAAACTTTCAATGTGAAAATGTATATCTTTCATGTTGTAATTGAATGAATTTTTAGCTGTTAAGTAAAGCATTCAATCAAGCAAAAAATGTACACCACAATTCCCCTACTGAAATTCTATTCACAGCATTCCAAGCCAAATGTCAACAACATACCGTGGAAACTGCTTCTGCATAAAATGCCTACACACTAAGCACATACAGTACGTAAGCAAGATGCATACACTTGCCACAATACACTGTAGCTACATGTATTCCCGGCATATATGCAGACCGATACATCATGCACAGTGTAAGCATTTCAAAACAGCAAGAAACTAAAACTGAGCAAAAGTCCGTTGCTTGCTCTTTTTGAAATGCGATGCTGCTGCTGAATCAATGATTATAAAACATTTCACAGAAAATTGATCTCACAGCAATCAAAACACAAGCAAACAAAGGAAATTACTACAATGTTTAGAAATATTTCTTTCTTTTTTTTTTAAGGCAACCTAAAGGCAATGTGACATTCCAGGAGCACTGCAAGCCCATTGTCCATAATCAAACAGTCATAAAAACACACTTTCAAAATGCTGTAATAGCAGAAATCACTTGTCTTTCTTTTTGACAGATATCTCAAAATCATTTAAGACTAGCTCAATATCAATGTCAGACAAACTTCTCCATTTGTATGGGCTTCAAATTCCTGAATACCAGAATGTAATATCCCTCATGTTCCATTTCATCTAAAATATGTTGATGAATGATTAGGGCATAAAGTAAATAATTTGAATGTGCAAATGACTTGAAATAGATCAAGTAAAAGTTTGCCCGAGAGCTATTGAATTACCCACGTTTTAGATATTGATTTGTCTGCATGGTAGAGTCACATTCATTGCTGCCTGTTCACATGGTCTGCAGTTGCAACCAGCACAAAAGTTTCATGCAGTTTGCTTCACTGATACATCAAGAGTTTGTTGGATGCTGGCAAGAAGATGAGGATTAAGATTTTAGCCTTTGGCTCCAGAACCAGCAAAGTGTTCTTCCACACAGCATACCATGCCTGTGAGCTCTTTCTCAAGTCAATGAAGTGTGGTTAATGGGGTGTAGTAAACCAGCACAGGGGCTGAAAACCCAGTGCACAGAACAGCTGCAATCAAGGACTTTGATATAACAATATGGTGTGCACAAAATGATCGCAAAAAAGAAGCTCAGAGAACATTATTACAGAAACTTGTATGTTGAAGATTGCGTGAAGACTGTGGTCTTGAATCCATTACGTTCCAGGGAAATGCCTAAAAGGTTGTGACTACATTCAACGGAGAAAAAAGCAATTTAAGAACTAGGGAAAGAACAGTAACAACTTCATGGTTAAATGGGAGAAACTTTTGCATTTTTGATTTTTGCGACAATACACGGAACTTTGGCAGTAACAAGACTTACCAAAAACAGACAGCATCGCGGTTGTTTCCGCTTTGCCAACCTCGTTGGTTGCGCGACACGTGTACCTCGCGGCATCCTCGGGGAAGACCTCGTCAATCTCCAAGCGACACACGCCAGTCTCCGTGTTGCGTGCAAGTTTGTAGTCTGGGTTTTCCGTTTGAATCGGCGTGTTGTTTCTCAGCCATTCCACCTGGGATGAGAAGACAAGCATTGAAACAAACTTCAGACATTAAGAAGAAATGCCTTTAAATCTTTTAAAAGCCCAAGCACTTGGCTTAACTTGGCAAGCTTTTTCACTGGCATTCAGTACCAGTTTAATCGACCCAAATTTTTAGCTCCCCTTGATCACGATTGCATCGGAAAGAAAAATTTGAAGGCGGTTTTCTCGAAATGCTGATTTCCTAGACCACTCGACATGGTCTCACAAAATCATCAATATCTCTACAACCAAGTACCTTTATGAGTCGTGTTACATATGAAATTAAAGCAGAAGAGTATGGGAATAACATCTTGTCATTTTCAGCAAATTGACCTCCCTTAACTTTCAGATTCTTTCATTGTAGTGGGTCACATATGGAGGTCGTACTCCGGTGGAGGAGGGTAAAAGTGAAAATGCCACATTTTAAGGATCAATAACAAATCAAATCAAACTAGAGAAGCACTCTGAGAGCGCAGACCTCTACCAAGCAGCTAATAATAATCATGTTCTTCCATACAGATCAGTGATTTTCACTCATGTTCATGCAGGCTAAAAATCCCCCGAATTCCCAATACATTGTATAGAAACTTCACCCTTGAAACTAGACCACGCACTTTAGTGCGAGTATGAAACCCTAAAAAATGCTCAGCTTGAACACCCAAGTTCAGTGACCCTACCTACCAAAATATCGAAAATCCTTCAAAAATCCATAAAAATTTCTGGATCACTACCAAAATTTAATCATCTGTTTGTTGTGTCATTCTCAACCTTTCCTGCAAGTTTGATCTAAATCTGTTCACACATTTTTTAATTATTTCACACACGGACAAACAAACCAACAAACAAACGGTAGTGAAAACATAACCTCCTCCCTTGGCGGAGGTAATTCTATCAAATCAAGGCAATGCAGAGTTCTTGCTCCTCATACCACGGGGACAGGATCTCCCTTCAGCACACACTCAAAGGCAAACGGGGCTCCCTTCTTGGCCCGCGAGTTCTGGAGGGGCGAGATGAATTCCGGCGGCTCTTCCGCTTCTGAAGAGAAAAGAATGATTGGGGGGAATGTTACAGTGTGGTACAAGACAACCATTCAAAGAAAGCACATCTCCCAAGATGCACAGAAATAATTTTTGTGTTGAAACAGTTTGCATCCAATGACATGTTTATCAACAGAGACAGCCTATCTAATGTGTAACTAAACTTTTTTTTTCCCGATGGACATGTAAAAGAACACAGAAGAAACATATGAGGTTGTGTGTAGAGAAATTGTCACTCATTCACTACATGTATTTACCTCACCCTGACACAAAGGGGTAGACATTGAGGTAAATCATGGATCCTATAGAACAGTTTAAGACAACTTGATAATTGAAAAAGGGAGGTTCATACCAATAAATTAAATCACCATTTCCTTACACACAGATCAAAAGTTGGAAATAATGTGGTGAGGAAAAAAAGTGAAATAGAAGAAGGTAAAGAAAGCCCATCATTTACAAATGTTGACTAAGAAACAGAAAATACAGAAAAGATTCATCGCCAACAAGAAAGAAAAAACAGAAAACATTATATACTGCTTATGTTACATACTAGTACATAACGTGTGAAAAGCGGAAACGTACTGCTCTTTTTTCTTTTTCTTTTTTTTTTTGGGGGGGGGGGGGGGCAATGTTATGAAATGATGAAAGCTACAGGAACACATAAAAAAAAGAAGAACAAGAATAACTTTCTGAGTGAGAGACAGAAAGAGACAGAGATAGAGGAGAGACGAGAGAGGGAGATGGAGAGAAAGAATGAGAGAGAGATGGAAAGAGCGAGAGACTTTGGATAAATCTGAAGGAGAAAAAGAAAGAAACATGATCTCACCGTTGACTTTGACCTGAATGATGCACTCTGCTCGTCCGGCGGGGTTGGTTGCCGTGCAGATGAAGATGCCTTCATCCTCCAGGTCTGCGTTGGGGATGATGAGGGTGTGTTTCCTCCCCTCCTGTTTTACGATGTATGGTTCACCTTTGACCTTGATCCCATCCTTGGACCTGTTTGGTGTCACAAAGAGTCTGCTGTAATATGGGCCCCCATTGTACATGGATGAGACTTTCAATAATAGTAAGGTTTACATGATCACTTTGTATCCACAGCAAAACAACTTGTTAAACATAAAATTCTATCATCAGCCCCCTTCTAATTCCTGCCAACGATGATGAAAATGATGATTCTTATTTCTCTGAAAATAATTGTAACATGATAAGTACTATTTTAATCATAATCATAATTAGAATTATGGTTATTATAATTATAATTATTATTATCATTATCATTATTATCATCATTTTCATTATCATTATTGCTATTTTTGACAAATAATTACATTTATGGGCACATTCAAGTTTGTTTTTGTTTTGTTTTGGGGTTTTTTTGCATGATACATTTTACAAAGAATATTTTCAATAAGCATTCAACATACCAGACAACTTGTGCCTGTGGAATGGCCTCCACCACAACCTCAAGACAAAGTGGTTTTCCCTCGTCCACCTTCTTGTCGCCCGGAATCTCCAGGAATTTGGGTATGACCGCCTCGGAGGCCAGTTTGATGGCACTGCTGGACACTTTGGTCACCTCCTTGGGGAGAATGAACTCCTCTTCCGAAGCTGGGCAAAGATATGATTGAAACAGATTGTAATGTATCAACTCCAGTTTGCATTTACTTATTCATTTATTTCAGACACATTGACCAGAACTGTGATGTGAAAACTTAATCAGACAAATGGGGAAAACCAAAGATATCAAAAGGTGGATATTTGTTTTTCTTCTTTGGTTTCATTTTGCTCCATTCTGTTTCCATGTGTTTGTTTGCTTGTTTTATTCCACTGAAGCTTCCAAGCCTTATGCACGCTCCCATAAATTGATCTAGAATGCTGGTAAGAAATGGTGAAGAGACTTACGCTGGACTTCCAGACGAGCCGTAGACACAGCTTCCCCCACCTCATTGGTGGCCTTGATGGTGTAGACGCCACTGGAGATCGGCTGAATGTTGTAGAAACTCAGCATGCAAATACCTTCATCTCCGCACTCAACTCGGATGTTCTTGGACGTACGGACGGGGAGGTCATTCTTGAACCACTCTACCTCTGGAGCCGGTTCACCCTTGACCACACAGTCAAGTTCTGTGACAGAATGTAGAAAATCAGACCATGTACCAAACTTGCCATTTTGTCCTACTACCTCGTACAGACTGCGAATGCTGTTCAATCACTTCTCTGCACAAATTTGCCATTCCTGGACTTACAATTGTACTGTGCTTTTTGGCATACAATTGTACCTTGTAGAATGTACATGTATGTCAAATCTCTACTTGATTGTAAAATCATGCAGGTTTTTACAGGATAAGGTCACATTTTATTCTGACCACTGCGTATCTTTCCAGATCTTTAACCCGTTGAGGACGAGTCCCCAGTATACTCGGGAAATGCGGGTTGTAGCAAAATCAAACCATCTTCAACAGGTTAATATTGTATACAACAAGTACAGAACCAATGTCAAAATCTATTGAAAGTTACAAGCATACATCACAGTGGTCTCATGCGTTGCCCATCAATGACATCATGAAATGTTTTGCTTTTACAGCAATTAATTTTTGCCTGCAGCTTTTCCTTCAATCCCTGCTCCATCATACCCTGATATGATACAGTTACCACAGCAACACATCATCAAATTTCAACGAGTGGGACTATTACAGAAATCACAGAAGTAATGCATGTTGTAGACTCTCTACATGTCTCAAAACTAAACTGTCTAATGGCTGCAATCCACTTACGTGTAGCTCTCCCCTGCTTGACCGCATGATCTCTAATCTTCCTGGTGAAGTAGGGGGCGTAGCCGACCTTCTTTGGGGGCTCAGGGGCAGGGACGGGTGCTTTGACCGGTCTGACTCCAGATGGAGTCACTTTAGACTCTGGCTGCATCAACTGTAAAAAGTCACATGGTAACAATACCCATCAATTGCAAAAAAGTTGTTCTGAGCAGGTTTTCATAACATATTTCTAGACCAGAGTGGAATTCCTGACCTTATACAATGTACAAAATGTAAGTCATGATTACGACAAAATCAAGAAAGGTACGTGTAGTCTCCACTATAACTGTCACTATAAGCAATGTCAGAGTACATGCAGGTTTACAATGCAGCCTGATCGAATGCAAACCCAACTCCCCAATGAAAACTGAACAACAATCATAACAACATCTGTTTATTGAACAAGGAGAAAAAGATTATATTGCACCATTTTGGACATATTTTCATTTATTGATAGGAGTTTAGACTGTATGACAAAGGATATTTTGGTAAGATTGTGCAAGTCTATGCATGTCAACTGTACTCTTGGATTCTTTTATTATTTTGCATTACAACTTACAATTATACAAACACAATCAAGACGGCACTTGCATACAAACATTACATACATCTAACAGTTAGTCTCTGAGTAGAAGATATGTTGCAGACATAAAACGTAAAAACGGCATACATGTATTTTCAACTTTACAGATCTACAAACTGTATTAGGTACTTTCACATTTCAATTTGATGTCCACTACACTTGTTCTCAGATCACTCTAAGAACGCCACACACTATATGACTTTCGGTCACACGACTAAGCGACTTTGGATCTGAAATAAACAAGCGTGTTTATTCTGAGGCTATTGTGATTTATTTCAGATCCAAAGTCTGTCAGTTGTGCGATCAAAAGTCGTATAGTGTGCGGCGGGCTTTCAAGTGACCAGTAATCGTATGATCTCTGACCTTGATAGATTTTGCGCTCCTCTCTGGTAGCTGGTCCAGCGGTATCTGGTAGTCACCGGATTCCTCGTCATCCGGGAGGATGATCTCCGTCACCTGAATCGGTTCCGGCGGAAGGTCCATCGGTGCCATCTGAGCAGGTTTCTGGTACGAGGGCATGATGCTCTCCTGCACAGGCTTGGGAGGTGGAGGTGGTTGCCATGGTTTCATCTGCGCTGGCTGTTGGTAGCTCGGCGCCACCGTCTCGGATACCCTGCCGGGAGGTTGAGCAGTGGGCTTCTGTGCCCTTACCAACGGTGCTGACTGCACTGCTCGCTGCATCTGCGGTACCACAGTCTCGTCTGGTGTGGCCTCAGCTGGCTTAGCCTGCACTGGCAGGTTGTTAGCGAGAGCAAAAAGCTCATCGTTGGTGAACTGGAGTTGGTCAATCAGCTCACGATTTGTCTTGATGGTTGATGACACCCTTGGTGGCACTTTGTGACCTATACAAATAAATTGAAAACAGAAAGCACAAGTATGAACAACTATTGTGTTTTCATAGACAGATGTCAGTACATGTTTAGTGTACATTACACAACAGAAATTTCTTTCTGACAGGATGTTTAGTCAAACAATGTGACATCCAAGTTCAGTAGACTCAATTTATCGTATGAGGGCACGAATGAATGATCTTTCTTGGCACTGATCAATGACGATGACAATTAAATCAATGCATTCATTTGACGTCAGCATATCAAATTCACACTTTTCGCTCTCACTGTAGCAGTCATAAACTGTGCATCGTTCTGTAGTAGTTAATAAATTTGGGGCTGTTATCACTGAGATCAATAAATCATCATCTTATCATTAACATACCATACACATGGATTTACTTTGAAAAGACTGCAGGGGTCATTGAACTAACAACTTCAGATGTTGGTCAAATGAGGATTTATTTTCTAGGTCAATGTACCATAAAATTGCTGTACTGGTCAATGTATTAAAGTAGCATATTCGAAGGTCACTGCACTTTTAACTTACTGTAGAGGTCAATGGCCATCTCGTTGAGTTTGAAGAGTCTGGCTTTCTGGCGGGCGTCGCCCTTGTCGATGAAGTCCTCCACTTCTTCCAGCACAGCGGCCGCCTCCTCCTTGGCGGTGAAGAGAGGTTTCTTCTTCCCCACGGCAACAAGGAGATCCTCAGCTTTAACCTGCCATTCAACAACCTATCAAGGGAGGGTGGTGAAGGGTGAGAGTGATTGAGGGCATTACCTTATTAACAACAAGGTTGTACCACAGTTTTGCACGTAACCAATTTCCATCAAATTATTTGTCCAGAAAATATCGATTTCTAAGCATTTACTGCTGTGAACTTACACTAATTTGCCTTGCAAAGGTTGCCTCAACTATGAAAGTTGTGATGATGAAACTCGGAATAGACAACTTGAAAAGCCCATTCTGGTCCACTCATTATACAATGAATGTACTTCTTTATCCTATTAATTTACATTGTGAAAAAAAAAAACAACCTTCAGTTTCACTAGTAAACTGATTCAAAGGAAATATACTGACAAGAATAAATGTGTAGCAAATACAAATTATATACAATGCAAAAGTAAACTGTGTGTGTTATGGGATGACATGAAATTTGCTCCTGTGGCAATTGCTTCTTATTTTCCCCAAGGACTTATGGTTAGGGTGAGGGTTGTGATAGGGTTTTGGATTAGTTTGATGTGAGGTTTAGGATTATGCTTGTGGGTAGAATTTATGTTCGGCTTAGCGTGCAGATATATCATGGGAGCAATTGTCGCAGGAGCAAATTTTGATAGAACTTGTTACAATGCCCTGAATCTCACCGTTTTGTACAGTTCATGGAACTTGGGGGCAGCCTTCAGTTTCTTTCGCTGGTCCTGAAGCGAGACGTGCAGTTTGCTCCAGAAGCGGTTGATGTCGTCGACGTCTCTTTTGATGGCCGACGCGTTGGGCGGATTCTTGGACAGAGCAATGTTTGCTCTCGTGACGAAGTTCTCGCGCTCCAGTGTCAGTGGCTGCAAGAGATAAATCACGAAAGTTCATCTACTGACGCCAGTTTGCAACTACAGTCAAACCTGTCTACAGCGGCCACCCAAGGGAGACTAAAAAGTGGCTGTAGTAGACAGGTGGCCACTATAGACAGGGCAATTAACGTGGCTTTTCTGTTGAGGGGAATTGTGTTTATAATGGTTGCATATGGCAGGTGGTACATTGTAGTTATAGACAGTGGTTGTTATCGACAGGTTTGACTGTAGTGTAATAACGACACAAGGCTTTTACTGTTAACAACATATTTGCAACTTATGAAATACACTGTACTGCTGGACTCAATGTTCCGATTCTTTACAAGGCAGGTTTGCGACAACAAATATTGATACGATATGGAGGTATTCATGATTGCATCAAAACAGGAATTCAATCAAAAGACTCTTTTTGCAAGACTCTGTACCTTGATGTCCTCCTCAAATTCAGCAAACTTTCTCTCGACTTCCGGCAAATCCTCCGCCTTCTCCCCGAAGTCCGTTTTGAGCTCAGCAAGATGCTTGGTAGCCTTCTGAATGCGTACTGCAAGCTGTGTATAAGAAATATGAAATCAGAAGTGTTTATCATGCTGAAGTAAAGCTGTACAAGCCAAATCATATGAATCAAAGAAACATGTACATACATTGTATGTCTCATGAAAATAGAGAAAAGAATTATATGACTTTGACCTACTACATGTAAGAAATTCCAACCTCATATTGAAAGTTGACCCAGCTTTACATGTATATCATTTACACCAAATCCGCAGACACAATGCACATTAACATGAACAAATTCATGAATACACTTCTATCTTCTTTGAATTTCAATCACTGGAGATCAGTATTTCTGCAAATATGAACATGCATGTATGTACTTGTGAATGTATAAGACATGTACTTGTAAAAAGTATATGAATATATAGAAATACACTTTGAAGTGTCTGAAGTACAAAACTGCAAAATCATTACAAGAAAATTATTCCAAAGATCTCTGAACATGAAGTAATAGACAAAGAAATCATTTCATGAAATCATTCGACAGATTCAAGATAACGAGAAGGCAAGAAGTTAAAGAGAGTAAGGGGACTTACAGTCTTGTACTGCTTGTGTATGTCAAAGGCTATCTCCACCTTGTGTCGGTAGTCCTGGACCTGCCTGTTGAGCTTGGACCAGTATCGCTCTGCCTCCGCCAAGTCTTTCTCAATGATGCCAGACGAGGGCGGTCTACTCTTTAGTGCAATGTGGGCAGAACTGACATAATTCTTGTAATCCTTCTCAAGAACCTACAGGCAAAATGATAGTACGAGCAAAAGAAATATGAGTAGGTTCCAATGATAATATAGATGTAAGTCTGGAAATTCCTCTTCTTGATATATATATATATATATATATATATATATATATATATATATATATATATATATATATATATATATATATATATATATATATATTTTAATCCACATTAGTCAAACCACAGCAAAAATGAAGATAAGTTATTAACTATCTACAGTGTACTTAACATCGTAACTAACATTCATGAACAAACAATATATTTGTATTCCTTCAATCTTTAATTCACACTTTCTGTCACAGTTCTGTCACAAGACATATAATACAAATTGAATTGCTTGAATTATCTCAACCTTTTTCAATTGGTCTGTTAAAAGGAGATGACAAAAATGAGTCAATGCTGATAAAATATTTGCGTTCTGATCCAGAGGGTCACATGACATGTCAGCTGACCTTGATGGATGCTTCCCAGTCTTCATGCTTCTCAATGATGAGGGAAGACGAGGCCGGGGTGCTCTCAAGATCCTGAAGATCATCCTCAACCTTCTCCATGTTGACAATCAACTGTAGGATGAGGAGCGGAAAAGAGGGAAGAAGAGGTGGGAACAGGGAAAAGGGAGAGAGAAGAAGAGGAGGAAGAGGAGGAGGAGGAAGAAGAGGAGGAGGAGGAGGAGGAGGGGAAGGAAGGGGTAAAGGAGGATAATGAGGTAGAGAAGGAGGAGGATGAGGAATGAGGGAAAGGGGAAGAGGAGGAGGAGAAGGAGAATATGAGCAGACTTGATTCATGTTTTGTTTGATTCAAGATTAAGTGCATAAGCTCAACATTTAACCATTTATAATGTGTGAAAGAATCATCAACCTATGCTGTCTTGAACAAACACATACATTGTACGTTGAAAGTCTTTCCTTTGTACAAACCTTTCTGATATCGTAAAGGTTTTGTCACCTTACAATCCAATCACATGTTACAGTACAAACATCTAACATGGTTAACAGCTTCTCATCATTCATACACAACAGTGACAACAACTATTATTAAAGGCATAATTTATCATTTGCAAATGAAACAAAAACCCCAAATTAGTGATTCAAAATAGTTCTACAATGTTAGGTATAGAAAAGACCATGTAAAAAATTTTAATCAGTATAATCGATGTTAAGTATTGTTAAATATACAAAAGGTGAACAATAGTTATAATTAAAAAAAAAAAATCAAGACTAAACTGTCAACAATTATGGTTTAATGAGAAAAGGAGTGTTTTTCCTCATATTTCAGGCTTTATTGCAAAAATTCTATATGGGAGAATGCTTTGTGATACAACTGACCTACACATATGCATCAAAAGTGATAGCTTGAACATTTTTTAAATCACTGCACCAAAAGGTAAACAGGACCTTTAAAGAGTATATTATTTCACGATGCTTGTCAAACCAAGCAAAGTACATTGTATAATGACTGATCATATGAGTTTACATCCAGGAGAGTCAAACGATGTCACAATGTCTTACAGCTTTATATTGTTTCCTGATGTTAGCAACCAGCATCATCTTCTCCCGGTAGTCAGCCACGGATTTGTTGAATCCAGACCAGAACTTCTGGACCTCACTCAGTTCTCTCTCAATGAGGGCAGCGGCAGGAGGCTTCTGGTCAAGCACGATGTTGGCTCGGCTGACATAGCTGTCATAGTCCTTCTCAAGATCCTGTGATCGAGGCATTGAGATTAAACAGAAAAAGATCATGTATGTGTAGAGATTCATGTATATAGTTGATGGGGTAAGAAAACATTGCATCTCAAATTTTTGTCAAAATCACTTGTCTTGATACTTGTCAGAAAATTGGTTATGTGATGCCCTGTCCAAATCCTACTTGTAGCTCCTTATCCAACAATGAAGCCACCACAGCGTGTCAAAGGAAGGTGATCCCATTTTTTATAGTGCTTTGACTGCCATGATTTTTTGCTCTCCTGAACATTTGATGTTTTTGAGAGACTTTGTCACCCCAACAGCAATATGCTTTCATGAAATTACAATTTGTAGGTACTGTACGCATGTAAGGCTTATGACCTTATGCTTGAAGATATTGCTTTCAACAATGAAAATATCAATATTTAGACACTACACCTGTCCTAATGCAAGGTGATACAAAGTCCCATTAGAATACAATATACATTTGGAGTGAACAGAAACAAGAGTCATATATTTACTGAGTACCTACACTGTACATTGTATACAGGATCTGTGGTGTTAACTTCATTTGGTTCTCAAGTAATGATGTCTGTGTATCGTGCACTATAGTAGATCATAAATAGACTCTCTATATCATTCTTCGGTATATATTCCTCTGCTTGAGTTTGACTTCCCAAGGAAAAATCCACTGTACCTTTCACTGTGAGTGATTCTGTATCTATCTATCTATCTATCCATCTATCTCCCTCTCACCAATTCACCATTGGTCCTCTTACCCACATTTGTTGGTGCCAATCACGAAACTTCTCTGCAGTCAAATTTTCTGACAGATGTATCTATCTACCTATCTATCTATCTATCTATCTATCTATCTATCTACTGTATCTATCTATCTATTTATCTATCTATTTATCTATGTATCTCTCTATCTTTCTATTATCTATATATTTATATACGTTGTATCTATCTATCTATATATCTATCTATCTATCTACAGTGTATCTATCATTCTATCTATCATTTTATCTATCTATCTGTCTATCTATCTATCTATCTATCTATTTATCTATTTATTTATCTATGTATCTCTCTATCTTTCTATTATCTATATATTTATATACATTGTATCTATCTATCTATTCATCTATCTATCTATATATCTATCTATCTATCTACAGTGTATCTATCATTCTATCTATCTATCTTTCTATCTATCTATCTATGTATATCACCCCTTTCACCCATTCATTCATTGGTCTTCTTACCTTTACTTGATGCTGCCAATCATCAAACTTCTCTAGAGTGAGAGTCTCAGACACCCTGGGTTGCTGGAGGTCTTCTAGCTGTCTGTCAGCTCTCTTCAGATTGGTAGCCAGCTGTGAGGGGATAGACAACAGATCATTCGGCTAACTTCAGCACAATTTCTCAACCAATAATGAAGAGATCCAAGATGGAAGGTAGAGTCACTTTTAATCATAGAATGGTGGAGTCATCAGCGTCTTGAACACCTTACTGAATTAGGCCCTACACCATCAATACATTACCGGCCCAGCTTGATCCTTAACCCACTGAGGACGGACTGATTTTGCTACAACATGCATTTCCCGTAGACACCTGCCCGCGTATACTCGGGACTGGTCCTCAACAGGTTAAGTGCCGGAGAATGTCCTGTAAAACTGGTTCTGTGGATTATTTTTTCCTCTTGTAGGGCATACAAACTGTAGTTCTTCACATGGGTTTTCAGCCATTATCTCTTTCTCTGCTTACTTCTTCTTGACACATACATATATTAACAGCTAACACTTGTTTGTCAGTTTGTCTGTTTATTTGTTTTTATCTATTCTTTTCTGGAATTTATTTGCCTGGGCAGCAGTGAACCAGTTGATGGCTGAGTAGTCTAATTTGGAACTCTGCTATAAAAAGCAGGGACACCTGAGTTAGCTATTGCTTCTTTCTGCACACTAAGAAAAAAAAAAAGATAAAAAGATAAATAAATAAAGAGAGAGTGAAAAGACAAAACCACAGCACTCACAGTCTGGTACTGTTTGCGTAGATTAATGACTAGCTCCATCTTCTCTCGGTAGTCATCGACGTTGCGGACGAAGCTGCTCCAGTATCTCTGCACCTCATCGATGTCCTTCTGAATCTTTGGCTTGTCGGCTGGCTTGCTCTTCAGGGCAATGTTAGCCGTGCTCAGATAGTGCTTGTACTGATCTTCAAGGATCTGTGGATTTTCACACAAAGTTTGATGATTTGATTTGATTTGATTCACTTTTAATACCAAACAGCTGATTTGTAGTTAGATCTTATGCTTGGTATCTCATGTAAAGCCTGGCTGAAGTAAATATGAAGCATAATGTTTGGCACATATTGAACAGTATGACAAAATATAAAAAGAATAGCATCTTTAGGTATAGAGTAGCTCTCTGTAGATTTGAATTACACTGTAATCTGCCCTTCTCTCTTTTGATGAATTTTTGTCTAAACATTATACTGGATTGCATTTCCTTCATTTTTTTTTCACAAACATTGCTTTTATGCAGTCTAAGAGCAAGGTTGTAAGTATTAAAGTGCATTTTAGAGTACCAGTATTTACTATACTTAACGAGATTGCTATGAAGGAAGGACACTATAGGATATCACTCAAGGATGGATATGGTTTGTCTGTTAGTTTGCTTCATTTTCCATCTGTACAAGATGGATTGATAGCCCATATTCAGCTGCACTATAATTTGTAGCTGTTCTTCCATGGGGTGCAGTTGTGTATGTACTTGGGATAAATGTACTTATGCACTTAAGTATATGTACATACTTCTGTACAATGCACCCTGCACTTTGTGATGAATGAACGGAGGGTGATATTTTACATGCATGGGTTGTGACTCTCTCACACTTGGGATCTCCATTTTATGTCCTATCCGACGGACAGAGTGTTTTGCCTCTTACGAGGGGACATGATACACACAACAATGTTCATTAAGATTAAAGAGGATCCAAACCCAAGTCCGAACCCCGAGCCATTCAATTACGAGGCAGATAACGCTACCACCTGAACCACCTCACTGCCCTGTATATCGGTGGCAAGGTTACCTTGATCTCAGCTTCCCAGTCCTGGAACTTCTCGATGGTGAGGGAGACGGATTCCTTGCTCTTCCTCATGTTGTCTAACTCTTCCTCGGCTCGCTGGAGGTGAACGATCAGCTGAAGGGGAAAACATCAAGGAGGGAAGGATTCTTACCAATTCTGACTCTAATCATGACAAATACTAACGTGGCACTGATATCAATATGAGCAATCAGCTCAAAAAAGATCGGCTTGACGTGAGAAAAGAAAATGCATCGATACTGATTAACAGGATGATAATGAAAAGAACATCATCAATCCTTCAATTGATTATGCACAAATATATCAAAGTGTGACTATGCTACTGCCAAGTCAAACTGGTAAAGATGTGCAAGGGTAGCAGTCATTTAATAGTTCAAAAATTCAAGGTGGAGATCTTAATGGTGGTGATAGCCCTTACACTGACAATACTGGTACTGATGATAATGATCAATTGATTTATTAATGATTTGAACTACGCTGTCATCTTAAGGACATTGTTCATAGTAGATTACAGAATTAGATCACAATGATTTTACAAACAAGACATCAATGTATCATGAGATAGTTATTAAAAAATGAATGGCAAACATCTGGAAAACACTGAAGATAATGGATACGGTTGTCATGGTGGTGACACTAGTGGTAGTGCTGACTAACATAAGAATGTATTGCCTGCAATAAAAGGATCTTGTAATAAACAAAACTTGACTCATAATGGGCTGACCACTGCAAAGAACGCATTTCCTGCATCAAAAAGATCCTATATGAATATTTCCCTCATTACAAGCTGACCACTAACCTCTGACTTGAGAAGCTTGAGGCTGGTATCTTCGCTAGCCTTGACCAGCCCATGTCGGTAGCGGCTCCATTCATTCAGCCAGCGCTCCTTGTGCTCCTCCAGGGCGTTGAGAGTGACCTCCACATCTCTCCTGGCGGGAGACACCGGATCCTGAAAGATGGAGGCAGATGAACACTTGGTTGTCATGGCAACCAACAGCAAAGGTCTCTAGCATCACAACTTTTATTTTAAGAAAGGCTTGCAAACTGCATTTAGATACCCTCCCTCATATTCCAGACAGGAAGACTCATAAACAAAAGCTTTTAAAGTGGCAGGTTTTCTGCAAATTTGTGGTTTCCTTTTATCAAAGTACCAATCATTTAAATCTTTGCTTTTCTCACTCTTATACAAGAAAAATATCAATGCATGAAAAATGCACTGACATCTGGCAAGTTTTCCAAGACATACTTGTATTCAAACTCATACAATACAACAGAATGTTTGCATACTATACATTATTGGTATATTTTCTTTTTTGAGTGATCCATGTCTTACAAGCTCCGCTTTTCAGTAGATCACTCTTTTCCATCACTATATTTACTTCTATCACAATTGCAATGTGCGCATTGTTTTTTTGTTATACAATCATTCGTACATAAAGTTTGCATAATACTTTTTGACTTGTACTTTTCTCATTGACAAATGTATACTTTATATTATGTATTACATTTTGTAATAATGTACAACTGAATTCAAATTCAAATTGAAATCCTTTTGATATTTTAGCAGAGCACTTCAGTGAAATATGATTTAGGAATACTGAGAAAGGCTTTTGATCAGGTGAGAGCGAGGGCGACTCACAGCTTGTCTGATCTTGGCAATGACATCTTCTCCTTTCTTGGTAGTAGTGGTGTAGAGCTCGGTGATGTATCGCTTCTCCTCCTCATGCTGCTGGAGTCTGATCTGCGCTTCTGACGTCTGGGTCGGGAGGGGCGCGTTGCGGTAGGACGCCATAGCATCGTCCATGGTCTTGTTCACCTGTTGGTGTTTGATTATCACAAAATCTGTCTCAACAACACTGGCACCACAAACTAAGGCGTTAATGTTCTTATCTTTTGGGTTTACTTTATTGATATTCATTCCATACAGATGATAAACATACATTGTATGTAACTTCCTGGTAGGATAAGTTTTGTGTGAGCTTCTAAAATCTGCTTTCGAAGAGGGGCATCACTGTAGCAAGCTATTGTACCATCAATAATTTTCCATACAGCTATACCTGTCAGAGTTTGATGATCATTTGTGATGTCTCATGCAATGGAATGCCACACCCTTTGTTTTGGTTTTTCATTTGTTATGTGTTTCTTGATTCATTTTCTTTCTTTCTTGCTTTTGGTGGAGAGGCAGCTGTTTTCAATTACATCTTATTTTTCTTCTATGAACAGACATAAACCATATAGACTAAATGTTTGCAAAATAAATAGTAGTGAACACGTAGTTAGTCTTTCACACCCATCTGGAAGAGGGGGCACGAGTGATATATCAAGCAACTTTGCCAAGACGAAACCTGCCACAAACTAAAAGGTGGAATTAATAATACAGACCACATTAAAAGACAAAGGTTCATCAACTATCAGCAATAAAGCAAAGTCCAAATAAATGACCATTACCTTGTTGACCTTCTGGTAGAAGTCAATGCTGAGGGTGAGGACCACTTGATAATCAGCGACTCGGTTCATGAACTGGTGGTGGACGGAGGTCAGTCTTTCCACGATGCGCTCCTTCTCGCCTCCCGTGTCTCCCTTGGCACCAAGCATCTCGGCCGTCTTCAGTCGCATCTGGACCTCGGTGGTCACTCGCTGTTTTTTAGAAGGAAGAGGAGGTGTGAAGTTTGAGAATTTGGGTCAGATGGAGCAAAGATGACCATATTGTTAATCATCTGCTTGCAAATTATGATATCAAAATTGTCAAAATTATTATGAGATGCACGAAAACAACACGTGAGATAAACTGTATGTGAACACATGTATCACATTACATTGTTTATCATGTAGGGTACCATAAATAAAAGGATGGTCATGAATGAACTGAAAAGGAACAAACCCAGAATCTTCCTTTCCATCCCCCCCCCCCTAATCCAGATCAACAATACCCTGCTCTTCCCCTCTAATGCAACCCATTTAATCCCAGGTGTGAAACACAAAAGGCACAATAAGAGGATTAGTAATAAGCAGCTTATCCTCCAATTTATTTTGTGTAACTGTTAACTGTTAAAGTGGATGATTGGGGTATTAACATGGAACAAAAGATAAATGCACAGTTGTTGGTGAGTTCAAGGTGCTTGTGTTCCTTGAGAGTTTTGGATGGATTAAGGTACTAAGGGTGTACAAGCAATATATAATAGAAAGCAGATGGAGCAAGAGTAAATGAAATTGTGACCTGCATCACAAAAAGGGTACTTATGTACATCACTCAAGGTTGACTTTTGAAAGTTTTCTATCAGAGTTGTCAATTTTATAGGTAAATTGGAAGTTTGGCAGCATGGAATCTATAGTACAAGTAAAATGTAAAGGCTTTGAAGAGTTGCTGTCAACCAATTTTTCTCCCAAATTTGGAAAATGAGAAGCACAAAGACTCACTGTCACTGTTTCTTGGAAGGTTTCGGTTTCTTGCTGTTTGACGTCAGCCAGAGACTGGGCATCAGACATCAGACGGGGGAACACGTTGCCCTCCATGTTGATGACGAATTCGATTGTCTGAAATAGCAAGGATATGGCAGAAGGTGCAGCAATCAATGCAATGCTAATTGTACAAGCCTTCTCATAGGCTTTTCAAAATTTGCAGATAGTACAAGTATAAGATATAACCAACAAACTTAGAGAAAAAAAAAGTTTAGTCCATAATTAATTCTCATGTCATGCATGTAACTCCTCCTTTTTTAAAGTTAGAGTTAATATCATCTTTTGATAGTCATGGGTGTAAATGACAAGAGTTTTGTATTCAAAAAAAGTAAAGTCATTCTTAGTCAGTTGCCTATGGTAAACCATACATGTATGCTTCAAAGCCTTCTAAGCTTAATAGTACTTATAAAACCATCCACAAATGCAGTCATGATATAGCATCTTGTTTTTGTATTTTCTGTGTAAGTCATAAAGTACTCTTTCAGATATAGGAGGGTTGATATTCAAACATGAATATTTCATCTGATACACAGTGAGGACAGCCTGTATACAATCCATCACTCACCTTACGAGCATCGCGCACAAAGTGTTCCCACTGAGTCTTGAAGGTCTCCTCGGCCGAATATCGCTGATGAAGCGAGTCGTAGAGCTCCTCCAGGAAGATCTTCCTCTCTCCAAAGTTCCTCAGCATCAGTTCCACGTAGTGACGGGATGTTTTGGTCACCAGCTGGGTGTCATTCACAAGCTTGTTTGGGAAAAGAATATACATGGCAAAAGAAATTGTTCACAAGCTTGTGTGGGTAAAGAAATCACAGAGTTTGCATGGGGGAAAAAATCATTCACAAGCTTGTGAGGGAAAAGAAATTATAGACTTGGCATGGGAAAAGAAATTGCTCACAAGCTTGTGTGGGAAAAGAAATTAAATTTTCAAAGCTTTGTATGAGTAAAAAGAAAAAATATAATAAGCTAGGAGATTTCAAAATCTCCCTGCCCCACATCTTGCATTGAATGTGTTATATTCAGGGAACATGATGCATGCTAATGTTTTTCTATGATCTTAGTCATCAGTTACACATTATCAACTCGGGGCAAAAAGACAACGCTTCAAATGAATATTTCTTTGTTGTTTAGAACATAAACAAAGGCTATGTTCTAAACAACACTTTAACACTAAGGATACTGTATTGTCTAAAGTAATTTCTTCAAAGAATAAGAATCACATTTGAACAATAATTACTGCTACATAAAACTGATGCCTTACAATCCACAAATTTCATGTAAATGCAAAAAAAAAAAAAAAGCATACAAAATCAAAGTACCCACACTGATCTGAAAATAAACAGTGTATGATTATAATGTATATCATAACTAAATAATAAGATCTATCTGTATAGCAGTGTGCAGAGTGTGAATCAATGAGACATACATGTACAGTAGCAAAAGTTTTACCACTAATAAAACTTCTTATCATGAACCCTTTTTGTGCCAGGGACTTCAAAGCGCACAAAGAGTTAAACTGACACAGAACCACCAAGTCTTCGAGAAAGGAGTCTCTCAAATCTCACCCTGTGCAGTTCGTTGAGGACGCTGTGGCCACTGTTATCCAGCTGGATGTTGATCTCCACCATCTGGTTCCACTTCTCATGGATGCGCTGCATCGTCACCTTGCGGAGGGTGCGGACGTCCTTGGTCTCCTCAGACTTCAGCTGGTCCTCCATGTTCTCCATGGCATTGGACAGCTGGAGGATGAAGGAGGTTGACAGTTAACCCTTTCTGAGTCACGGACTTTGGACAGTGTGCATAATGCTATGGGGTTTCCTGTACCAATCAGCACTCAAGGCATTCAAAGGATTAACTTCCACGTATCCATGACAACAATTACCATCTGAGGTTATTGTCTTGAGAGGGATAATAGAACTACATAATAATAATAATAATAATAATAATAATTGTTTTCGATATAAACTCCAAATTTTATTGTCCAAGAATGAAAATTCTTTTTGCCCAATTGATCGTGGGCCCGGCAGCCACTGAGCAGCGCCAGATCGACGTTGCTCTAACCGTTTCAACTGTTGAACGGCAAACAAGGTAGCAGCAACTCCCATCTTTTAACGTCTTTTGGTATGACGCGGCCGGGGTTTGAACCCACGACCTCCCGATTGTGAGGGCAGCCGCTCTACTCACTGAGCCAACACATCGGTACTACATGCACTTAGTAACATTTTTAGAATTTGGGTGTCAACATTCAGAGCTTATGGCACGGATGAGAAAGTTTGCTTGTGACTGATAGAAAGCTTTTAAGTGGCTTGCCTGACATTGCAACATCTAATGCATGTACATAGGAACACAGGAATTTAATAGCTTGCTACGACATTAGATGAGGAAAATTATGTAAATTTTCAATACATTGGCATAAATAAAGAGATATCCTGGAGGAAGGAGAGAGTACACTTTTCGCTTGGACCTCGGGGGATTGCATCCAGCCCTCACCTGCTTGACAAGCTTGTGGAACTTGATGTAGATGTGAGCAGCCCTGATGCGGTTCTCCACGATGACGGTGACCCGCGTCCAGTGCTGCTGCAGCTTGTTGGTCTGCTCTGGACTCAAGCGGTTCTGGGCTCCCAGCTTGTTGGCTATCTCAAGGACAATATCTACCTGGCTGGTCTTCTCCTGTACAGATAAGAGAAGAGAAACAAAAATATTCCATTTCTATCTATATATTAACTCTTTACATGCCACGTTCCCACACGTCTGACTCAGTCAACGGTGTGCCAACTTCACATATTCTGCTCAAACCCACAAACCCGGCCAAACCGATCGATAAATCACCAAATACCACAATACAATAAAAGAGTTTCTTGCAATTCCGTTCCTCACACACACTATAGCTTGCATTTTATGCAGAGATTGACTAGCAAGCGGTGTTCTCTGCTGGATTTGCCTATAAATTCTAAGTTTCTGTCACTGTTTTGTGTGCAAAAGTAATACCTTTACAATAATAAAGCTACATAATGTACTTGTCATTTGAAAGAAAAAACAATCATAGATTTGTCATACAATACATATCAAAGCAAAGCTTGGCATTTTCTCTACCACTTTATTCACTACATGTCCAGCTTAGCAGAAATCTATTAAAGTTACATAGATTTGAAGAAAAGAATGTTTTCCCCGAAGCATGAGTAATGTTGCCATCTCTGAATGATGTGGCACACAGGGGGTTTACACCATGGCACATAGAGAGTTAACTGCATTTAAGAAGTTTCAATATTCTACTTACACCATGTCCATCTGAGAGGCAGGGCACAATGTGTGGTGTTGAATAAATGAAGTACACTGTATATGAGAATTAATCTCGGCCTCAAGAGGATTACATGCAGACAGTAACTCTAACCCTAGCATTTTGACTCCAGTTCTCATCCAGCAACCGGCAAACCACAAATATGAGCAAATAAACACATATTGGTTTCTGTAGACAGGGAAATCATACAGTTATATTTACATTGTATCTGAAATGTTGAAGGGGAAAGTGGTCTAACCAGCCAAACATAAAAAGGCAAAATGGTTCACAGGCACTGATGGAAGTATTTAGCAACTTTTAAAGAAGAGGTTACATGGATTATTTCTAGTTGATTTCAATATGGCGAACATATAGAAAGAGTATTAATAGTACATGGTCTTGCCATGAAAGAAATCATATAAACTATATGTCTATACAATGTGTATCTATAAACTGCACTGTCATTGGTAGACAGCAAGGATCAATTTCCCTGTAGTCCCACATACCCTAACTTCTGTCAGGAGTTTCTCATGTCCCTCAAGGAAGTCCATGGTGGTCTGCATCTGGTCTCCCATGTCGTTGTTGGCCATGAGGAAAGCGTCACCGACGTTGACGAGCCACTTGATGAGGACGGTGTACTTCTCCTCGAAGGTCGCCTGGAGGGTCGCTCTCTCCCTCAGCTCCGGCTGAGCCTGGTTTTGGAGGTCAGCGCACTTTGTCTACACGGTTCATCAAGGGGATAAAAACCAATCAGTGCATACCGTCAGAATTTGCTTTACTTTACACTCACTTTGACTGGATCCAAGATGAAACATCTCTCGTAAAGCAATTTCCACATTTTAAGAGTGCAATGCAGAAATCTCTTCCACAAATTCTCAATGAGCCTTAACCTCTTCTGTGCCAATGAGTCAAATGTACACAAATTTCACACAGTACAAGTACTATGGACAAGAAATATACGTGGACATGGCACACAGAGGGATAATGTGCTTTGTTTGCCATTTGGCATGCACACTGGACAGCTTTGCTTGTAGGCTGGCACAGATGTCTGGAAACCGATTGACATAAATATAGATTATAAAACTAATCTCCCAATCCAATCCCCCTAATCCTTATTGTATCACCATGGCCTTCCCATTGGACTGACGAACAAGTCACTACATCTGAGTGGACTGGTCAACTTAACAACTACGTACAAATTTGTATGTTACATTTTGGAGGGATAACTAACTGCTGATATAAAAGCTTGGCAAGTTTAGCGGAGTGTCAGGGCATTTAAAGAGTCAATGCATTGGCTCTAAGATGAGATGATTCCATACACATCTTACACACACTACACACATTTACCAATAGATCTGAAGTCCGAGTTTATACCTCAGATACAGTACTAAAAATAAAATCTATTTCACATATTTAATCTTTACTGTTTGAAAGTTAACAAACACCTTCTATCATACCAAATACATTTAAGTATTTGAAAACCACAACAGACACATGAGTATGTTGAATTCATATCAACACATGCACCATATGATATTTCTATTTACAAACTCTATGAATTATCTTTGTTTAACCCCATCATACCTACATGTAAGACAAGACTATCTTGTGCAACAACTGCGTGATTTTGAGATAGCAGAACTGAGAGTATTACTTGGTAAAGAACAAAATTCAAATAATCTCTCATAAGGAGGCTCACCTGTATCTCTTCCATGGTCTTCTTCACTCCTTCCGCTCCTGGAGTACTCAGGCCAACCTGGTTGAGAAGGGCGCGGCCCTCGCTCAGGACCGGTGTCGAGATCTCCGAGATGGCATCGTTGAGCTTCTCCAGGCGCAGTGCCCTCGTGCGGTCATCTCTGGGCAGCCTGTCCTGGGAGAGCTGGACTTCCAGTCTGCTGAGATAATTCTTGGCCTACATGAAGCAACAGAAAAAGGGGAAAAAGAAACAACAAACTCATTAACTCCTACTCGGTTCTTGGCTGATCTGAACAGCCACTGATGTGCTTTCATCAGTTATTAACATCAATGAATTGCCCTACTCTTTGCCAGTAGGCTTTGATGCCCTGTATACACACATAATAGTAAATTAATAAGAATTTGTCATCCTATTGACAGCTTCAATAAGACCCGATGCAGAATATTTTCAAATGAGCAACATTGCCTAACAATGAATTTCTGCCAGATACATGTAGTGTAATTGCAGAAGCGAATTTAATACAATGACATGCCATACATATACACGGGATACATTTAACCCCTTGAAGACTACACATAGTCCCAAGTATACTAGGGCAGATGTCATTGGGAAATGCATGTTACAGTAAAATCAGCTCGTCCTTAATAGGTTAATACATTTTTTGAGGTATGAATGACTCATGATTTATACTACAAAGTGTGCTAATAACACACATATAATTGAAGATCTGCATTAAAGCAGAGAGAAAATACATTTGTACGAGGAGGGGGAAATATTCTGCCATCGGGAAAACCTACCAGAGCAGCGTTGCGGTAGAAGTCATGAGCCCTCTGGAGTTTGCCGCGCCTGTCACCGAGACGCTGCATAAAGTCCTCACAGAGCGTGTCAATGGCCCGCGTCTGGCTCCTCAGCCTCTCCGTGCTCTCTGGGTTGGAGTGCTGTACCTGCTCCGAGGAATCCAGCAGGCTCTGAACACTGTTCTGAACATCCTGTTTCATCCAAGGAAAAGAAGGAACGAGTGAATCATCTTTTTCCTGCCTCTCTCTCTTTCTCTTCCTTGCTTGACAACTACAATATAGTAATTGTACATCATGAACATCCAAGAAACAAGAAACTAGTTTATCCTCTTTTCTCTCTCTCTCTCCTTCTTCACTGCTTAGAAACTACATCATAAACAGAAAAAAATTGTGTAGCAGCTGACATCTAGAAAACTATGGGTGATTAAAGTTGTGCAAATTTAAAGGACAAGTCCACCTTCATAAACATGACAATTGAGAGAATGCAGCAATATTAGTAGAACACATAGGTGAAAGTTTGAGGAAAATTGGACAATCCGTTTAAAAGTTATGAATTTTGGAAGTTTCAGTTCCGCGATCGCTGGATGTGAAGACTACTACAGCTTGTGATGTCATATGAGTACAACCATTTAAAGAAACTATAAAGAAAATTAAACATATTTTCACTTTTCTCGCATAATAGAAGAGCACATGACTTGCCTCTTTCAGAAGGCAGGGGGAGTAATATTACCTTTAACATATATCAGTTACAAGTTGAGGGAATGTGTACTTTTTTCAAAAAAATGAAATTTTGTGGAATTCTCTTTATATTTTCCTTAATTACTGTTGTACGCATATGACATCATCAACTGCAGTAGTCTTCTCATCCAGCAGTGACTGCACAGAAACTTTAAAAAATCATAACTTTTGAACGGATTGTCCAATTTTCCTCAAACTTTCACTGATGTGTTCCACTTATATTGCTGCATTATCTCAATCCACATGTACATGTATATGAAGGTGAACTTGTCCTTTAAATTTAAGGGAAAAAAAAAACTACCATCTAAAATCAGAACAAAGGAGGATGGAGAAAGAGAAGTACAAATTTCACAGCTTTTTATCTAAAAGTACCAGGCAATTTGCACAATCTTGCTAAGATGGAAGAAATTTTTCTTTCAGATCTCAGTAAAGGGCACAAGCACATCAAACCAAGTTTAGAAGATTTAAACTTTTTTTAAAGAATGTTACTTCTGTATGACAATAAAGAAGAAATCTTAAGTTCATGTGTTTTGGGGAAACTCTCGGATATAAGCAAGTCCTTGCTGTTGTTGTTCTGGTGTTAGCACCATGGGATTACACTATCATATCTGAGACCAAGGACAACTAGATGAAACACACACCAACAGCTGAAGTTGGTAAAGTCTTATCAACGAGTGGTACCATTACTGGACTAAAGGTGCAATGCACTGACACACAACAGACTTACAGCGGCGGAAACCTCAAACGCCTGGTGCTGTCGCAGGAGATCCTCACACTCCTTCTCGTTCTCTCCAATGTCTCTCTTCTGGAGGTAGAGCTCACCCTGGGTGCGGAACCAGTCTGAGATCTGGTGGAGGGGGGAGGGAGGTGGGTGTGGTCAAACAATGAACCAATGAGGGAGGACTGCTATGGGGATTTATTTAATCACTTTACTTTCAACTCTACAAATCACATTCAAACTCTCCTCTTCTTTGTAAGACACAATGTGCCTGATTGATACCGTTTGCTGACTATTGCTAGTCACCTGGGATGAACCAGGAGGGGTACACATCATTAGCCCACTTTTTGGTATGGGCATGTGGGAGAACCACTTCACCGGATAAGCACCCTGCTCTTTGCAATGAAAACTGTGACACTTCAGTGCACATTGGCTGAATACAAAATAGTTTCACGATAGCCACGCTAAACTTAATGTGAAATGAGCATGACAAAGAGAGAGTTTGATAATTATTCCAGGGACAATATCAAAACAGATGGCAATGCTGTGGAATGTGGTCACCAAATTCTTCTATGTGGATATTTCTTTTAAACATACGAAAAACTTCAGACATGATAATAATCTGATGTGATGTAAATACAGAGTGTACACATAATGAGAAATACAATGTGCATAGGACCGCATTCATTTATCATGTGGAATATGGCTTTCACGTAATCTAATCACTAATAAACAAAATAAAACATGTTGAACAAAACAAAGCAGAACTAGACTCGGAATTTGTCAAGACTGACAAATTAGGTGATCCGATTTTTTTTTTTAAATCAATGATTCGAGTTTTCACCTGAGATTAGGGACATTGGTCGTGTGATGTTTGGATTCTCAATTTGAAAAGGGAGTCAGACCTGCCATCTTGGGTATCGAATTCCGTACACTATCAAGGACGCAGAATGAAGTATATATATTTGACCTTTGACCCCACTTTGCACCCCCAAGATGGCATCTGAGCAAAAAGTGGTTATTTTGTGAAATTATTCTTGTAACATGGTCTTTGCGTGTGCAAAATATGGGAAAGATAAGACATGTATTCACCAAGATACAGGATGAAACATTTATGACCTTTGACCCTAGTTTACATACCCAAGATGGTGTCTGATCAAGTAGTTGTTATTTTATGAAATAATGTACGTAACATTAACTAAACATGTGCAAAATATGGGGTTGATAGGGGCTATTTTTCTTGAGTTACTGCAAAGAAAATTGGAAAAAGAAAGAAATATGAAAATACATCGAAGATAACCTTTAATTTCAACCACATTTTTGGACGTGATCCCGACACCATATGAAATACAAAGGGAACATATACAATAGCGCAAAGTCTCAGCTACAACATATTAAAATCTTGGAGAAATTCACCGAAGGGTAAGTGAGCTAGTGCTCGATAAAGACAATCATGTCAATTTTCACATCTAGAAAAATTCCCTCCCATAGAGATTACACGTCATAACGAAGATAAAGAAAGAAGTACATATGACCTTTGACCCCGATCTGCACAGACAAGATGGCATCGGAGCAAAAAGTGGTTATTTTGTGAAATGATCCTTGTAATACGGTCTTTACGTGTGCAAAATATGGGGAAGATAGAACATGTATTCACCAAGATACAGGATGAAACATTTATGACCTTTGACCCTAATTTACATACCCAAGATGGCGTCTGATGAAGTAGTTGTTATTTTATGAAATAATGTACGTGACATGAACTAAACATGTGCAAAATATGGTGGTGATAGAGTATGTTTTTCTTGAGTTATTGCAAAGAAAGTTGGAAAAAGAAAGAAATATGAAAATATATCGAAGATAAGCTTTGATTTCAACCAAGTTTTTAGACGTGATACCGATACCGTATGAAAACATGAAGGGCACACCATCGATAGCCCAAAGTTTCAGCTACAACATATTAAAATCTGGGAGAAATTCACCGAAGCATAGGTGAGCTAGTGCTCGAAAAAGATAGTCATGTCAATTTTCATTTCCAGAAAAACTGCACTCCCATAGAGATAACACGTAAACTGGTCAAATTTGACAAGATTACTTTCAATCCAATATTACGAGGTGATGCCGTCATCTAATCAAAATGTTGTTATTATATTAATGAAAGAGCATTTAGTAAGCTACAACATATTGAAATCTGGGAGAAAATGGGCAAAGGATAAGTGAGATATGCTCGAGTGAACTTGTAATTTGATGACGTCATTTTGAAAATTTACTCTTTTTATTTTACGTGTATTAAGAAATTTGATATCTTTTAATCATTTTTCCAGCATTGCCAACCCATGAAATGACATGTACAACTCATCAGCTTTCAGAATATGTAAAGAAAATGGGGGGTCACCGTCCATCCTGACGAGTAAAATCGGATTTAAAATTGGCGGTTTTTTGGCATTGTTGCACTGTATATTGCCATTGACGCGCGCGCGGAATTTCAACTTTGACAGGCCCGTATGACGTCATATTGAGTCGGATTGACTTGAAACTTGGTAGACATATTCCCTGACATTTCAGGCAGGCGATAAGTGTGAAAAAACGGGAAATTTCTATTGCATATGAGCTGTGCGTGCGTATATGCGCGCGCGCGTACGCGTCCGTAAATTTTTTTCAATTTTTCAAAAAATGCTCTAAATGGTCTGAAATGTGTGCAAAAAAAAATTTGAACTCGATTTGAGCATACAAATATTTCAACGCGTGCGTACGCGCACGTTTTAAGGTATAGATGAATTTTGAGAATATGAGTAGAATGCGCTTGACTTGAAATATATGTGACGTAAATTTCATTGAAAAATTCCATTCCATTAATGAGATATGATTGAAAATGTGTTTTCATATAATGACGTCATAGTGACGTCACGGTCGAATGATCACTTTGATTTTAGTTCGATTGCCGTCTTTGGGAAACGATACATATATGGTATAAGTTTGAAATTGATAGGAAGAGGACTTTCAGAGCTAATCGATGCACAACTTTTGGGGAGAAATAAGAAAAAGAAGAAGAAGAAAGAATCCGTACAAAAACAGAAGGTGATCCGAGAGGATACTCGGATCACCTAATAACATATTTCAAAATCAATGAATTCACACACACACACACGCAACAAAATCAGTTTTTCATTAAAGTGGTTGATGTTGTTATTACATAAAATATGTCATTTCCTCTCACCTTTGTGACCTCGGTGTCAATGTCACCCAGGGCGCTGAGCTGCTCCAAGTTCCGTGACCTATCCTGCCAGAGGTCACCCAGATTTCGTCTCTTCTCCTGTATGTCGTCCATTGCCTTCTCCACTGCCCGACATGACACGGCCGTGGCCTGCTGCGTCTCGGCACCCGCCGCGGAGCCGAGCTCGCGGAGGCGGTCCAGGAGGTCACGACCCTGCGACATGACCTGCATAGAGCCCTCCATGTTGTCTGGTGGTGAAGTTTGATATACCAATATTGATACATTCAGTCATTTGATACCAGCATTGAGAGAAGTTCATGGACAGAGCACGTGCTACATTGTACATGCTTCTTAAACATCTTTTTAACAGACGAGGTGATACTGTATATGCCAAATATTTCACAAGGTTTTTATTTTCACGAATTTCGTGAGTCAGGTGCTTCTCACGAAAGTAAAGACAAGCAAAAATAATGATTTTGATCCCGATATGAATGTGACACACGTATACATTTTTCCGTTCAGTACAGTACTCAACGGTCGCGAATTTAACCACTCGCAAAATCGTCGGGAAGTCCCAATTCACGAAAATTTAGACTCGCTAAATATATGGCGTATACAGTACAATATAATACAATACAAAGAAATACAATGTAATACCATCAAGTCAAGTGTGTGTATCTTTTTTGTATCTTTACAAATCTGTTATCGGAATACAATTCATTTTACTACATGAAAATGTGATTATATGACATCAAGTGATTTTAATCATATTAAACACTAAACAGTATTGTTTGATTATCCAGTTTCTTTTCCCATTCCAATATTCAAATTGACTTTTTACTAGACCAGCCACATCTCCTTAAAAAATGGGTCTAGCTTTAAAGGGACATTCCAGATGATTTTCATAATTTCACATCATGTAGTACATAAATCGAGAACTCCATGTATAGATTTGTGGAATTTATTGTGGTTCTTGAGCAGAGAAACAATACTTTGAAAAATCTTAAACAAATTACACTGAACAAGGATGATGACATAGGAGGTTCACATATTTCAGAAATGCAGCAGTGTAATTCCATTACAATACCGCTTGCTAATTGCGAGTTCACCTGTGTATAATCTATGCATGCCTTCTTCTTTTGTTTTGGTTCCTTGAGCCCCAACTCATGCATTCTTAAGGTGACTCTGCCATGTCATCATCCTTGTTCATTGCAATTTGTTCTGGATTTTGAAAATATTCTTATTCTTCATCCCAATTATCACAAATTCTGAAACTCTGTCCTCAGTATAACTAATTTATAGTTGTTTAAATGTAAAAATCTGAAAATCATCCGCAGGTCTCCTTTAAGTCAGTCTGCTCATAATTACCAATATGAGATATTTTTTGAAAGGACAGTGGGTGATGCAGGATGGCAAAGCTTAAGATGCATTATAAAATGGGTTCAAGAATGCAGCCAATTAGAAGCTTTGAAGTGAGTCACATGTGCGCTCTTTATTTTCTTACTAAAAGTGTGCAGCAAAAAAGTATGAACTGCACGGCGTGTGATCCTACAGCAGATTACCAACTGGTCTGTGCAATGGCGGCTTGCTGTGAGCGCGACACCAACCCAAACAATCACTTTCACATGGTCAACTGCACAGCCAATTGGAGAGCAGCCCCCAATATATTGAAATACAAAGTTTTACAGCTGAAATCATAGCTCATAGACCTATTCTATAAAACAAATAATGCACAGGTTTTAGCTCATAGAACCATTTTATAAAACAAGTAATGCACAGTCTGTGATGTTAGTGGAGATGCAGCACACTCTCGGGTGTTAACAATGTTGTGCACATTACACCATTATGAATAGCCACGACTGCACTGCATCTCCACTAATGTACAATTGTACTCTCACCTGTCCATTATTTGTATACTAGCATCTTCTGTCTTTGAAAACACATACAAATAGTGAAATCTGTGATGTACAAACTGTACTTCAATTTAGAAGGGATGATAAAGAGTGTGTTGCATTTTGGTGAGTGTTACCTTTCTTGACCTGCCGGTATCTCTGCAATTGGCCTTCCACCTGTCGTGGGTTGGATGGTAAACTCATCGTTCGGCATTCCGTGATCCCATCACTCAGCTTGTCGTTATACTGAGGGCGACAGAAAGCAGGGAAGGGTGAGTGGAAAATGAGGGATTCGTTGTGCACGTCAACAGAGGCTTGGACGGTTGAAGCATGCAGTTAACACTGCTGAACAGCAACTTGTAGTGATTAGGTTTTCCTCTTCTTTTTTCACATACTGATGCCCTCTGTCACTAGCATATATTTGTTCATATCGTCGGTTGAGAATGATAAGGGCGTTAAGTTGTCACAAAACCCATAGTGTTCGAGACAACTTAACGCCCTTCTCATTCTCAACAGACGATATATTCATTTAATGCCAGACTAAGACTATTGTATCACTAAATAACTCCACAATGGCAATCCAGGAACTAAGAGGAAGTTGACTTGGGAAATCTATTCATTAGGCAAGGATAACATAATTGGAGCTATATAGTTTATATCAATTTAAATTTTTTAAAGTACACATTTGCAAATAGTGCTAGGAGTTAGTATGACAGTGCTGAAAGTCAGGCAGATTACTGTTTGGGAGTAATATTACACTGTCATATCATTGATGCATCAAATCAGAGCATCCCATATACAAGTAGACAACAACCAAACCAGCAATAGAGGCCACTTAGTTATTAAACCTTGTCAAACCAGCCCTGCACAATTATTGGATTTCTTTCACCAAAAATATGAACAGAACAGTGCAACAAGATCCTATGTGACACTAGTTTGAAACCAAAAAGACTGCAAAGGTGCACTAAGGCATATGTGGACGTTGATGGCAAGATGATATCTGCTTTTCCTCCTTTGCTCTTATTTGATACTACCTGTACTAGTACAAATATCTCAAAATCTATCTTTCTCTCTAACCTCTTTCTATCTACCTTTCTATTTCTTTTTCTTCTCCCTGATATCTATCACTCTCCCCCTTTCTTTCTATCTTCTCTCTCTCTATCTTTCCACCTTTTTCTTTCTCCTTGATCAATCTTATTCATCTAACTCAAGCTCTCGTTCTCCTGGGGTTTTTTTTCTCTCTTTTCTCTTTCTTTTTATTTTCTTTCTTACCTATCTCACGATTCCTCTCTCCCTCTCTCTCACTCTGTTTTCACGATGTACCCGAGACAGTCTTTCTCTTTCTTTATTTTCCTTTCCTTCTATCTCTCTATCTCCCTTTCCATCCTTCTCTCACATTCTGGGCAATTCTTCTCTTTCTTTATTTTCCTTTCCTTCTATCTCTCTATCTCCCTTTCCATCCTTCTCTCACATTCTGGGCAGTATTTCTCTTTCTTTTATTCTTCTTTTCTTCTATCTCTCTCTATCTTTCTTTCCATCCATCTCTCACCTTCTGGGCAGCCTGGTAGAAGTCCACCGCCTGGTTGAGAAGCTGCTGCCGAGTCTCCATCTGCCTGCCCAGGTCCCGCCAGGCTTCTCCCAGGCTTTTGGCCATGGCGGCGTACACATCTCCATAGAACTGCTGTGTGGAGACCTGGTTGTCAGCCTGGCTGAGAAGACTACCAATCTGGTCTTGCTTGGCCTGGAGGCAAGGAAAGAGGGAGATATATGGGAGGAAATATGACACAATGTAAATCATCTCAGATCAGGTGTCAAAGGTACTATTAAACCATGATACATGGGGCATCACATTAACTGTTACATGCACTTTGTATATTTACCAGAATCAAGAGGTATTGTACTGGAGAAGGGTGTGTGGTAGATCATGACTGGAGCATCAGCTGCAATGAAAGTATTTTGCTGGTTGCTATGTCTTATGAATGATAGGCCTACATCATGATTTTGACCTGAGAATAGCAGGCAATTTTAACTACTGATGGTACACATGGAATTTATCTACTGTATGTGCAATAACAGGAATGTGTATCATGCACTATACTCTATTTTCCAATAATCATTTTTCAAGAAAATACACATTCACAGAAACTAAAAATGTTAAATGGTATTGTATATTCAGAGTGATGAGTGAATACATATCACATAACTTTGTTGCATCAATCAGAGATTTAAAAAAAAAGACAGGCAGTCAAGTAGTAGAAGATGAAAAGAGTACAATACACAATGTTTTTTACATTGTATATGAAAAACCATAAGCGTAGGCCCCTATATTTTATCTTACTGAGCAGGTGGATAACCATACATGGATATAAGTACTTCTTTTATAATCTGTGACCATGGGTGGTCAAATATAAGGCGTGTACTCATGCATATTGAACACAAAAACCATTGTTAAGATATTTAGACAAATATAATACAGTAAGATTTAGAAACATACATGTACATGTATTTTTTTACACACTGATTACATACTCACACATAAAAAACATAATTAATAAAAGAATGAGTCAAACAGAAATAGATTCAAAAGCATATACGTTATATAGATTCATGTTTCTAGAGTGTACATCTAGTCAGCCTCATTATTGGTATGCACTCATATTCTTGTACGCTGTAAATATAGCGTGCAATTGTATTTCCAGGGCTGGCAGCTAGAGTGGTGATATCTCTACCAATCCTAGAGGCTGCTAAACCTCAGAGCAGAGGGAAAGATTCTCCCTGACACATTCCAGGAGGTTTTTCGCTCTGAAACCCAGGAACATGGAATGTCTAATTGTGTCCAAGGTCCCAACAGCTATCCATACATGTAGGCTCCCTCGCCAGCAGTTTCAATGCCAATTTCGATGCAAAAGTGGTGCCGCTGCACTATCAGTATCAGATGCAATCTACAATGCAGGAACACCTTATCATGTTCTGTGACTTTTCAAGATTTAATTGATATCACGAGAAACATTTCTAACTTTCAAAACTAAAATTCACTCAGGCAATTGACTAATAAATACTAGAATAATAAAAAAATTGAAAATAAATATAACTTTCTACTAATGATTTCTCGCGACATATAAAATCGTACACATTTTCTAAAAAACAGACAATTGCACAATGTATGATAAAAAGTTTTACTTTTGTCTTTAAGGTAAACTTTAATGGATAACCTTATTCTGCCTCATGTCAAATACTTCAGGACTCCAATAAAGACTTCAAAAAAACAAACTCCTTCACACATCCTTCCTATCAATTCTACTCTCTGAACACACCTAAAAAGCTTTGGCTTGTTACTGTAGGAGCTGTTATTTTCACGAAGGTTTAATTTTCACGAATTTTGTGAATCATAGTTGGATCACAAATTTATCAACAAGCGAAAATGTCTACATGCGCTTTGTTAATAAAGCATTCACGTAAAGGTCGCCGTCGATTCGTGAAAACAACATCTCGTCTATGACTTCGTCATTCGCAAAAACATCTGTACGTGAAAATAACAGCGTATACAGTAACCAGACACACTTGTAGGCAGCACTATTACACTTGAGTTAATTATGTTTAGACACACACCAAACAATAGCTTACTTAAAGCAGCCAGGGTATTGTATTTCAATATCCTTGTAGTGTTTTTTATGTAGAAATACAGTATAAACAATGAAATAACATCTGATTTCAAGAGCATTTGTGCTGTAAATGAATTTACAATATTCAAATATCCTACCAGAAATATACATTGTATATTGTAGGAAACATTCCAAAAATCTGCAAAATTAAATAATTTGAAATGTTAAGTGTAGATTTGTACTTTCCCATGCTACACAAGCAATCAGGTTGCTTTGAAGACAGTGGATAATCTATTACATTGTAATGAGTGCTATGGCTACAGATGGATTTTTTTTTTCTGATGGAAGATAGCAGGACAGTAACCTTTAGTCATCAAGCAAAGGAATCCCTGTCACTATCTTTATTGGCATTGTATGACAAGCTAGAACTTCATGTACATTGGCATCCCCCGCTGTATCCCCAACATATCAAAGCCTCATCCAACATGTCATGCCATGGAACACAAATAAACACGACAAGGAGCAGCAGTAATGGGTTGTCATGTCTGGCGAGATACTGAAGTCGAGATCAAAACGAAATACCCTTTAGAAACCAGCCTCTGTGCCATGTGCTCCATTTGAATCAGGTCTCTCCTGTACTCTCCACAACAAAATAATCAGAGCAATAAACCATTAGAGTTTAATCTGTTATGCTCGCTATAAAAATCCCTCTTAGAATTGCACTGTCCACACAGTAAACATTGTATCAGCTTCAGCTAAAAAACTTAACATGCAATATCATATTTTCAAATAAGTTAAGTAATTTCGTATGCCCCACACTGGAAAAAACAAACAAACAAGCAAGCAAATTACCAATATCTGAAATTCAGATATCAATGGAAAAGTATGGTAACCTCCTTTTAATTTGGGAGAGATTGGGACTTATTCTAAATAAGAGTTTAAACACTGAAACTGTGCATGCTCATTGCCCCTTCTTGTTTTTAAAAGAACACTAGATTCAATTGAAAGCACAAAAACACACACGTGTCATGGTCTTCATAGTAGTAAAGTTGTATGCTGAAACACGTTGCTACCTTGCCAAAACTACTGTTAATACAAGCAAGGAGCTTCAAACACACAAAGCTCCTTGATACAAGTTGTATACTTATGTACACTTTCTAAACTTTTATTAAGTAATGGAGACTAAATAGCAAGTCCCTGCCAGTGCCTGTAGAGTACTATGGCAACCAGAAATTTGAACATTTAAGCTAAATGCACAAGGTGTTAAACAGAGAGGCCTCTGCTGGAATTCTTGTCATACTAATCTGAAACAAGAATTTTGATTTCCAATTTTTCCCCCTATCCAAATGTCCCCTGAATCCACCAGAAAGCATCCTTGATCACTGGAGGATTTATATTTACATGTATATGTTGAGAGCATATCTCTCGGTCCCAGCTATCCGATCTCCGCGGTCCTCCACAGCGGCGGAACACATAGCACGGATTCCTCGGTACATCACCGCAAGGCTCGTAATTCCTGACACGGAGGGAAGCTATCTTTAGTCCGCACGTAATGGCTTCTCTCGGTCCCTGTCTCACTTTTAAAGGTGATACACAAACCTCTTTCTTGCCAGCCATCCGATCTCCACTCGTTTGCACCTGTAGATGGCTCTCGCTTTTATGACACAATTGGTTGGGTTTCTACTCAAGTTCAGTCATGGTTTTGACATTGACAGATTTTTATTCAAATGTCATATAATTTCCAGTCACTTACATTGGTAATAAAACAGATTTATTGTATGTTTTGCTCATGTTAACTCGTATAGTGCACAAGCGTATGACACAACCTCAGCTATGTTACAGTGTAATTCTTAATCACTTAAATGTGACAAAATTACTCTTTCCTACTGAATTCATGTCACAATTCTATCAGAAAGCAAGTTCTGCTAGGAGTAGCAAATAAGTAGGTCTAAATAGTGAATTATTCTCTACATAATTTATTATGCCACATGACATTCTTTCCACAAAACCCCATTCTTCTACATCAGACAGTATTTCACCGGATGTTTTATTTCGCAAGCATGCAGATCACTTGGCACAAATTCAAGAAAAGCCATCTGACAAACAAATGATGTTGCTAAAAAAAAAAAAATGTTTTAAACTGCAGAACAATTCTGCAATAAATGTCACTCCTCCATACACACTTCATCAATGGAGATAAAACACTACATACATTGTACTTCAGGTTTTGTCTCTTTCCCAGAGGAGAGAATTACCCAAGCCGCAGTCGCACTGACAAAAAAAAAAAAAAACAACAACTTCTAGAACACTTTGTAAAGTTTGCTCGTCAGTTTACACAGGCAGCCAAATTTCTCAAAGTTTCAGTTCTCAATAAACAGAAATTGGACTGGTCCTGTGACAAACTTCATGAAGTTTCAGCTGTGTGCATTCAGACTGCACAAACTTCAATAAGATTTGTGGAGGTTTGGGAAATTTCCCTAATTTCAGAGGAACATTCCATGAGAAGTTTTGCAAGATATTTTTGGGAAGTTAGCGGCCACATTGGCAAAACTCTGATAACCTAATCGTTGAGAATTTTGCCAGTGTGATCATGGCTACAGTCTTGTAAACTTCCTCAATCACAAAACAGTATGTGATTCAAAGAGTCAAGTTTAAGTTTACATCCAGCCACAACGGCAAATCAATTCCCATTCCACTCTTTTACAAGAGGCATTAATCTCACAACAAAGACATTTACTTTCAATACCAGCAACTATCTCTATTCATCAATCTGAGAGGTCTTTGACAACTCGTGCCCAACATTTTCACAAATTCCACAAGAAGACCATGAAATTTCCACTGCATCAATTCTTGAGGCAGAAGAACATTTTTCTTCTCTTTTCTCTTATTTGTAGTTTACCTTCACTTCATTTTTTTTTTTTTTGAAGTTCTGGTCTGAATTTGATTTGATGGGGCCAAAAAATCCTCACATTTCATCTTCAAAGTGTGGGAATTTGCCTCTGGATATACAAACAAAAAAATGTTGTTTGGTTTGCCGAAAAGAATGACTCAAACATTTTGTGACCAAAAGTGCGTTTACTTCATAATGGACATATCATTTCTTTCAAACCCTAAGTGGGACCAATCCTTGTTACATGTTTCATTTCAATTTGGTGGAATACCAACAGAGTTCTGTATTGTACCTCTTCTTTTTTTTTTTTTTAACTTTCAAACATCCAGACAGACAATTTACGACAGGATTGTTCCGACCGGCAAAGTTTCCTAAAAATGAGCATGTTTGATGATTGATGACACGCAGGCCTTAGGGCAGGAAGTGGGAATCATTCCACATCACAAAATGCAAAAGGCATCTGCCAGGTTTTACTTTTTCTTCTTCTCTTCCACTACTGTGGGGCAAAAAAAGAGGCAAAAAAGGTTCCAAATGTACGCCCCCCCCCCCCTCGCATTTATCGCAACCTTGGCCACAAGTGAACAAGGCGAGGTCTGACTTTGATGAATAGGGTTAATGAGGAGAGATGAGCATAGCAGACTACAGCCAGGAATCCACTGTAAACACCTTGCAAGCAACCAGACAGATAAAAGGCTAAGGTGGTGCTAAGAGAGACAGCTATTGAATCAGGTACAGCTGTACCCCGAGATCAAAATTGGATGTTAGTTGTATACATTCAGTTCAGGAATACATGAGCAACACATGTAGGCAAATCTGAACTTAGAAAAGAAAACAAAAGGTTTGATATAATGTGACCCATTTGGTATAACACTTTTTTTTACTGTCTGTAAAAATACATTGATGTCTCCCATAGTTATGACAATCACCATGGAAGAATGATTGTTTATTCCCTGTAATAATACCATAATTGCAAGATAAACATGAGTATAATGACACAAATATGACAACAGCAGGCTGCACATGAGCCCATTTTTTTTTCTACTGGTCCAACAGACCAGTATGTACCCAGTTTTTCCTCTTTTTACTGGTTCATTCCTGAAAAAGTTACTGGTGCGACAGTGATTTTTACCGGTTAGGGACCATCGCACCAGTGCCAGTGATTTGGCACTCTACTTACAATAACAGCTTCTTTATCAAATTTGAACTCATTTCTGTCTAGACCTGTCTCTGTGGTGTACAAGTACAGTGTAAATAAATATTGAATTTTCCTCCAGCCTTTTATAACATACCTTCTTTTTAAGTCTACATTTGTCATACAGAATCACCAAGAGCCATTGTTGAGCGAATTGTTTAAAAAGTCCCTTTGATTATCAATATTGCTGCTGTAATGTTGTCAAAAAAGCTATCAATGTTTCACTGTCCATGGGGCATCACTTGAACAAAACCAAATAGAAAGTGGAATCCGTGTTGTAGTAGAACCTTCTAATGGAAATATAGCTCCAAACCTGGAAAAAAAAAATTAGACAAGTATGGAAAGTTTGTCTTGATTTCTTGATTAAGAGATAGCAAATGAGGATAAACTCACCACCAGGTTTCTGATGACATCCTCATGTTGCTTCTGGAAGTTCCTCGCCTCCTCCAGGTTTGTTCCAATCTCCGTCATCCTCGGTATCATGTCCTCCACCCGTACTTGGATCCATTCTGCCGACTGTTGGAGACAGATAAAAATACAGCAACAAACGTTTTTTGAGGAGCAATAGGACAAAATTGACTGCGCATTCCTGTACAGGAGATAAGAGAGCTGACAGATGATATGACATTACGTTTCCACTGTAGCATAAATGACTCGCAGCATTCAAAATTACTAAATGTCACTGTTTTATAAAACAAATAATGCACATTACTTGGTCGGGCATAAAACAAATAATGCACATTACTTGATCGGGCACAAAACAAATAATGCACATTACTTGGTCGGGTAAAAAACAAATAATGCACATTACTTGGTCGGGTATTTCATATGTTCCATCCTCTGTAACTTTTTGATACACTTACAGCTGTAGGTTTGTCTCCTGTGATCTGACCTGTTCCAAAGTTACTATAAGGTGGATCATTTTGACTTAAAATGTCTTGTGAATTATAATGCTCATAGTTTTGTATAATGAGCGTGTTGTCTTTCAAAGCTCTATCAAACATTCATGTATCAAACTCATGGAGGTTCCATAGAGCAATCAGGAAGATGCTAGTGTCAATGTATAACGAGACATGAAAACTCGTCACATTGAGGACGAGTTAGGTGATACGCTTGTGGTCATCAGATGACAGTCATCTGTGATCGACAAAGAAAAGAATGTGATATAGGCACCTTGAAGTTATATTGAGCGTGCATGCGAAACCGTTTCTGTAACCACTCGGCCACGGGTCATCCACGGAAATGGTAAGACAAAAAAACAACAACAATGTATAGATATAACAGGGGGAAAGTCAATGCCCACTCAACTAACGTGGCCGTGTGAACATCTATTGCATTGCTAGACGGAAAAGCGGCCTTGTAACGACTGAGGTCGCTATGCCATTTCTGGCAACTTGGGAAAAATACGTCCCGCAGACATAAAACCTATAATCGGGTGGTTTTGATACCTTGCCTTTAATCACAATTTTCAATGTAATGACGTCATCAAATTACAAAACAATGACATCGTCTTGAAAGACAATTGTTCAAAGTACAACACCTCAGTCGTCGTCATTACATACTATGATCGCTTTGACAAAGTCAACCTGCAAAATTTGCTGCAGTCGAAGCAATGTGGTCTCCAACACACAAAAAAGAGGGATATGGCGTGTGTGTGTGTCTCTGTGTGTGTATAGGTGCGTTTATATACGAACGTGATTTCTACATGGACGAATATGTAATACAAAATTGAAGAAAAAAAAACAGTAAAGTATCTAAGTATTTTGTTTCGTGATCTTGTGGGGTTCGAACCCGCAACCTCACGTCTCTGAGAAGTCGCCTTTAACCACTCGGCCACACGTCTCGACGGGAAAATATGGGGAACGTTATGGACTTGAAAGACAGTTGTTCAATGTATAACACATTCATCGTACGTTGTCAGTTTGCTACTGACACGACAATCTACCACATGAAGATGAGGCAGGTATTAGTACCTGTATGAAATTATTATAGGCATGGTTATCAAATTGCCCTAAAATTTCCTTATAATTGCCTTATTTTTACACACAGTTATGCTATCCCTTTAAACTCGTCACAGTTTAATTAGAATCATTAACATCATACATTAGTACCTTATTCAGTTCCATAGCTGATCACGTTTGCTAATCAATTAAGATTAATTGTCTAGAATGTGTTATATGGCCAACCTGTATACACACGTATATACACACACACAATGCTAAATGTATGTATCAAACATCTGTAACACAACTTTGAACTAACTGTAGGAATTATCGCTGCACTTTAATATCATCCATACTTTTTATCACTATCTGAAACTCCACAAAAACCACTAAATGACAAATAATCATCAATACAGAAGACTGAATACCTTTTTAAAAATGTATAGCTTGTTACATGTATAAATCAGCACAAAGTAACCACGACTACATTGTGTTACTGAATTGATATGAACAAATTTCACTTTGTTAAATATACTATATCAGTTTGAAAAGCCCAGCCTGCAAAATTTTGCAGCAGTCGAAGTAATGCAGTCTCCAACGCAAAACAAAGGTATACTGTGTGAGTGTGTGCGTATAGGTGTGTTTACATGCAAACGTGATTTCTACATGGACGAAGGTGTAGTACTCCATTGAAGAAAAAAAGTAAAAAAAAAAAATATTTTCTTTCGTGCTCTTGTGAGGATCGAACCCGTACGTGTGCAACCTCACGTTTCTAAGACGACGCCTCTAACCACTCGGCCATACGTCTCGACGAGAAAAGTAGAGGAACGTAAACTTATGTACGTGAAAGATGAATCAGGAATCGTTTGGTCCGCATTCCATTCTCATTTTCAGTTTTAAACTGCAAAATTGTCAACCTCATGAGAAGATTTCAAAGAACAAAATGCATGATTACTGCAGCTTATTGTCTCAGCTACAACATACTTAAATTTCAGAGGAAATGAAGCAAAATCAGCTGAGATAAAGGTGCTTAAACGTTGTCAAGTCAATGGATGGTTTTAAAAAAAATCACCTCCCATAGACATAACACGTAAACTTGTCCGATTTTGCATCTTTACTTTCAATCACAATTTAAAGTATGATGACGTCATCAAATTTCAAAACCATGACATAGACTTGAAAGGCAAATGTTTAAAGTACAACATATGTGAATTTGGGATAATATTGAGCTTAAACAACAGAGATACGAGCAAATGAATGGCAGAAACAGTACCTCAAAAAAATCAATTCCACTTTTTTTATTTAAAATGACGATATGATGACGTCATCGCGTTTTCCTGGCAATATTGATACTAGCAATGTTATTTACAATTCACATACTTTTGTAATATGCAATAGAAATATAGGGTCAACGGACGATTTAAAGAGCTATGGCTAAATAAACAAAGACATGTTTTTTCACTATATTTGCAGAAAGACGCGCACGTGGAATTTCAACTTTGACGCCAGTGCATTCCTTTGTTATAGGTCGAAATCGATCGAAAATCAATGGATGTTGTTACTCAAAGTATCAGGAATCCAAATCAGTCAAAAAAATTGCATTTTCATGTTGCTTACGCCCTCTGCGCGCGAAATTGCGCGGACGGACGCGCACGCGAGAAAATGTTTGAAACGCTTAAAATTGTCTGAAACTTCGAGATTTCCCATTGGGAAGTCGTTTTGAGCCTTTTAAAATTTTGACGCGCGCGTACGCGCGCGTAATGAAGACCTGGGTAACTAGCGTTAAAAGGTAAGATAGAGCGTGACCTGAACTTCATGTCCACCGAAAATGATACAGAAATGACATCTAGTTATGAAGTTATGATCGATCATGTGACAAGGTCCGAAAATCACAAAATGGCGCCTAGATGACGTCATAGATATGTTACTGTCATGAAAACCTTATTGTGGCTAGATATTGTTATGAGACATGTTGACTGAAAATTTCATGTCATTCCGTAATGTCATTGTTGAGATATTGACGACACAAAATTGTCCAGAAAGAAAGAAGAATAAAAAAAAATAAAGAGAGATTTTGACAATCACAATAGGTGATACGCTGATAGCGTATCACCTAATAATTCCTATACGAGTGAGGTTTCTTCATTATCTTGTTCAGATAAGAAGAGATGAAATCTTGAAGGGAATCTCCTATAAAAAGCAGGGAGACTTGGAAGTTCCGCTTTCACTGGAAACATAAGAAATCCTCTTGTGCTAGAAAAATCAACAACAAAGCAAGAATTTGTTGGGAAATATACAGCACTTGCTGTGTTAATCAAACTTTGCCATTTTACATGAACTCTGCTGAAATTTTCTCCACACAATGATACTGAGGCAATTGAATGGTCTATAGCTACATTGAGCATACGATATCAAATGCATACAGTCAGTTGTTCAATCACACATTAGCAAAGGGTTACTGTAAAACGAGGAATGTTCGCATGCATTTTAATTTTGCGAATTTTGCGAGCGCCAAGATTCGCGAAATTAAAATGCAAGCAAAAGTTCTCATCTACATGCATTGAATGCCAGTGGCAATTCGCGAAAATTTCATGCTGCAAAAAAGGCCATCAGCTCCAATTCGCGAAAATTTCATGCCGCGAATATATCATGTTTTACAGTACACATTTGGTTAACATTTACATACAAGGTAACACAGAGAAGTTGAGGTTAAGCCATCGAACAATAAACTTTTTTTTTGAACATTTCACGAATGCCATCTTAGCACTCTGGATTTGACAAGAATCCTGCGATCAGTCAAGGAGAGCAGTTATGTAACAACTGGACGAGTGTTTACAAAGCTAGTAGTTTGCACACACTTGAAGACAACAAAACCCGTTTCAAGTGTCCCCAAGATATTTTCAGACCAAAACTCAAACACCCACGCACCACAATGACTCACAGCGCTCATTCAAGTTAGACCTACAAACACACATAAACACGTGTGGCTCCAAACTTTTCAATGTTTGCCACGGGGAAAGGCACACTCTCTAAATAGTTTCGCTCTGACACTCTCACTCTCTCGCTTTTTTCTTCACCTCTTTCTTGGACGTTCCACTTTACGTTCCTCCTCGCAGGCTTTTATTGTCCATCATTTGTAATGACATATTGTGACCCTGTGCACTGACCCAGTTATAAAAACCAGATGTTTGAATATAAAAACAGGCCATTATATTCTTCTTCTTCTTTTTTTTCTTATAGCAGCAGAGAGGAGTTTGCTATCGCTCAAGCTGCCAGCATCCAAAAACAAAAACAAAAAACAAATGCCTTGTCAGTGGTGTTATGATTTTGTGTTCACACATTATCCTTTCTGTTTAGATCCCAGAATCTTATTGCAATTGCCCTTTCACTCTCTTCCTGTCTCTAATAAATTTTTCCCCTCCCCTCCCCCTCCCCCTTTCTTTATCCATCTCTTTATCACTCTAGCTATCTATTCATCTTATCTACATAATTCAATCTTAATCTCTAACTCTCTCCTATGTATACACCTGACAGGCAAGAAAAGGGGGTGGGGTGTGTGTGATTTATCTTCATAAGATATGAAATCAACTTTCCACAATCTTAAACATGTAAGACAATGTAGAAAACTAATCATTTCTACAGGAACCTGGTCAATTACACTCACAGCTTTTCATGGAGTTTAAAATCATTAGAGAAGAATTCATGTATTGCAAAATATTGCATCATAATATTATGAGCATGTGTGAGGTAATGAACTTTTAGTCTACCGCATAGTGGATCCGTTCATCCCGTAATTCTCTGAGAGCCTTAAATCCCCTAAAAAAGGAGAATATTTTTGAAAAAATACATGTAGGCCTACATGTATAAACTCAACTGCACATAACAAATAACATAAATCAATTCTTACATGAAAACCTTACAACATAATAATGCTATAAAGTTTGAAGGAGCTAAGAATTATATAAATCAATCATATTTCATAAAAGATAACTGGGAAATAAGCAGAGATGTGTTGAAACTGATGTTGGTACTGTATATTCCATGCAAAGAGGATATCAAAGATCCAGAAGTACAATTGTAGTTAGGGGATACCACAGAGTGGGAAGGCTGGCCTGGGTCAGATACCAGTATTCAAAAATCTCACTGAGGAATCGTGTACAGGTTTATCGCTAATTTTTCTGTATGAACGCACACAACCAAAGAATCTCAACTAGAGTCAACCATTACCGGATGAGTGCATGCTTCAGTGCATATATTCATCACTGATGGGTGCTATTTATGGTTTTTGAATGCACCCCAGTAAGCAGAAAATGAAGAGATCTATTCAATCAGACCAGGGAAGTGGACTGATCAGACCACCCATAAACCCTTATGCTACCTGGTCTTTCATTTCACAGGATACAAAATGTAGTAATTAAGTGCTCATATAAGTCAAGGTCTCTTGATCATTCATAAATGCTTGAAAACAAACTCCTGATAGATGACAGTAAGACTGAATTGTTATTGATTGGCACATCCAAGCAAATATCTAAACTTTCTTTTGATGGGATGTAAGTTGGAAGTACCGTCATAAAGTCATCTACCAATGTAAGGAATCTTTAAGAGTATTTTTCTGACACACATCTGTACATGGAAGCACACATCATAAGCATGTGTAATTCATCATACCATATGATATAAATCTTAGATGTATATATATCAGGAAATACTTAGATTAGGATAGCATAAAAACAATTGTCCATGCATGTATCAGTTATCAAGTTCATAATTAGCTCTTACATGGACTCCCTGATTTTCAAGTTGGGCGACTGCAGAGAGTCCAAAAAGCCTGTGCAAGGCTAATTGGTAACAAACCCAGATTCTCAAGGATTACTCCTCTTCTGAAAGACCTACACTGACTTCTAATTCATCAACAAATATTGTTTAAGATTTTGCTGATTGTATACAAGGCACTTATTGGTTAAGCCCCTAGTTACATTTCTAAACTACTAGTGCTTGAATCTCTTTACCACACACATAATCCGTGTAGTTTTAAGGGCACTCTTCTTTTAAAAATTCCAACATGTTCCAGTATTATTGTGATTGCGATTGTGATTGTGATTGTGATTGTGATTGCGATTGTGATTGTAATTGTGATTGATTGTGATTGTGATTGTGATTGCGATTGATTGTGATTGTGATTGATTGTGATTGTGATTGTGATTGATTGTGATTGCGATTGATTGTGATTGCGATTGATTGTGATTGTGATTATGTTTGTGAGTGTGATTGTGATTGTGATTATGATTTGTATGATTATGATTCCGATTATCATCATCATCATATGTACCAACATGTAAGTACTGTATGAGCTGTCAAACATTTCACATGAATGAAGTGAAAGGTATTGGTACATTACACCACTGATGTGGGTAGGTCCTTGACCCAAATGCAGATCAAGTCTTCTCCCCAGAGGGGTAAGACACACCCATCTCTCTCTAGCCTCTCTGAGTTCATGATAGGATAATTGGAGGTAAATGATATCCCAACTGCATAACTGAAAGGGAGGGGTACAGGAACTTGTGGGAGGGGTAGGGACGGAGGGGAATGACCAAGACACTATGGACTCCTAGAACCATTCCTGTAAGTCACAGGAATGATGTAGCCTTCATTGGCGACATAGCCCATCTGTGAGCCAGCCAGCTTCATTGATATACCAGTGCTTAGTGATTTCACAGGAAGGTGATTAAAGGAACTGTTTAGCAGTGTTTCCCATTTAGAATTTGAGCTGGATTATTCTAAATAATACCAATGTCCCTTGTGATAAGAACTGTGTAGAAATTGAAATTGTGAAGAAATGATTTTGGTAAAAATGATCACAAAGTTCTTAAAAGGAGTGAAACATTAACTGACAGGATAATTGAGGAGAAGTGTGGAATCCATAACGAACCCGTTATACTTGATAGTGAACGAAATATTTAAGTTTAAGTTTGGATGCATTGTAATGACTTTCTTCTTACATTTTAATAAGAACTTTAAAGTAGCTCAGTCAGCATAGGTCTCATCTTTTTTATTGAAATGTAGAAGTAGAAGTTTGAAGTTTATTAGCAACAACATTTGAACATGTACATTTTCAATCATTATACAATGGTATTTACATACATATATGAAAAAAAATACTTATCTATTACTCCTTTACAATAACATGATTAAATGAAGACATTTGAGATTTAAATGTGATACATGTAGCGTAATTCTACAAAGTTGTTGTTAACAAGGAAACCAAAAGTTAGCACACGTGCTAGTCGAGATTGGTCACCTTGATCTTCATACTAAAAGCTAAACACAAACGAAAAATTATTACATGGTTGGTTGAAATGGCTGTTAATATTTAAATACAACGTACATCATATATTTTCTAACACAGAAAACTAATTATACTTGATACAATATCTATTAGAGAAGGAAATCTGCAAGGCATTTACGAAATGTAGATCTTTTGCTTTGTTCACGCATTTCTCCTGGCAATGTGTTCCAAAGTTTTGGTCCTAAGTAAGAAATTGAAAATTGTCCCTGTGTGGTTCTAAATTTTGGTAAGTACAACATTCTTTTTTCATTTGTTCTTGTCCTGTAAGTATGATGCACAATTTGGCAATAGTCATACAGAGGGTGCGGAATAGTTCCATTGCAGAGATCGTACATAAATGTTAAAACTGAGAACTTATGTAACCTAACAACATCTAGAAGTTTGAATCGTTGGAACAATGGTTCTGAATGTGTTCGTAAAGTCGAAAATGTTATAGCTCTCAGAGCCATTTTTTGAGAAATATGTATACAATTTAAGTGAGATTTATAAGTACTGCCCCATACTTCAATACCATATAATATGTGTGGTTGTATAAAAGATTTATACAAAAGCACAAGAATGCGCTGCGGAACATACTGTCTTAATTTATACAGTACACCTACTTTCCTTCGAACACATTTATTTACCAATTGAATGTGAGGTTTCCAAGTGAGATGACAATCAATCTGAGTTCCGATAAAGGATGCAACACTCACTTCATCAATGTCTGTGTCAGATAGTTTTATTGCACCCCTCATCGAAACTAACTGACGTTTTCTTCTGATTACCATATAATTTGTTTTCTTTAGATTGATTGTAATCTTATTGGCATTACACCATGTTTGAACTTTGTGCAGGTTTTCATTTACTTCATTCACATCTATTTCTTTTTGGCGAGCAGCATAAGTATGAAAAATATTTGAATCGTCGGCAAACAATCTGAATTTAAAGAAAGAGCAAGAGCGTGGCAAATCATTTATAAATATCAAAAAGAGTGTTGGCCCCAAAACTGACCCTTGCGGGACACCACAAGTTATAGTCTTCGGTGTCGAGACCATTCCTCTATAAGATAGCAGCTGAGATCTGTTGGACAGATAATCAGCAAACCATTGAAGTGGAATTCCACGAACACCATAATGAGCCAGTTTACATAGAAGAATATCATGATTTATCGTATCAAAAGCCTTTTTAAAATCTATAAAGATACCAAGTGTTACTTTTCCTTCATCAAGTGATGTCATTAGTGTATTTACAAGATCAATTAAAGACAATTTCGTACTGTATCTTTTACGAAAGCCATATTGGTGTTTATAAAAAATATCATCGGACTCAAAAAAATCAACCAGTCTATCATTTACAATTTTCTCTAAAACCTTTCCAATTATTGGCAGAACGGAGATAGGTCGGTAATTTCCAGGGTCCGATTTTGGTCCTTTTTTATATATTGGTGTTACTTTGGCTATTATTATTATCATTATTGAAGCCACCACAACCTTAAGTAATGTTTTCAGCAAACATCTACATTGTGTCATCAATGGTAAGGTAACTGTACGAACACAGCTAATGATAGAACTATATAGTGATGTTTGCTGGAATGGTGCAATATAAAGTTTTAACACACAGTTAGCCACTGAGTTTATCAGACTCACGGCTTGCAACTCTTGATAATAACAACCGGAGCTACACCGGACTACCCCAATGGTGCTGGTATTCTGTCTCTGGTAAATTTTACTCTTCAAAAGACATCAGCAAATGGCTTGGAAGATACATTGTATGTGTTCTTCTGTAGGTAAACTTGAAGGATCGGTCTTGGACATAACCATGGCTTCACACATCCATGTACAATAGTGTAGACAAGGTTCATGGTCTTACTAATACAAGACCCATATAACTTTAGCACAGACATAATAATCTCCACACAAACTAATTTCACCATCTCTCTCTCTCAAGCTTCTTTCTATAAATTGATCTAGATATCGTTCTCTCCCCCTTTACTCTTTCTTTTATAGTCTGCCCTGATTGCTCTTTTTCTCTCCCATTTACTTTCATCTCTTTCTATCTATCTATTCATCTAGCTATCTATCTATTCATCTATCTATCTATTTATCTCTCTATCTATCGATCTATGTATCTAAATCTGTCTATCTATCTATCCATCTATCTATCTATCTATCTTTCCATCTCCCTCCTGGCCTTCCTGATCAGCATGAAACAAATGTCTTTTTTCTCTCTCTCTCCCAATTCCCTCCTCCCTTTCTACAACAATATGTTATTTAAGCTATCCCCCCCCCCACCCCTCCTTGTCTGATCAGCATCAGGCCAGTCGATGTCACGACTTGTCACATTGAGGAGTATAAACTCAGCTTGATGGAAAACGTCAGTCCTTCAGTGTCCCACTTTGCTTATTTCGTATTGGTCTCGGATAAAGCAACTTGGACATTTGAAGTATTTGTGTCCCCCCTATATATATAGATCTCTGTTTCTTTTGATAGATGCATGGGTCCATTCACACATAAAGCAACTGGTTTTTGAATCATGATGTGTGATATTGGTTTTCCTACAGAGTTGATTTTAGGTTGTTTTTTTACAGCGAATTGCTTCTCAAATTAATGTGCTGCTTCTCAAATTATCACCATAATTCCAAAACAATCACAAGATAGATTTGGATTGTGATACCAAATGAGCAATTAAGTGGAATTTTTATCTCTGCACGGGCAAAAATCTTGAGATTTGTATCCTGCTAATTGGCGTAAGTGTGAATCTCATGACTAAATGATGTCAGGGTATATATAGTGTGGAATACAAACTCGGAGACAGCCGGTAAGGCATGGCATGACCGAGACTAGATGTTGAATTCATTAGCACGGCACAGCTGATGCATTCCAATCTAGTTAGTAAGCAAACCTACTGGTCCTGGGATGCAGCTGTAACAGCATGCCTTACTGATGTCAAGTGATGGTAAATTCATCTTCGCTCTCTACTAGCTCTGCCCCCCCCCCCCATTTCTGTCTCTCTATACGTGTATATATAACATACATCCACCTTTGACTCCTATACAATCATTGTGTGGCCATCTGTGTGTGTGTGTGTGTGTGTGTGCAAGCATGACAGAAAGATAGAGCGCGAGAGAGAGAAAAGAAAATGTCCTTGCGTTACAACTGACAGCAGGGGCCATCACTTGTCACACAACAGCAAGCCTTTATTCATCAAGCTGTTTGATGTGTACCTTTAAATTTGGTCTGTCATAACATGAAAACACATGGTGTGGATTATGTGTACTTGCATATTGTATTACTACTCTTATGTTGTTGCAGCTGAATGTTGCACACAAACCAGGTACAATGTACATAAAACAGTAGCCCATGCGGCAGAGAGCTATTTAAAAGGAGCATGTCATAATGTCCTTGTGGGTGCGTAACTTGATTTCAAATTTTTGGAAAGTTTGGACAACTCCACTTTCTCATCACTCAAATGCTCGTCTCAGAAAAAGTGTGTCATACTGCTGGTATTTTGCTCTCCTCCTCAACCCACCCTTCCCCCTCCCCTCCCCCAACTCATCCGATATCAATCTTAATGCATTTATCATATATGAGTGAGGGGTTCACAATCTGAAACCCAGCACACTCACTGAAGATGTATGTCTACTTTTTCTTTCTCAGAAAACTATGCTTCCATCC